>NW_024070209.1:34440517-35040517 GCF_014754425.2 Oryx dammah | reverse complement strand
TAATATTACTTCTTTGGTGGCCAAAAAATAAATAATTATATTTATTTTCTTTTAACTGGCAAAATCACTATGAACTTCTAAGCCTGAGGGACTGAATACTAAACATATTTCTAAATACTGGTAGTGATGAATTTCTACTTCGAGGAAGACATGGTAGTTGAACTCATATAAACTAGAGGAACAATTTTTATTTAATGCACATTTACTGAGTACTTACTATATGTTAGGCATTGTTTTAGATGCTAGGGACATAGCAGTGAACTAAGACAAAATTCTTGTACTTCTGGAGCTTTAGTTATGAACTTTTATAATGACAGAGCATCATTGATATGTCAAGTTGATAACAAGGAGCAACAATTGATTACAGTCAGGTAGCAATAATTTGTGGAGAAGGCGATGGCACCCCACTCCAGTACTCTTCGCCTGGAAAATCCCATGGATGGAGGAGCCTGGTAGGCTGTAGCCCATGGGGTCGTGAAGAGTTGGACACGACTGAGCGACTTCCCTTTCACTTTTCACTTTCATGCATTGGAGAAGGAAATGGCAACCCAGTCCAGTGTATTTGCCTGGAGAATCCTGGAACAGGGGAGCCTGGTGGGCTGCTGTCTATGGGTTGCACAGAGTCGGACACAACTGAAGTGACTTAGTAGCAATAGCAGCAATAATTTGAAGTAATAAGATGAGCAAGATCAAATTAGTAATATGTAGAACAGAAGGAACTTCAAAGTTGGTATTCATTAATGAAGAAGAGACTTTAAAATTATAGTCATAGAAACATTATCACCTTTGTATAGCACTTCATACAGTGCTATGTGTTAACATTTTTCAAAATCTGAAATTGAGATAGTGGATGGCCCTAAAACATCAGTTATTTCTCAGTGATAGCACCAAGTGAAAACACTGATAGAAAACTGGTTTAAAACCTGTCCAGCAATATTTATTATTAAAATGACTTCAATTACATAGCAATGAAGTTTGTAAATATGGAATAAAATGTCCTGGAAACTATAAAATGATTCACTCTGAGATCAGCTTGGATTTTAAAAGGATGTCATAGTAATTCAACTAAAAATTATCTTATTAAATCTGTGTCTAATTTATGCTGAGCCACTAATATGTGGTTGGTAAGAGTGAAAGGTTTATGTTTCTGGCTATGGTGGCTTGCAGCAAAATTTGCTGAAAGATGTAAAACTGAATAGCATATTTGACATTAGAAGTAGTGAAAGGCAAAATAATACTTAAATGAAAGTCATACTGTCCTTAATGTGGTGGATTTTTAAACAGTGAAACCCTAATGTTGCTAAAATTATCACTGTAAAAGTTAGCCCTCCATTACTAATTTTCAGTATATATTTAAAATATTTTGGAAGCCATGCTTTGAAATTAATTTAGGAATATAAAATTTTTAACTAGTATTTATTGCTTAGTATACATAATATTTCATTGCATAAATCATTTCATTTAATCCTTTCAGTAATCTAAGAAGGTAGGTACTACCATTTTCTCATTTCATAGATAAAAAACTAAAGTTAAGGTTGATTTATACTTATAGTTTCAAGTAGCTAGTAAGAGAGAGAGCTGACGCTTAGATTCAGGCACATCTAGCTTCAAGCTTATGTTCTTTAACACTGTATGACTCTGGTTAATAATTAATGTATAGTGAAGGAAAAATAGAAGAACTTATAGAATTTTGTTCCTCTTAAATGACCATTTCAGCAGTAAGCCTTAAATATATATAATAATATCAGTGGCTTTACTTAGTAGTTGAAGGAAAAATTATAGGATATCATATAATTTAGTTGGTTGGTTAGCTTTTTTCTCCTCTTAAAGAACTAGGAATTACTTACATGCTATTATCCATTCAAAACAAATACCTCTGAGTGTCTTATGCCAATAAGATTTAAACTTTTTTTTGGTTAATTTATTAAAAATGGAATTTTAAGTTCAAGCTAATTTGTAAAAGCACAAGGATAAAAAATCAAGCTAATGAGAAAGCTCTGTATCACCCTTTCTATTGTACTTGTGCAAAAATAATGCTTTCAGTGTTTTAAAAGAGAAAAATACAATTAAGAATGTATATGAACATATAGCTGTGAGAAAACAGAATGCTGAACACAGCATTAAAACATAATAAGAGTAAAGACATATAATAGCAAATTTGAGGTCCAAAATAATTGAAATTTAGAAAAGATTATTTAGCCTTAAACCATAACTTGGAAGAGTTTATTAATGTAAAAAAAAACAAAAACAAAAACAAAAATATTGAAACATCACATCCATCTAGGGATAATGAAATATTTCTTATTGCCATTTTGTGGAGGCAGTTAAATTGAAATGTTTTTAAACTTGAAGACATAGATTGATGCAAATGGAGAAATGAGTTAAATTTTAGATTAAATGTAATGTATTCAGGAAATGATCTTATGAATACTTTTATTGTTCCAAGTAAGATTTATAAGGGGCTGGGAATAGACTAGTGCAGCTCCATCAATAGCACATTATCAGAGAGGCTACTTTTCAACGTAGTGTGGAAGATTAGGAAAGGACATACAGAAAGTTAAAGGAGAAGATATTCAGAAGAATAACAGGAGAGGAGATTTATCTGGTAGCTTCCATAAAGTAATGACTTTGAAGTGCCTTTAAAAACAGAAAGATAGCAAATCAGCTGTTTCTCATTCTGTTTAAAGTAACAGATCCAGCAGCCCAGGAATAGGAAATAGGAGAGAAGACAGCAGCCTCTGCAGAGCGCACTGGGAGGACAAGTCACAGGGAGGCGTGACCAGATTGAGGAACAATCCAGTACTGATGCTCCATGGCAGACTGCTGAGCTAGACTTGCTAAATGACTGGAAATGGAGTTTCAGAGTCAGTTCAAAGATGAATACATCTTTGTGGGTGTGGGTGTTTTGAATATCTTTTCCCTGGGTCATAAGGCCTTCCAGGTAGCTCAGTGGTAAATAATCTCCCTGCCAAGCAGGGGACATGGGTTGGATCCCTGGGTGGGGAAGATCCCCTGGAGCAGGAAATGGCAATCCACTCTAGTATTCTTGCCTGGAGCATTTCATGGACAGAAGTGCCTGGGCTACAGTCCCTGGGGTCACAGAGAGTCAGACATGACTTAGCAACTAAACAGCAGCAGCAGCAGCAGCAGCAGCAGCCCCTTGGTCACAGCAAACCAACATAGCGTGTCAGTTTCTTGGAGCTGATGGAAAAAATCAGTACCATTGTTTCCTTCCAGTGGTGATGGGTCCAATATTGTGTGTGGAAACACACTTAAACTATGTCTACTTATTTTTGATACTGTGCTCTTATTGTGTCCAAGTGGCATGACCTGCCTGAAAGTCAACTTTGTGGTTGTCGGAGGCTTACAGCTCTCAGCATCAATGACTGGGCCCATTTGTAGTCCACAGTATATAGTGATTTTATGATGTCACAGTCTAATCAGAACAGTTAAAAAATCATTTTAGTACTGAAGTGTAGCAGGTAAGGATTTGCATTTATAGCCTCAAGAGACAGAAGTTAAATTTTTAAAATTGCAGTTTGAACACTTGGCTTCCCTGGTGGCTCAGATGGTAAAGAATCCACCTGCAATGCAGGAGACCTGGGTTCAATCCCTGGCTTGGGAAGATCCCCTGGGAAGGGCATGGCAACCCACTCCAGTACTCTTGTCTGGAAAATCCCATGGACGGAGGATCCTGTTAGGCTACAATCCACAGGGTTGCAAAGAGTTGGATGCAACTGAGCGACTAAACACTTGAACACTTGAGATACAGCTCTTAACCAATGTTTACGTGTACAATGAAAGTGAAGTCACTCAGTCGCGTCCAACTCTTTGTGACCCCGTGGACTGTAGCCTACCAGGCTCCTCCGTCCACGGGATTTTCCAGACAAGAGTACTGGAGGTGGGTTACCATTTCCTTCTCCAGGAGATCTTCCCGACCCAGGGATGGAATCCGGGTCTCCCGCATTGCAGGCAGACGCTTTACCCTCTAAGCCACCAGGGACAATACAGTATAGTTAACTCTAGGCACAGTGTTGTAGAGCCAATCTCTAGAATGTATTCATCTTACTTAACTAAAACTTTATGCCTATTGATTAGTAACTTCTCATTTTCCCCTTCCCCCAGCCTCTGCAACCACCATTCGCACACTGATTCTATGCATTTGATTATTGTAGATACTTTATGTAAGTGGAATCATGCGGCGTGTGTTTTTCTGTGATGGGCTTAATTTACTTAGCATAATGTCCACAAAGTTCATATGTACTGTCACATGTTAAAGAATTATCTTTTTTCAAAGGCTGAATGATATTCTCTTGTACATGCCCACACTGTTTTCTTTGTCCACTCATCTGTAAGGACATCAAAGTTGTTTCTGCATCTTGGCAGTTGTGACTGGTGCTGTGGTGAATGTGGGAGTAATATAGTTATCTTTTTGAGAGCCTGATTCAGTGGTCTCAGGTAAATGCCAGAAATGGGATTTCTGAAAGCTTCTTTTCTATTATTGAAAGGAGTATGTATTTGAGTACCTTTCCCAGAGTCCTTGCCAGCTCCTGTGCAGTGCACAGCTCCAGGCAAGCCATGCATGTGGACCATGCTGTACAATGGCTGTCCCAAAGCTGTGCAATGCCCTGCCCCCTTGTCAGGATGAAGCTTCTAACCCTACATCCCTTTGTTCCTGATATTTTTCTCTAAATAACAGGGCATGGTGGGCATCTTTCATCTGATTTTTATGCCATTTGCCCTGTTCACATCTCTGAAATACCGTCGGGTGATTCTCTGTCCAGTGGTCCTTCAAGTTGTTAATAGGTGGAGAGTTCTCTGAGGAAGGACATGTCAGGCCCCCTGCTGGAGGTAAAGCTGAGATTACAGCTCATAATTGATAAAGAGTTTTTCTTGTATTAGGACTGTCAAGGTTTCTATTCAAAGATTTTAATGTTAATTGACTAGAATGATTTCTTTTAATTTTTTTATTGTGATAAAAGTCACAAAATGTAAAACATTATTTTAACCATATTTACCTGTACAGTTCAGTGACACCAAGTACATTCACATTGTTACATAACTCCCACCATCATCTACCTCCTGAATTTATCACCTTCCTAAACTGAAACTCTGTCCCCGTTAAACACAAACTCCCCATTCTACCCCTCCTCTCCCACTAACTCCCCATTCCACTCCCAGCCCCTAGCTCCTGGCATCTATCAATGTACTTTCTGACTCTATGAGCTTGACTGTTCTAGGTATCTTGTATAAGTGGAATCAAACACTGCACTTGTCAGCACTTAAAGTATATTGGAATGTGTTTTTAAGGTTACTGTATGTCCTATACTTTTTTTTCCTGTGTTATACAGCAGGTTCTCATTAGTTATCTATTTCATGCATGCTGTTCTGTGCTTAGTCTCTCAGTCATGTCTGACTCTTTGCAGCCCCATGGACTGTAGCCCTCCAGGCTCCTCTGTCCCTGGAATTTTCTGGGCAAGAATATTGGAGAGAGCTGCCATTTCCTTCTCTAGGGAATCTTCCTGACACAGGAACTGAACCTGTTTCTCTTGGGTCTCCTGCATTTGCAGTCAGATTCTTTACCACTGGGGCCATCCTGGAAGCAAGAAGATATATATGCCATAGCTAAATAAACAGTAATGGGTAAAATAAAATTCACAAAAAGGAAAATGAGGAACCTTAGGCAATTATTTTGTAGATAAGAGAGGAACTAAGTTTTCAAAGGTCTTATGTCAATCTTAAGGAATTAGTGAAGAGATAGGCATTGAAATGTTTTAGGCAAGGAAGTGGCATGGTCAGATGTGAGTTTTAGGTCCCCCATACTGATGTCATTAAGAGTAGAACTGAAAAGGCTACACCAGTTAGACAGAAAAGGGAAGGGATAGGTTTTAACTCAGTAGTGAGTGGAGAGAGGGAACCGCATGTAGATAGAGATATAAATCGCTGACAAAGAGAGTGTCAAGAGAAACTATAGGGGGCAAGACAGCACTACATTCTTCATGCATGACCTTCTGTCTCCTCAACCAGATTATACCCATCTTTAGACTGAGACAATGGTATCTAGTCATTACTTATTCCCCACAAACTCTAACAGAGATGTGGCTCATAATTTTTGCTCAGTAAACATTTTATTTATTTTGATCAATAATACTAGAATAAGATCTCTGTGATCTGATGTTTTAACCTGATTGTGTTTTGTATACTTGTGAGCAGTCAATCTATTCTAGACGCTTTCTGACATGCTATTATCAATTACTGGGAATTTTGTGAAACTCAGCCCTGTTTATTTTATCTTCAATAAACCTGACTTGATAATAGCTATTGATGTAAATAAAGTTTAAGTGTTTTACCATTGTCATTATGTCATTGGGATGCTAATTGATTTTAATACTAGACCACATTTATGGCTTATTTTATTATTGATATTTTATGAACTCCTATTCTCTATGATGGCAAAGAAAACACTGCATGTAACTTCCCTGTTCTCTCTCTCTGTGTAAAAAAAACTAGTCAAATCTAGTATGTATAAGTACATATATGTATGCCTATATGAAAAAATAATATATGTACATATAAATACCTGGGTGTATATATATATATGTATATATAATATATATTTTCATATGTATAGTGTTTCTGATTCACTGACATAGACTGAAAAGCTCACAAAGTCAACTAAGTAGAAAAATCCATGAAAGAGTCTCATTACTTCAAAAAATCTATTTAGTAGGAATCATATATTTACTCATGACAAGGCAGCAGAGCCTATTGACTACATTTCTTGCTTTTTAATTGAGTTATAATTAGCAATATTATGCATGCATGCATGCTAAGTTGTTTCAGTCATGTCCGACTCTTTGTGACCCCATGGACTGTAGCCCTCCAGGCTCTTGTCCATGGGATTTTCCAGACAAGTATACTAGAGTGGCTTGCCATTGCCTACTTTACAGCAATATTATAGTTTATATTAAAATTATAGTATTATAGTTTACATATGATATTACAGTTTACATACAATGTTAGTTTCAGGTATATAACAGTGATTCAATAGCTTTATACATTGTTCAGTTTTCACGATACGAGCGGTTACCATCTGTTACCATATAAAGTTGTGACAATATTATTGACTCTACACACTATATATCTATTCAGCTTCTCCACCCATTTTTAAATTGGGTTGGTTGTTTCTGTTTTTTGATATTGAGTTATGTGAGTTCTTCATATGTTTTGAATATCAAACCCTTATTGAATATATCATTTGTAAATATCTTCTCCCAGTTAGTAGATTGCCTTTCATTTTATTGGTCATTTTCTTTACAGTATAAAAGCTCTTTTAGCTTGATATAGTTTCATTTGTTTATTTTTGCTTTAGTTGCTCTTGCCTGAGGGGATACATCTAAAAAAATATTGCTAAGACTGATGTCAAAGAGGTTACTGCCTATGTTTTATTCTAGAAATTTTATGGTTTCAGGAATTGCATTTAAGATTTTAATTCAGTTTTGAGTCTATTTTTATATATGGTATATGAAAAGTGATTTAATTTCATTTTTTTGCATATAGCTGTCCACTTTTCCTAATACCATTTATTTAAGAAACAGTCTTTTCTCCATTGTATATTCATGATTCTTCTGTCCGTTGTAGATTAATTAATCATATGAGCGTGGGTTTAGTTTTGGACTCTATTCTCTTCCATTCATATGTGTCTCTTTGTGCAAGTTCGACATGGTTTTAATTACTGTAGCTTTGTGGTATGATTTCAAGCCTGGAAGAGTGATACTTCTGGCTTTGTTCTTTTTTAAGAGTCTGTAACTATTTGAAGTCTTTTGTAGTTCCATACAAATTTTAGAATTATTTATTAGAGTCCTGTGAAAAATGACATTGGTATTCTGAGAGATTGTATTGAATCTGTAGTTTGCTTTGTGTAGTATGGACACTTTAATATTAATTCTTGCATTCAGTGAGCATGGTAAATCTTTCCATTTATTTGTGTCATTTTCAGTTTCTTTCCACAAGGTCTTACAGTTTTCAGAGTACAGGTTTAAGAACTGTATTCTTTGTTTAAATACAGTCCTAAGTATTATTATTTTGATGCAATAGTAAATTAGATCATTTCCTTCATTTCTCTTTTACATAGTTTTACTAGTTTATAGAAATGCCAGAGATTTCTGTATATCAGTTTTGAATCTTGCAACTTTACTGAGTTTATTTATTGTTCTAATAGGTTTTTGGTGGAGTCTTGGGTTTCTCTTGATAGTATCATGCTATTTGCAAATAGTGCCCATTTTCCTTTCCAATTTGAATACCTTTAATTTCATTTTTTTGTTTGTTTGATTGCTATGTCTAGGATATCCAATACTATGTTGAATGAAAGTGCCAAGGGTGGGTGGGCATGCTTCTTTATTTCCTAATCTTAAAGGAAAAGTTTTCAGCTTTTCACCATTGAGTATAATGTTAGCTGTGAGTTTGTTTTATATGGCCTTTATTAATTCGAAATAAGTTTCCTCTATACCCACTTTGTTGAGAGAGTGTTTTTAGCATAAATGGATGCTGAATTTTGTCAAATGCCCTTTCTGTACCTATTGACATGACCAAATGATTTTTATCCTTTGTTTTGTCATGATCATATGATTTTTATCCTTTATGTATCTTTGCAATGTGATGCATCCCATTGGTTGATTTACAGATACTAAACCATGCTTGCATCACTGGAATGAATCTCATTTGACCAAGGACTATCACTTTTAATGTATTGTTGATTCGCTTTGTTACTATTTTGGCATCTATGTTCATCAGTGAGCATTGGCTTGTAATTTTCTCGTGTTGTAGTATCTTTGAATGGTTTTGATATCAGGGTTATGTTGGCCTTGTGAAATAAATTTAGAAGTATTCCTTCCTCTTTCATTTTTTGTAATAATGTGAGAATCACAGGTGTTAACTCTAAATGTTTGGTAGAATTAACTTGTGTAGCCGTTTGGCTCTGAACTTCCTTGTGTGTGTGTGGGAGGGGGTTTGATTACTGATTCAATGTTGTTACCAGTAATCAATCTATTGAGATTTTCTATTTCATCATGATTCAGTTGTAGAGGATGTGTTTCTAGGAATTTATCCTTTTTTCTCTGTTGTCTATTTTATTGATGTATAATTGGTCATAGTACTCTTTTATGATCCTTTGTATTTCTGTGGTGTCAATAACTTCTCTTATCTGATTTATTCATTTGGGCTCTTTTTTCCTTGATGAGCCTGGTTAATGGTTTGTTGATTTTGTCTTTTAAAACAATTGACTCAGTTTCATTAATCTTTTCTACTGTTTATTTTTTAGAATCTATTTTATTTATTTCTGCTCTGATCTTATATCCTTCTTTCTAATAACTTTGGATTTTTTTCATTCTTCTTTACTTTAAATGACAGATAGGTAGCTTATTTGGGATTTTTGCTTTTTCAGCTAGGGTTGTTTCTCTCTGAAATTCCCTGTTAGGACTGCTTTTACTTTGTCCCATAGAGTTTGGACCATTGTGTTTCTATTTTCACTTGTCTCAAGATATTTTTTAAATTTCCTCTTTGATTTGCTCAGTAACTCATGCTTATAATAAATAAGCAAGTTGTTTAGTATCCAAATGTTTGTGTTTTTCCAGTTTCCTTGAATTTGATTTCTAGTTTCATACTATTATGGCCAAAAAAGATGCTTGATGCAATTTTAATCTTCCTCTATTTATTGAGATTTATCTTGTGGCCTAATATGTGATCGGTTTTGGAGAACATTCAAAATGCACTTGAAAAGTATATGTATTCTGCTGTGTTTGGATGATATGTTCTAAAAATATCTATTAAGTCCATTTGATTTAACATGTTATTTAATGCTAGCATTGCCTTGTTGAAATTCTGTCTGGATGATCTATTCATTAATGTAAGTGGGGTAGTAAAGGGCCCTACCGGTAAAGAATCTGCCCATAACACAGGAGACCTAGGTTCGATCCTTGGGTTGGGAAAAGCCCCTGGAGAAGGGAAAGGCTACCCACTCCAGTATTCTGGCCTGGAGAATTCCATGGACTGTATAGTCCATGGGGTCACAAAGAGTCAGATATGACTGAGCGACTTTCACTATAATTATATGGATGTCTATGTCTCGCTTTATTGGTTAACATTTGCTTTATATATTTAGGTGCTACTATGTTGGGTTCATAAATGCTTATAATTGTTACATTCTCTTGTTGGATTGACTGCTTTATCATTATATAGTGCCCTTCCTTGTTTTTTGTTATAATCTGTTATAAAGTCTATTTTACCTGATATGAGTGTTGTGACCCAAGCTTTCATTTTGCATGGAGTATCCTTTTTTTTCCCATCTTTTACTTTCAGTCTGTTTTTGTCTTTAGATATTAAGTGAGTCTCTTGTAAGTAGCATGTAGATTAGTCTTGCTTTCCTTTATCCATTTAGTTACCTTAATTTTCTGATTGGAGCATTTAGATCACATGTTTAAAATAAAAGTGATAGGTATGTACTTATTGCCATTTTGTTACTTGTTTTCTGGTTGTTTTTGTAGTTCTTCTCTATTTTTTCTTCTCTTCACTTACAGCCTAATGGCTTCCTTTAGTGTTGTGTTTGGATTTCTTTCTCTTTACTTTCTGTGTGTCCAGTTATTGTGAGGTGCTTATATATTGATTTGTAATATATAGCCATCTATTTTAAGCTGTTAAGTCACTGGGCTTCCCTGGTGGCTCAGCTGATAAAGAATCTGCTTGCATTCCCTGGGTTGGGAAGATACCCTGGAGAAGGGAATGGCTACCCACTCTAGTATTCTTGCCTGGAGAATTCCATGGACAGAGGAGCATGGTGGGCTACAGCCTATGGGATTGCAGAGTGAGACATGACTGAGCAACTAAACAACAACACTGAAGTTTGAAGGCATTCTAAAAACACTACATTTTATGCTGTCCCAAATTTTGTTTTGATGTCCTATCTTACATCTTTTTATTTTGTGTATCCCTTAACTACATGCTGTAGTTATAGTTAATTGTGTAACTTTTGTCTTTTAATGTATACTTGCTTTTTAAATGGCGGATCCACTGTTTCTACTATATATTTGCCTTTACCAGTGAGATTTTCCTTTCATATATTTTCTTATTTCTGCTGCTGCTGCTAAGTCGCTTCAGTTGTGTCCGACTCTGTGCGACCCCATAGACGGCAGCCCACCAGGCTCTGCCGTCCCTGGGATTCTCTAGGCAAGAACACTGGAGTGGGTTGCCATTTCCTTCTCCAATTCATGAAAGTGAAAAGTGAAAGTGAAGTCGCTCAGTCATGTCCGACTCTTAGCGACTCCGCAGACTGCAGCCTACTAGGCTCCTCCGTCCATGGGATTTTCCAGGCAGGAGTACTGGAGTGGGGTGCTATTGCCTTCCTTCCTTATTTCTAGTTGTGGCCTTTTCTTTTCCACTTACAGAAGACCCTTTGACATTTCTTGTTAAGCCCTTTTAATGCTTATGGACTGCTTTAAATTTTGATTGTCTGTGAATTGCCTCATCTTTCCTTCCATTCTGAATGATAACCTTGCCAGATACGGTACACTATTTTGTATTTTTACCCCCTCAACACTTTATATAGTATACATACTACTTTGTATAGTAGTATATCCTGCTGTTCCCTTATTGCCTGTAAAATGTGTGCTGAAAAAATCATTTGATAGTCTTATGGGGATTCCCCTGTATGTGATGTGTTGTCATCTGTTGCTGCCTTTAAGGTTATCTGTAACTTTTGTCATTTATTTATAATGTCTAGAGTGAGTCTCTTTAGGTTCATCTTGTTTGGGATTTTTTTTTCTGTGCTTTCTATACCTGGATTCTATTTTCTTTCCCAGGTTAGGGAAATTTTCAGCCATTATCTCTTCAAATAGTTTTTCTGTCCCTTTCTCCTCTTTATGTATACCTATATTGCAAATGTTACTGATACTGTGCTTGATGTTGTTCCAGAGGTCCCTTAAACTCTCCTCACTTAATTTTTTTTTTTTCTGCTATGATTGGGTGATTTCCTCTTCTCTATCTTCCAGATTACATATCTATTCTTCTGTATTCTTTAATCTGCTCTTGATTCACTCTGGTGTATTTTTAAATTTTAGTTAATGCATTGTTCAGTTATGATCAAGTTTTATTTAATTCCAAGTCTTTGTTGAAGTTCTCTCTCAGCTTTTTAATTTTTCTGAGTTTGGCAAACATTCTATGATCTGGTTTTCCCTGGGGCTTTATTTGTTCTTTTGTTTAGAATATATTTCTCTCTCTTCTCATTTTTTTGACTTTTGCTTTTTGTTTGTATGAATTAGGCAAAACAGCTACTTCTCCTGGCCTTGAAGGAGTGGTCTTCCGTAGGAGCATGCCCTGTGTAGACTACTTGTGCCTGGTGGCTTGGCCATCTTAAGCTCAAGTGGTGTGACCTGGGTGCAGTCCCTGGGGAGTGATGTGACCAAGGCCACTTTAGCAAGGTAGCAGGGTCTAGAGTGAATGTGGTCTGGGTCAGTTCATGGGGAGCATTGTGCCTGAGGCTGCCTTGGTGGGGCAGCTGCAGTTGGAGCAGGCACAGACAAGGGGAAATCCTAGGAAGACTCAGGCAACGTTGCTTGCTGATACCTCTATCCCTAGAGAGGGCTCTAGCATTTCCATGCTCATTTTGCAGAAATCATAAAATTAGTAAGTGGATTTCTTTCCCATATCATCTAGGTGCCCTGATAGTTTTTTTTTTTTTGCCGTGTCCCAAGGTGGGTGGGTCTGTACTTAGGCCCCTCAGCAATATCCCTCCCCATTGAAAGTCACTGCATTGGAGCTGGGTTTCCATAGACACTTATATCTGCTACTCATTTCTATGTGGTCCTTGTATGCACAGTAGCTATTCAACCAGTCTGCAGGTCCTCTTCAGGAGTTGCTCTATATGTAGATATAGATTTGGTGTGTCCATGGGAGGAGTAAACTCAAGGTCTTCCTATACTGCCATCCTGTACCCTTCTCCACATTTCTTTTTGACTAGAATTATGTATCAGCTCAATATGGTAACATTCATTTTCTCATACTTATTTTTGATTAATGACTTAAAATACTCACATACCTATACAGATGAAAAACCATTACTAATATATGCAAATTGGTAGAACAAATCCTTCAAAACCTGAAATCCGAGGTGGGTAAATACAGAATGGGATCCTCAGATGTACAAAAAAAAAAAAATCAAATCTCAGACACAGGAAGCATAATGCAGACTGAATTCATGCCTAATCAGCCAACAGGTAGTTGGAACAAATTCCTCAACATACATTCGTTAAACACCACTATGTATGCATCAAACCCTCATTTTTGGAGTCCATGATACATCAGTGAGCAGAACAAAAGCATATCCCTTATTAGTGGAGCTTGTGTTCTAGTAAGAATGAGATTTTTATACAATCCTGCCAAGAAGCAATTTATTGGATTGTGCTGGATTTCAATTAAGACGTATTGATGGACTGTAGAGAAGGAGGAAGTGTCTCTATGATATTAAGAATGGCTATAGAAATCAAAACACAATAGAAATTTCTGGGTAAATGTCAAAGACACACTGCTTCTTTTAGTAATTTTCTGTAAAACCTGTCTCATTTTTCTCTAACAATTTCTATTTCTTGATATGAAGACTCTTCTCATTTGTTGAGAATTATATCATTTCTCTGGTGACTGAGGTTATTTTGTGAGTGGCCTATTTTATGCCTCTTCTTTTCCACCTAAGTGCAATTGTACAATATGCTGTGTGCTATTTATTGACTAGTTGTACTGTGAAGGGACAGGAAATGTTACATATTGATGCCCATGTGAGGGTTTAGTCCTGTTAAGCTACATGTACTTGTTTCTTTTAGGACAAAATATGAAGTAATCATCCTGAAAATTTTATCTTTGGAATCTGCTCCTTTCAAAGAAAGCAAAATCTATAAATAATTTATGGCTCTTTCAAAAAAAAAAACAAAACTATAACATCTAAACTCCCAAAGTATTTGGTAGCTGGCCTCATTTTATTTGGAAAAATAACAATATTTTAAAATAAAATCTTACTGTAATGCTTATGGGAATGCTAGATAGTGATTGTTAGACAATGGTCACGAGAGTTATATACTTAAAAAAAGAGAGAGGCTGTGTAATGAAGGATTATCTTGATAATTCTAACTATAGGAACATGCATGCTTTTTATAGAAATGTTTGACCAGAATGATTCAGATCACATCTACATGAAAAAACTTATCAGGCTGTTACTGAAATATTTTCATTTGTTGCCTTTTAAAGAATACTTATTCTTTTAAAGAAAACTGGAGTGGGTAGCCTTTCCCTTCTCCAGGGGATCTTCCCAACCCAGGGATCAAACCTAGGTCTCCCTCATTGCAGGTGGATTATTTACCAGCTGAGCCACAAGGGAAGCCCTTTTAAAGTTATAGGCGTAATTTTAAGACACATAGCTAATTACATGTCTATGGTGTGTGTGTGGGGCTGGGGTGAGTATGTGCATGCTCAGTCATGTCCAACTCTTTGCAACCCCATGGACTGTAGTCCTCCAGGTTCCTCTGTCCGTGGAATTTTGCAGTCAAGAATACTGGAGTGGGTTGCCATTTCTTTCTCCAGGGGATCTTCCCCATGCAGGGATTGAACCCTCGTTTCCTCTTGTGCATTGGCAGGCAGATTCTTTACCACTTGTGCATCCTGGTGGGCTTCTCAAGGGCGCTAGTGATGAAGAACCTCCTGCCAGTTCAGGAGACATAGAGACGCTGGTTCAAGCTATCAGGAAGATCCCCAAAGGAGGAAATGACAACCCACTCCAGTATCTTTGCCTGGAGAATACCATGGACAGAGGAGCCTGGCAGGCTACAGTCCATAGAGTCACAGAGTTGGACATGACTAAAGCGACTTAGCACAGCACCTCCTGGAAAGCCCATATGTATATGGTATTAATTAATATTTAATCACCCTGGTAGTTCAATATGAATGGATGTTTGAAGTGATTTTTTGTTTCTTAAAATTTCCTTTGAAAACCATAAATGGAGAAACTGCATTAAAAATACACATAATTCATATAGAGTTTCGACATGGTCACAAATGGACTCACACTATTTTAGGGAAGTCTCTGATTTGCCATTGTGTATAAGTGTATATTGAGTTAATTTCCAGATATGCAAGGTTAAGAGCATGATGTTGTTAAATTTTTACGTTCATGTGCTAGGGGTTGAGTTCAGAAGGCAGTGGCATAATCAGAAACTTGCCGGTGCAGTTCTTCAAGGTCACATTCTTCGAGTCTACAAATCTAGGTAGGCAGGTTTTAGTCAATATTCCAGGCAGCAGTAGGTAGGCACGAAATAGATCTATTGGAGGCGGTATTGATTCTGATGTCTGTTGCTGCATGTATACTCCTAGAAAGTCCCTCCTTTTTTTTTCCTTTCTTTTCCTTAGAGGATAATTTCTCTTTCCTTTAAAGACTCCTCTCTCAGCATCTACTCTTGCAAGAAAGGCCACTTTCTATGATGAATTACTGTCATTGCCTATACTGTGATGTAAGTAACAATTTCTATTATTAACAAAGAAAAATGCAATAAGAAAAGTCTCATATTTATAGGGCACCCTACTATATTTAGCACTGCCATGTATTTATCACTGAAAATGTCTAATTAAATGGATGTAAAGAGATAAGAGGCAGATTGAATTAAGGAGATCAGTGCTCTCTGACTGTGTGTTATTTGGTTACAGTTAAATTCTGGTCTCATTGTTAGCTATACAGCCTTTCTTAGATTGTACTAGAATGTTCTGCCTTCATTATGTGATGCATTTTTGTGATGGGATACCATAGTGACCCCCAGTCTTTAGTGAAAAAATGGATAACTTACAATGTCTAGGGGTCTTGAGGCCAAAGATATTTGTTTTAGTGGGAATCATATCTGAGAAACCTTGAGAAGAACATGGCAGTGAAAAGCAAATACTGATTTGGAGAGTACAGGCTTCCCTGGTAGCTCAGAGGTAAAGAATCCACCAGCAATTCAGGAGCCATAGGAGACACAGGTTCAGTCCCTGGTTAGGGAACATCCCCTGGAGGAAGGCATGGCAACCCACTCCACTATTCTGGTCTGGAGAATCCCATGGACAGAGAAGCCTGGCAGGCTACAGTCCATAGGGTCACAAATCAGACATGACTGAAGTGACTTAGCACATAGTACACCACTCAGAAAAAGGGAGGGAGCAGAGATGAGGATGTCCTAAAACAAGAGAGGAAGATAGAAGTCAATGACTCCCTCTAGACCTGAGAATCAGTAGGAACTAAAGAAAGCAGAGAGGAGTGGTGATAGCTGACTCAGCAACATGCCAGATTATTCCAAGGCTCTTGATCTCTCCAGTATCTTTCTTCTTCTCTCCTTCCTCTGTCTCTTCCAGCCATCTTCCATTGAACCTCCATCTGGTATTTAATGAGCAATTCCTTGTTGCCAGACTTGGGTCTCAGTGCTAAGGAGATAAGGTGATGCTGACCTTGAGGAGTTATTTGATATCTCTGATAAAGGTATGAGAGGATAATTACAGGTTGTTTGTGGGGAATGTAGAAGGGATTAGGATCCCACATCTCAGAATTAGGAATCAGTACAACTCTTCGCAGATGGAGGGGGGAGAACATGATGGTTTTAAGGGTTTGTTAGGGAGTCAAGAGAATCAGTGTGACTAGAACCCAGAGAACTTGGTTGTGTGTGGTCAGGGGAGTAGTGCAAGAGAGGAGTGCATGAGAAGGCATAGGTAGAGAAAGTCTGAGAGATAATCAGTAATCGATCATACATCTCTTTTAAAAATATAATAATTTGGACATTATCCTGAGGACAATGGGGACCTGTTGAAGGATTTTAATCAAGAAGTGACATGATTAGATTTAGATTTTTAAAAGATTGCTTTGGCTGCCATGTAGAGAGAGGATCAGAAGGAAATTAAATTTATCTATTATTCATTAAGGTATTAAAATTGGTCAGGCAGCATTTTCACAGGCAAGACTTCTCTTCATAGACTCAAAAATTTTAAAGGCAAGATTTGAGCTCTTGTTTTGTGACTTGGAAAAAACATAGTGAAGACAAATAAAAATGAGAGAGCAACCATGTTTACTCATGCATGGTGTTTACTTCTCAGATTTAAGAATTATTTTTATAATAATTTTTCCCATATATCTCTAGGCACACACACCTTCTGTAACTAAAATAGCAATTACCATTCTATCTGGATTTGTTTTAAAATATAAGTCAAGGGAGCTCAGAATTGTCCTTCCCTATTGTCTTATTTGAAATAAACAGGAATCCATATAAAAGCTCATCAAAGTGATTTACCATGGCTTGACCAATTATCTCCCATCTTAGGGCCATTCTTGGTTAATGATGACCAGGCACATTTCAGCCTGTCTGACCTAAGCTCATAGCTTAGGGGTCCCCAACTCATAACAGTGATTATTCACAATATTTGGATTGTAAGATTCTCTGGTGTTCATCACAATGCCCTTATTTCCTGCTTCAAAGTCTTTGTGAACAGTATAGTGACATGCACAGCTTCAAGGGACTGATATGAGTCTGCAGGTTGGAGATTTCTCTTCCCAAGACTAGTCACAGAGTCTGTGTTTGATTACTTCCTCGAGAGAATTGCTCATAGCACAGAATTATCACACAATTGAGCACAGCTGGCACCCTGGCCTCAAGAGAAACCATAAAAAGACTGGGGAGGATAAATGACAGGTAGGTCGAACATAGGCTAAGAAAGGGACCTGGAAAATAGAGAATTTCATTATAAGTTTAGGGATACTTTAAATCCTTGGAGATTTCTTTTCACATTCAGCTAAATTCTACCAAAATTGTAAAGTAGTATCATTTGATTGTTAGTCTTCCTAAAATCAAATTTAATATAGTTTTATAAATGTTTTTCTAATGTAGTACTTCTTATCTTTTTTTTGTGAACTGCATGGTCTATTATTGTCAGTTGGCAGCTGAGGGAAATGAAAATATTAAAGAACTTATCCAAGGTCATATAATTAATCAAAAAAGAACAAGGAAAAGATTCCAGTTCAACTTCCTAACTCAGCTTTTTTCCACTCAGTGGTAATCAAAACAGATTTAGATGTAATCATTAAGATCTACAAATAAAAAGTTACTTGGTCCATAGTTTGGAGTTTGATTTGAACATTATTCCTCACCCCATCACCTTTTTGAAACTAGAGCAAATACTAACAAATATAAGAAAATATTAGAATACGACAAAATTTGATTTTGTGAGGAAATTTTTTATCAGTATCCTGTCTTGGAGGTTTTGTTTTTTTTTCTCTGTCTAAACACAAGTTCCTTATTGTTTTCCTATTTACTTCTTTAAGAAGTGAAAATAGAAGATTGGAAGGAACAGATATGGGAATCTCAAAAACTCATTTGTTTAACTCAAATATGAAAGTATCAGATACTGTCACAGCATTGTAGTAGACTATGAAGAAGAGAAAGTGATAACCCTGTATGCGAGACAGCAAAAGAGACACAGATGTTTAGAACGGACTTTTGGACTCTGTGGGAGAGGGAGAGGGTGGGATGATTTGGGAGAATGGCATTGAAACATGTATACTATCATGTAAGAAATGAATCGCCAGTCTATGTTCGATATAGGATACAGGATGCTTGGGGCTGGTGCACGGGGATGATCCAGAGAGGTGATATGGGGTGGGAGGTGGGAGGGGGGTTCAGGATTGGGAACTCATGTACACCCATGGCTGATTCATGTCAATGTATAGCAAAACCAAATACAGTATTTTAAAGTAAAATAAAGTAAAAAATAAAAATTAAAAAAAAATTAACAAAACAAAACCAAAACAACAACAACAAAAAACCAAAGTGCCTCAGTGGGTTTCATTGAGTTCCCACAGTGCTACTGTAGAGGGCACTAGTGGGAGGGTTTAAGGTAAAAAAATGAGACAAAATTCCCACATTAGAGAAGTTTTGCACCCTAATTAGAGAAATATACACATTTGAAACAAGTAACTGTACAAGGTAATAATGTGAATAAGTGTAAAAATGAGTGATTCTTGGCTACAGTTTGTTTGTTTTTGCTGAAAATAAAATATCCTAAAGTTATTCCAAGCCACAAAGCATAAAAGGAGTTAGATTGGATACCTGAGTATCTTTGCCCAAGGCAGGGAACGCAGCAAACATCACAAGAATGCTGTTAGAACCCTGGTGAGCAACTGCCTTCAAACTTCATCTCTCTTCCCTTCTGCATACCTACCACATTCCTTCTTTATTTTTCTGTAGATCAAGATTTTCCTGCCTTATTATGCACATGGCTAACCACGACTCCCATGTTATTCTGAATTTTATATTTTTCATTTAAGTAATCAAGCCAGGGTTACTAGCTACCTATCTCTGAGTCCCAGTTCTAGTTATTAGGACCGAGGTTCTGACTGGTTCATCTTGGGACAAGTCACTACTTCCTCATTCAGTCAGTTGTGGTGGAGTTGGAGAGCCATACATACCAAACAAATGTGGGCAAGCATTTGGGGGAAGAAGGAAGTTCTATTAAAAATCTGTCATATCTTAGTAGAAAACCTTATACTATTTATAAGAGAAACTAATTCAGAAAAAAATTATGGGCTGAGATGTTTGCTGGAAGGCCTTGGGTACTGGTAGAACATAAAAAATCAGGAATATTTATATTAGTGCAAGAGGATGGAGGCAAGGAATAATTACAGATAGAGCAATAGAAATGGCACAAATGTAGAGATGAGTCAGGTATGTTTGAGGAGCAATGGGTGGATGGGTTTTCCTGGAATTAAGGGTTCATGTAGTACAGTTTTGGGGAAATGACTCAATATTGATCATGATTAAGTTTGCCTGGGGTCCCAAGCTATTAAGGCACAGGGACTCAAATTCAGCTGGTAAAACTTTAGTTCTGTTGCTCATTCAGCCTCACTGTGATTTCCAATACTGGTGTATCGGCAGCTATGGAGGGTAACTACAGTTATTGTGAGGACAGAGAACAGATGTCACGATTTTAGGTGAGTAGTAAGGAAGCAGACATGTAGGCTTATATTTTGAGAAGTTTAAAAGTAAAGGGAAAGAAAATTTCAGAACAAAGTATGGGTTTGGGTATGTTTTTATGGTTTTAAATGGATGTAGAAACCTTGAAGTGCTTCACCAGAGGTGAAGGAGCTCCTGGGGATGAGGAGAAAGAAATGTTTAAATGCAAAGTTCTGAGAAAAATGGCACAGGTGGAGGGGTCAGGTCTCCAGAAGAGTAGCCACCGCTCTTTCTTGGTGAGCCATGCCAATTAAGGAATGGTGAAGTGTGGAGACAAATTAGTCAACAAGCTTCTTTATTCCTAGTTTCCTTCTTTATCAACAGATAATAATATGTTTGATACAAAGGTTTTGTGAAAATACCATTAGCAACTGTGTAACTGCTTAGAACACAATAGAAACTGAGTTTTTGGTGGCGATGTTATGTTGAATGCTAGTAGGCCAGACTCACTACAGATTCCATCAACTCCCTCATGTTCCTCATACTCCTTGCAGTTAGCTGGGGTCACGGGATCACTCTGGTCATGGGCTACGAGCAGAAGTGATGCAGATTCCTTCTGGGAAAACACGTGACTAGCCAGTGATTCTCCCATTGTCTTTCCCTCTGCCCAGCAAGGAAATGTTCCATATGGTAGGGACACTGCCAGTCTGAATGAAGTAGTTTCAGCTTCTGTCTCGTCTTGGCTAGCATCAGTCCTGTGTAATGATGAAAAAAAATGTACTTTTCAGGGTTAATTGTTAAGTCTGCATAACCTAGCCTATCCTGATTATTACTACCACCACCAGGCTAATGGCAGTTTCCACACCCTAGTTATCTTGTTTCTAAGAATATACATTAAATTAGAGCCTAGTTAAAGTATTTCTATCTAGCATTGGGAATGCTCCATAAAGTTAAATTTACTTAGCTTCCTTTCAGAGTGGTTCAGAAAGTACTGTTTCAGCATGGACCAAGTGCCATGTGCTGGGAGTTGAGAACACAAAGTTAAAATAATAATAGTGAGTATGTATCCAGTTGCTTTATTCCAGGTGTGGTGTGCCTCACAACAAAACTATGAGTTTCATAGTCAACTCCATTTTACAAATGAGGGAACTGATCCCAGAGAGATTAATTACTCTACCAAAAACATAGAGTTAATGGGTGGTAAAATTAGAATTCTAAGGCACTAGAATTTTGATTTTCAATCACTCTGTTATATTTTTCCCTTATTCAATGGTATCTACCCCAGCCAGGGAAGTCCAGAATCTCTGGAACGAATTCTAAAATTCTAACCCATGGATTGGGTATGTTCGAATTAGCTGAGAAACGCTTACCAAAAATAGGTATTTCATGAGCCCTTCCTAGACTCACAGAGTCAGAAGCTCTATGCTAAGGTTTTGCTTATTCTAGTTGCCAAACAGATTTGGGAACCACTGTTAGGAGTAATATAGGCACTTAAAAATTGTAACATGATGAGAGAAAAGAGAGATTATTTGAAAAGTCCAATAGAATGTATATGGGAGCAGTTAATTCTGCTTCTGAAATTATAAGGCAAGTTTGTAGTTGAAAGAGGAGGGGGAAACAATTTGGTTAAAAAAATGGGTAAAAGAAAATCCATGACATAAGATAAGCAAACAGAAAAAAGAATGTTTAGTCCATTTAACCTCAAAATGCTGGCGTTTCATAGGACTTAACTTCCCTTCTTTCTCTACATTTTCTCCCAAAGTGACCTTAATTATTGCTATAGGTCTAAATACTACCACTATATTGTTAAGTGCATGTTAAGTTGCTTCAGCCATGTCTGACTCTTTGCGACCCTATGGACTGTAGCTTGTCAGGCTCCTCTGTCCATGGGATTCTCCAGTCCAGAATACTGGAGCGGGTTACCTTGCCCTTCTCCAGGGGATCTTCCTGACCCAGGCAGGGACTGAACCCACATCTCTTATGTCTCCTGCATTGGCAGGGGTGTTCTTTACCACTAGCACCATCTGGGAAGTCCTACTTCTCTATTAGTAACTTCCAAATTTTTCTGTTCAGCCCTGAGTATCCCCTAAGATCAAGGCTCTTATAGGAATTGGTTACTGAAATATTGTGATATTTCACAAGCTTTGAAAACTTAATACATCAGGAACTCTTATTTCTCTCCTAAACTAATTCTTCAAAACTTTCGAGTCTTCATAGATGACACTAGTCCTGTTACCTATTGTTGCATAACAAAGGATCCCAGAACTTAGTGGCTTAGAGTGGTAGTTTATTTTTATTATTATATCCCGTGATTCTGTACATCAGGAATTTGAGCAGGGCACAGCGGGAATCACCTACCATTCCGCAGACATGCCATGATGTCGGGGGCCTCAGCTGAGATTGGGCTTCCTTGGTGGCTCAGCTGGGAAAGAATCCGCCTGCAGTGTGGGAGACCTGGGTTTGATCCCTGGGTTGGGAAGATCCCCTGAAGAAGGGAAAGGCTACCCACTCCAGCATTCTGGCCTGGAGAATTCCAAGGACTATATAGTCCATGGGGTCGCAAAGAATTGGACACAATTGAGTGACTTTCACTTTACTTTACTTCAGCTGAGACAACACTACTGGCTGGAAGTTGGAAGAGCTGGGGGCTGGACGGGCAGGTCTTCCTCTCTGCACCTTCTTGTCACTCCTGCCCTGCTGGAACCTCTGCCTGGCTTTCTCATAGCATGACTCACTCATGGTAGTCAAACTTCTATCTGAAATTCCAAGGCACTAAAAACAATGGTCCCCAGAAACAAGGGCAAAGCTTTTTCTAGCCACACCTCAGACGTCCTAGAACATCCTTTCTGCTGTATTTCTGCCTCAGACAAGTTCAATCTAGAATCAAAGGGTATGTGGTACAGTAGTGGTGAGAGTGGAGTTTATAATCTATCTCTCAGTGAAGGGACTAGCAGAGAATTTGTAGCCAAGTTTAATTTACCACAGACACTATCACATTAGTTGCTCAAGCTTGATATTTGTGATTAATCCTTAATTCCTTCTTTCTGTGGTCTCCAGTAAATCTTGGTCTCACCTCCTCAACTTATCCTGAATCTGCTTCTTCTGACATTACCATAGTCCAAATTGTCACCATCTCTTCCTTGCAGAGGCACCTTGATTTCTTTCACAGTTGTCTTTCTTGCCTTCCTATGATGATATTCTCCACCTAGAAGTCAGTGTGATCCCATTACTTCTGATTAAACTACCTAATCCCCCTCCAAATTCCTTTACAGGGCCTATCCTGATCTATCCCCTGCTTAACTCTCTAACCTTATGTCAAATCATTTTCCCCTAACTCATTACACTCAAGACACACTGCTCTTCACACAGGCCCTAGAGCAGTAGTTCTCAATGGGAGAAATTTTGCCCACCCTGCAAAAGGCATTTGGCAATGTCCTGAGATGTTATTTGCTATCATGCAGTGGGTAGAGACTGGAGATGCTGCTAGATACCCTCCCAGGCACAGAAAGACCCCACAAGAAATGCTGATTCTGACAAAGGTTGAGAGGTATTCCTGTCTGTCAACCAAAGAAGTGCTACACTGTGCAATTCACTTTGTCCCAGCAGCTTTAAAATATGATTCTTTTCACTTTGTCCCAGCAGCTTTAAAATATGATTCTTTACACATTAGAAAATGTGGGGAGTTTTCATTTTCAATTATTTGCATAAATTGATGCTTTGCTATTATTTTTGAATCATATTATTTCAAATTTGAATAATTCAAAACCATATAAAATGCTTTGTGTGTCATTTCCAGTCTACCTAGTTTAGGAAAGAATGAAGTAGCATTTTCTCTCTACTGCTCCATCTTTTCTTTTGGAGGCTCTCCTTCTCTTGTTAGTAATCAGCAGCAACTCCCTGTGATTCTATAGCTTTCTCAGAGGCCTGGTTACCACTGTTGCTATGGAATCTGATGAGACCTTAGACTCTAAATGTTGATGGTGCCTCTTGGTCCTTGGGGTTTAGCTCAAATCCCTTCTTCCCAGCACTCCTTCTAGTACTTGCTAACATGAACTTGGACTCCAACATTTTCCCTTACCCTGAAATGCATTTATTGACAATATTCTGAGCAGCATGGAAACATACACTTTGATCAACCTTAATATAGATTAAGATATTCCAGGAAACATAGATTTGTGAATTCTTCCTTTCTTGTTCATCTCTGCCCCTACTACTTGCCTAGAACAGAGTCTCTACAAGGGAAGGCCACCTCTATATAACATGAGGATAATACTTTTTCTGGCCCAACCCAGACAGAAAAGGAAACATAAACATACACACTTGAATTTCATCAGGCATTTGGTTCATTGGAGGAAAAAAAGCAGGATATCAAGGAATACCCAATTTAATCATTTGCCGGTTCTGCTTTTGGACATAAAAAAATGTTCTTTGAGGTCAGATTTCCTGAGAGTCTGATTGAAGTATCACTGGCAACTGTGAAATCTGAAGGTTCAATTGGGGATAGCAACCCCAGGAAAATAGCTGATTTTTTCTGCTCACCTTTCATTTCACTCTTAAAGAAAATTTTCAGGGAGAATAACCTATAGAAAGCTATTGACACTTTAGGTTATCCTCAAGATAGCTAAATGGAGAATAAAAATTTATTGTAAGCATATGTGTAATATTTTGAAATACACATAGGATTTCTTCCTGCTTATTTTGCATAATATCTGCACTCAGCAATACAAAAGGAAAAAATGAGCTCTTTTCTATAAGCTGTTGTATGCCTGTTTTGTTAAGTAAAATCCCTTAGTCTCATTAGACCAAAGAAGATTATGACCTCTTGTGGAGGCTAGGTGAAGCATTTTATTGCAATAAGCATTATATAGGCAAAAACACATAGAAATATGTGTGATAGTTTCTGTGATTCCCTGATCATAGCAGCTTGAAGTGGTTTCTCCCTGTTGTGAGCTCCAATATCATGTATCTGGTCTGGTCATAATTCCTTTAAATATTGTTATGTTTCATGATTATTTAGTATATTCAGTTAACATACTACATGTCAGCCATTTTTTGGTGGCTGAAAGTGAAAAGTGAAAGTGAAGTCGCTCAGTGGTGTCTGACTCTTTGCAACCCCATGGACTTCAGCCTACCAGGCTCCTCTGTCAGTGGAATTTTCCAGGCAAGAGTACTGGAGTGGGTTGCCATTTCCTTCTCCAGGGGAACTTCTCCATCCAGGGATTGAACCTAGGTCTCCTACATTGCAGGCAGACACTTTACCATCTGAGCCACCAGGGAAGCCCTTTGGTGGCTGAGATGATAAATAAAAAACTGTTGCTTCCCTTAAACTACTCACAGCCTACTAAGAAATTGCATAAAAATAAATATACAATTATAATGGTTTATAAAAAGAGTGCTAACAGAGATTTGTGAATAGTGCTTTGAAAGCTCAAATGTATTGGTAATATATATCCTATTTTTTGAACTAATTTGTAAAAAGAAATTTTTCCCAGTGGCCATTCCCATAATAACTTGAATTTATTTGGAAGATATTCAATGTTTATTACTTTAGTTTCATTTTTGGGAGAGGATATCCTATAGAATTGTTAAAGTACTATTTTTATTGAAGTATAAAATATACAAAAGGCATGATACATCCTACATTTATATTTCAGTGAAATATCTAAAGTAAATACGGCCATGAAACCGCACCACAAAATGGTGTGCTAGAGATGACTTGTACCAGCTTGTGGGAGCCAAATGTTAAACATGCAGGAATTTTGCCACTAGTTCTTCAAATTCTGGTAACTTGAAATCAGGCAGCATGACAATATGTAACTATGAGGAATTTTGTTTCAGAAAACAAGTTGCTAAACATTTAACATCACAAATTAATCACCATTGATTAATAAACAGGAAGTTAACAGCATCTCTGAAACCATTCCTAGGTCCACTTCCAGTCACCAGCCATTTCATTTTAGGAGCAGCCACCAACTTGACATCTAGTACTATCAGGTTAATTTACCATTTTTGGATTGTATAGCTTGAGGAAAGAACTGATTCATGGAAGATGTGAAGCTTGAATGATTTGTGGGCTCTTTTGAAATAAATACTTAATTATGAATACAATATTTGTTACAGGGCCTTCGATTGAATCTGAGCAGGTTAAAGATTATCCATATTATCTTCACAGTAAACCTAACTCTGCTAGCAGGAACATTTTCTTTCTTGTCTTGTTTCTATCATTTACTATTGGGTTTGAGAGGTTCATCTGTATTGTTGCATGCAGCAATCTGTGCATTTCGTTGTTTGAACTTAGCACAGTGTACTTATCTATACTATTGTTGTTTACAGTTTGAAGCTCCTACCAATATTTCTGCTGTAAACACTTGTACATGCCTATTAGTGCAAACAAGTTACATTGCATTGGGTATATACATGTGATTGGCATTGTGACATCATAGGGTGTTCATGTGTTCAGCTCTAGTAGATAGTGACAAAGAGTTTTTCTGACTGGTGGTAAAAGTGTATGGTCCCAAGAGCAGTGTATGGGAGCTCCAGTTCTACATTCCTGTCAAATGAGGGTATTGTGAGACTTAAAATTCACCATTCTGGTGGGTGTGAATTGCCCTGATAACCAGTTAGCTTTAGTATATTTTCAAACAAGTTTTGGCCCTTTTGATAACGAGATTTTCTTTTGTGTAGTGTTTGTGCATTAAAAATTGGGTTATCTATTTTTAATGTCTTATAGCAGTTCTTTTATATTGTGGATATGAATTCTTTGAGGGATATATGCAATGCAAATATTTTCTCTCATTTTGGGTTTCACTCATTTAAAGTTACCTTTTAATGAAGTCAAGTTCATGATTTCAAAGAAATTTAATTTTACATTCTATTTGTGAGTGAAGTGAAAGTTGCTCAGTCGTGTCCAACTCTTTGCGACCCCATGGACTATATAGACCATGGAATTCTCCAGGCCAGAATACTGGAGTGGGTAGCCATTCCCTTCTCCATACATTCTGTTTAAGATTTATGAAATCTTTTCCTCCCACAAAACATTAGGAATACTCTGTTTTTTCTAAGAGCATTATTGTTTTTGTTTACTGAAAAATGTCTATCACTATGATGGAGGATTTTCCTATATCTTTTACTTCTCTCAAGTTTTGCTTTATATAATTTGAATATTATTCACTGCAAAGAAATTTAGAATTATAATGTGTTCCTGGTGGATTGATATTCCCTTTATCTTCAGTAATGCTTCTTGTCTCAGAGTCTATATTTTCTGATATTTGTATGCTTATAATGCTGCTAAGTCACTTCAGTCGCTTCCGACTCTGTGCGACCCTGTAGATGGCAGTCCTCTAGGCTCCCTCGTCCCCGGGACTCTCCAGGCAAGAACACCGGAGTGGGTTGCCATTGCCTTCTGCAATGCATAAAAGTGAAAAGTGAAAGTGAAGTTGCTCAGTCGTGTCCAATTCTTAGCGACCCCATGGACTGCAGCCTACCAGGCTCCTCTGTCCATGGGATTTTCCAGGCAAGAGTACTGGAGTGGGGTGCCATTGCCTTCTCTGGTATGCTTATAATAGTTATCTGTTATTTAGTATTCATATTGTACTCTTTCCCTTCCTTTATTTTCAATATATTTTATCTTTATTTTTAAAGTGAGCTTCTTCCAGCCCAGCGTTTCTCATGATGTACTTTGAATATAAGTTAAATAAGCAGGGTGACAATACAATATACAGCCTTGATGTACTCCTTTTCCTATTTGGAACCAATCTGTTGTTCCATGTCCAGTTCTAACTGTCTCTTCCTGACCTGCAGACAGTTTTCTCAAAAGGCAGTTTAGGTGGTCTGGTATTCCTATCTCTTTCAGAAGCTTCCACAGTTTATTGGGATCCACACAGTCAAAGGCTTTGGCATAGTCAATAAAGCAGAAATAGATGATTTTCTGGAACTCTCTTGCTTTTTCCATGATCCAGTGGATGTTGGCAATTTGATCTCTGGTTCCTCTGCCTTTTCTAAAACCAGCTTGAACATCTGGAACTTCACGGTTCACGTACTGCTGAAGTCTGGCTTGGAGAATTTTGAGCATTACTTTATTAGCGTGTGAGATGAGTGCAATTGTGCAGTAGTTTGAGCATTCTTTGGCATTGCCTTTCTTTGCGATTGGAATGAAAACTGACCTTTTCCAGTCCTGTGGCCACTGCTGAGTTGTCCAAATTTGCTGGCATATTGAGTGCAGCACTTTCACAGCATCATATTTTAGGATTTGAAACAGCTCAACTGGAATTCCATCACCTCCACTAGCTTTGTTCATAGTGACACTTTCTAAGGCCCATTTGACTTCACATTCCAGGATGTCTGGCTCTAGGTGAATGATCACACCACCTTGATTATCTGGGTTGTGAAGATCTTTTTTGTACAGTTCTTCTGTGTATTCTTGCCACCTCTTCTTAATATCTTCTGCTTCTGTTAGGTCCATACCATTTCTGTCCTTTATCGAGCCCACCTTTGCATGAATGTTCCCTTGGTATCTCTAATTTTCTTGAAGAGATCTCTAGTCTTTCCCATTCTGTTGTTTTCCTCTATTTCTTTGCATTGATCGCTGAGGAAGGCTTTCTTATCTCTCCTTGCTATTCTTTGGAACTCTGCATTCAGATGCTTATATCTTTCCTTTCCTCCTTTGCTTTTCACTTCTCTTCTTTTCACAGCTATTTGTAAGGCCTCCCCAGACAGCCATTTTTCTTTTTTGCATTTCTTTTACATGGGGATGGTCTTAATCCTTGTCTCCTGTACAACATCATGAACCTCCGTCCATAGTTCTTCAGGCACTCTATCAGATCTAGTCCCTTAAATCTATTTCTCACTTCCACTGTATAATCATAAGGGATTTGATTTAGGTCATACCTGAATGGTCTAGTGGTTTTCCCTACTTTCTTCAATTTAAGTCTGAATTTGGCAGTAAGGAGTTCATGATCTGAGCCACAGTCAGCTCCCAGTCTTGTTTTTGCTGACTGTATAGAGCTTCTCCATCTTTGGCTGCAAAGAATATAATCAATCTGATTTCGGTGTTGACCATCTGGTGATGTCCATGTGTAGAGTCTTCTCTTGTGTTGTTGGAAGAGAGTGTTTGTTATGACCAGTGTGTTCTCTTGGCAAAACTCTATTAGCCTTTGCCCTGCTTCATTCTGTACTCCAAAGCCAAGTTTGCCTGTTACTCCAGGTGTTTCTTGACTTCCTACTTTTGCATTCCAGTCCCCTATAATGAAAAGGACACCTTTTTTGGGTGTTAGTTCTAAAAGGTCTTGTAGGTCTTCATAGAACCATTCAACTTCAGCTTCTTCAGCATTACTGGTTGGGGCATAGACTTGGATTCCCCTGATATTGAATGGTTTTCCTTGGAAATGAACAGAGATCATTCTGTCATTTTTGAGATTGCATCCATGTACTGCATTTAGGACTCTTTTGTTGACCATGATGGCTACTCCATTTCTTCTAAGGGATTGCCCACAGTAGTTTATAATGGTCACTTGAGTTAAATTCACCCATTCCAGTCCATTTTAGTTCACTGCAGATGACACTACTCTTATGGCAGAAAGCGAAGAGGAGCTAAGAAGCTTCTTGATGAAAGTGAAAGAGGAGAGTGAAAAAGTTGGTTTAAAGCTCAACATTCAGAAAACGAAGATCATGGCATCTGGTCCCATCACTTCATGGGAAATAGATGGGGAAACAGTGGAAACAGTGTCAGACTTTATTTTGGGGGGCTCCAAAATCACTGCAGATGGTGACTGCAGCCATGAAATTAAAAGATGCTTACTTCTGGAAGGAAAGTTATGACCAACCTAGATAGCAAGTTGAAAAGGAGAGACATTACTTTGCCAACAAAGGTCCGTCTAGTCAAGGCTATTGTTTTTCCTGTGGTCATATATGGATGTGAGTGTTGGACTGTGAAGAAGGCTAAGCACTGAAGAATTGATGCTTTTAAACTGTGGTTTTGGAGAAGACTCTTGAAAGTCCCTTGGACTGCAAGGAGGTCCAACCAGTCCATCCTAAATGAGATCAGTCCTGGGTGTTCATTGGAAGGACTGATGTTGAAGCTGAAAGTCCAATACTTTGGCCACATCATGCGAAGAGTTGACTCATTGGAAAAGACCCTGATGCTGGGAGGGATTGGGGGCAGGAGGAGAAGGGGATGACAGAGGATGAGTTGGCTGGATGGCATCAACAACTCGATGGACATGAGTTTGAGTGAACTCCGGGAGATGGTGATGGACAGGGAGGCCTGGTGTGCTGTGATTCATAGTGTCGCAAAGAGTCAGACACGACTGAGTGACTGAATTGAACTGATTCTATATGCAGTTGTTTTTATCCAATCTGACAAACTTTGTAATTTAAAGGCGTTTTTAGTTCAGTTACATTTAGTAAAGTTCTGATGTATTTACTTTTAAATCTACTATCCTATGATTTGATTTATACTTCTCCAATGTGTTCTGTGTTCCTTTTTTGCCATGGTAATTTTTCTCATTTTATAGGTTTTTGCAAATATTTTACACTTTATCTATTGTCTTGCTAGGCAGACATTTATTTACTATTTGTATTGGTTGCCCTAAATTTTACAACACATCATCTGACTTATTCTAAAAAATTAGTATTTTTACAACTTGTCTTTCTAATTAGACTTTTGCTGTTTTTTTCATATATTTTATTATACATGTGTCTAAATATCACAAGGCAACATTCATATTATTTTACACAGTTAATGGCCATTTAAATTTAGCCACATATTTGTTTCTATAATTCTCATTCCTTCATGAGCTGCCACGATTCTATCTAGTTTCATTATCTAAATATTAAATGTCCTTTAATATTTATTTTAGTGCCTGTCTTTTTCTTAATTATAGTAGCTTTAGACTAACTCCTGAAGTCAGATTATGTCCTCCAACTTTGTTTTTTTCTTCAAAATTATATTGGCTCTAGTACATCTTTCACATATCTATATAAATTTAAGGTCACCTTGTCAATTTCCAGAAATAAGTTTTAACTCATTTTATTCTTTGACTTTTGCTATTAGTTCCAGTATCTTTTTTGAAGATTGCTTATTTTTATATACTTGATCATGTTGTCTATGAATAAAAGGAGTTTAGCTTCTTAATTTCCAACCTGTATGACTTTTCTTCTTCAGTGGCACTTGGTAGGACCTCCAAAACTATGTTAAATAGAAGTGCTGAGAGTGGACAGAAAAGTCCTGTTCCCAGACTTAGGGAGAAAAGTTGTCTTTTCCCTTTAACAACTTTTATTAGCTGTAGGTATTTTACAGATGCCTTTTATTGACTTGAGGGTATTGTTTTCTATTCCTGGATGTTGAACATGTGTTAGTTGCTCAGTTGTGTCCTACTCTTTGTGACCCCATGGACAGTAGCCCGCCAGGTTCCTCTGTCCATGGAGTTTCCAGGCAAGAATACTGGCAGGAATACCAGAGTGGATTGCCATTTCTTTCTCTAGGGGATCTTCCCAACCCAAGGATCGAACACTGGTTTACCATCTGAGCTAAATGAGCTAGATGTTGAGGGTTTTTATAAATGGGTGTTGAATTTTTCAAAAAAAAAAAAGATTATATATGCTGTATATTGAAACAGTCATGTGGTTTTTCTCTTTAGTTAATATGGAGAATCATATTGTTTGATTTCCATGTATTAAACCAAATTTATACTGCTTCAATAAATCCCACTTGTTCATGAGGTATTAACCTTTTTGTAAATTTTTGGCTTCCCCAGTGGCTCAGCAGTAAAGAATCCACCTGCAGTGCAGCAGACACAGGTTCAATCCCTGGGTCAGGAAGATCACTTGGAGGAGGCAATGGCAGCCCAGTCCAGTATTCTTGCCAGGAAAACCCCATGGACAGAGGAGCCTGGTGGGCTACAGTCCATAGGGTTGCAAAGAGTCAGATAGGACTGAGTGACTGAGCAAACACACATACAATTTGCTAACACTGCTAAAGATTTTTGTATCTGTATTCATGGAGTAAGCTGCTGCTGCTAAGTATATTGGCCTGTAATTTCTTTTTTTGCAATATCCTTTTTTGATTTTGGGTGTCACAACTAAGAGACTAAACTACAACAACAGAGTAGCACTGGCCTCATGGAATAAATCGGCAAGAGTTTGTTTCTCCTCCATATTCTGAAAAGGCTTACATAAAATTTGTTGTTATTTAGTCACTCAGTCATGTCCAACTCTTTGTGGCCCCACAGACTGCAGTATGACAGGCTTCCCTGTCCTTCACTGTCTCCCAGAATTGCTCAAACTCATGTTCATTGAGTTGGTGATGCCATCCAACCATCTCATCCTCTGTGGTTCTCCTCCTGCCATCAGTCTTTCCCAGCATCAGGGTCTTTTCCAATGAGAATTTTTTTTTGCATATAAATAGCATTTTTTCATTTCTAAGTGTATAATAGAATTCATCAATGAATCATCTGTCTCTAAAGGGTTTTTGTATATGTGTGTGCATGGAGAGGAGGGAGTGGGAAAGTTCTTATTTATGAATTTGGTTTCTTTAGCTATATCAGTTCAGTTCAGTTCAGTCGCTCAGTTGTGTCCGACTCTTTGCGACCCCATGAATCGCAGCACGCCAGGCCTCCCTGTCCATCACCAACTCCCGGAGTTCACCCAGACTCACGTCCATCGAGTCAGTGATGTCATCCTCAGTCGTCCCCTTCTCCTCCTGCCCCCAATCCCTCCCAGCATCACAGTCTTTTCCAATGAGTCAACTCTTCGCATGAGGTGGCCAAAGTACTGGAGTTTCAGCTTTAGCATCATTCCTTCCAAAGAAATCCCAGGGATGATCTCCTTCAGAATGGACTGGTTGGACCTCCTTGCAGGCCAAGGGACTCTCAAGAGTCTTCTCTAACACCACAGTTCAAAAGCATCAATTCTTCGGGGCTCAGCACTTGACTTCACATTCCAGGATGTCTGGCTCTAGATGAGTGATCGCACCATCGTGATTATCCAGGTCATGAAGATATTTTTTTGTACAGTTCTTCTGTGTATTCTTGCCACCTCTTCTTATAGTTACACTTTATCTCCTTGAGTTAACTTTGGTCATTTGCACATTTCAAAAGTTGGCCAGTTCATTTACACTTTTTATTTTTATTGACATAAGTTTTTCATTATCATTTTAATGTGTGTAGGATTGGTAGTGATTTTCCCTATTCTATTCTTCTTTGTAGACAGATTTTGTCTTCTTTCTCTTTTTTTTTCTTGATGAGTCTAGCTTGAGATTAATATTTTTATGAACATGTCTTTTTTCTATAGTGTTTATTTCTTTTCTCTTCCACTGATTTGTATTCTTATTTTTTTCCTTTTATTTACTATGGGTTTAATTTTCTTTTTCTAGCTTATAAAATACAGGAAAACTGATTTTATATCTGTCTTTTCTAACATAAGAACTGAAATTATATATATTCTGTGAGCACTATTTTAAATTCATCCTATAAATTTTTATATGGTATATTTTAATTTTCATTCAGTTGAAAATAATTTCTAATCATATGTGAGATTTCTTTACATGACCCCTGTGGTTTTTAGAAGTATGTCAATTAATATCCATATACTAAGGTGTAGTCCATATATGTTTGTTACTGATTATTAATTTAATTCATTTGTGATCAAAAAACACATTTGGTATGATTATAATCCTTTTAAATGTATTGAAAATTATTTATGGACCAGCAGAGGTCTGTCTTGGAGAGTGTTTTGTGTGCATTTGAAAAGAAAATGTATTCTCTGTTGTTGAGTGGAATGTACTAAAATGTCAACTAGATTCATATTTATTTTGTGCTTGCTTGTTTTATGAATTACTAAAAGAGGACTTTGAAATTTCTTGCTCTTATTATGGATTTATTTGGATCTCCTACATCTGTTTTTTTTTTCCTTGTGTTTTGAAGCTCTAATTTTAGGTACATATCATTTAGGATTTGCATTTCTTTAAAGAATTGCACCTTTTAAATGTACAGTAGATTCTTTTTATTCAAGGTAGTTATGTTTTAACAATGTCACTGAATACTGAATTCATGACTACTGGTATATTGCTCCGCATATGTACATGTATGGCATATACTTAAATCTTAAATCCTGGAAACAAGGTGTCCTGTCCTGCTAGATTCTTCATTTTACAGAAAAACATAATGAGGTTCAAAAGTGTGAAGTGACTTGCCTGAGGCTGCCCCACTAACATATGCCAGAACTAGGATGTAAGCCCTGTCCATCTGTTTCCAGAGATGTGTATTACTGTACTACATCACACTGCCCCTACTGTCTCTGCCCTCTACTGTCTCTTCCCTCTGGTCATCTTGGTGTGAGAACTGAAAAAAGAAGGCAGAGTTTTGCTTAGTTCAACCTCAGCTGGAAATGTGCATATTGGAAGGCTAAAATTTGTCCCTCCCCACTCTGCACATGTCCAAGAATAACCATGAAAATATGGGGTTGATTTGGGAATTAAAAATGTTAGCCAGGAGGTGAATTCACAAATATGGAATCCACAAATAATGAGGATCAACTGTACCTCAACTGATAAGGATAAGGAATATTCCTTATTCTGAAGTCTATTTTATCTGACATTAAAATAGCCACTTTTCTTATAATGAATGTGTTTGCATGGTATTCTTTTTCCATCTTTTTTTAACCTGTAGTTTATATATTTTATAATTAGAGTGAGTTGCTTTTAATTATAGTTGGGTTTTGAATTTTTATAAAGCTTGACATCTCAATCCTGCTGATGTTTTATCCATTTATATGTGATGTTATTACCATTATGATTTAAATCTGCTGTGTTTCTGGTTTCTTATTTTTCTTTTCTGTACTCTAGTCATTCTTTTTTTCTCACTATTTTTGCATTAAGTGACTTTTAGGATTCCAACTTATTCACTAGTTTCCTGTTGCTATACCTCTTTGATTTGTTTCTTTAGTTTTTTCTCTTGGGCAGAGAGTCTTGTAGGTACTCGAGCCTCTTAAGGAATCTGTAAGGTCAAACCTTTTCACAATGATGCTAAGTATGATTTGCATGTTCATCTCTTTATTTTACAAATGTACCATGAGGTTTTCCAGAAACTAAATATCATTTCTGGTTAAACAGATTAAAGATGCAGCAGGTATGAGAATCTAGCCATCTTTTCTTCAGTTCAGTCGCTCAGTTGTATCCAACTCTTTGCGACCCCATGAATCGCAGCATGCCAGGCCTCCCTGTCCATCACCAACTCCTGGAGTTCACTCAGACTCATGTCCATCAAGTCAGTGATGCCACCCAGCCATCTCATCCTCTGTCGTCCCCTTCTCCTCCTGCCCCCAATCCCTCCCAGCATCAGAGTCTTTTCCAATGAGTCAACTCTTCGCATGAGGTGGCCAAAGTACTGGAGTTTCAGCTTTAGCATCATTCCTTCCAAAGAAATCCCAGGGCTGATCTCCTTCAGAATGGACTGGTTGGATCTCCTTGCAGTCCAAGGGACTCTCAAGAGTCTTCTCTAACACCGCAGTTCAAAAGCATCAATTCTTCGGCACTCAGCCTTCTTCACAGTCCAACTCTCACAAGATGTGAACTAGTGATACTTTCACTACTCTTTTGTTACACATAGTATTTGTCATTAAAATATGACATGTATATTAACATACAATGAGTTTATCATTGTTTTTAAACATTTAAAAATTAATATTCAGTGTGATAAACACTGATAGAATTAATATAAATAAGCTCTCTAGATTAGGGTACCCAGTAATTTTAAGACTCTTAAGTTTTTCTAAGATCAAAAGTTGGAAAACTACTGCCCTGACTTTATGATATGCATCTTTGACTTATCACAGTCTACCTGCAGATAATACCATAACATATTACCTATAGTATAAGAGCTCTGCAATGGTATCTTCTCATCTTCTATTGCTTTGATACATTTTATTCCTATAGATGTTATAACCTCCACAAAACACAGTTAATGCTTTCTGTTTAAACAGTCTTTTATCTACATATTGGATTGGCCAAAAAGTTCATTCTGATTTTTCTATAGGAGTAATGGAAAAACCTGAAAAAACTTTTTGGACTGCCCGATATTTACCATTTACAGTATGAAGATACAACTCTTCTTCAGTTGTCATGTGCTTCTACCTGAAGAACTTCCGTTAACATTTCCTGGAGTGTGGCCTGCTATCAATGAATTCACCCCCAACAGGGAAATCATTATGAGTCATAAAGATCACTTAGTTTTGATAAATGACTGATACTTTGGTAGACATAACATACAGGGGAAGGATATTATTAGAATAAAAGTTGGCAAGGTTTAACAATTCATTAGATGGTCTGGGAATAAAGTGATACACTGTAAAATGCCCCCTAAAACATACTCAATGCACTAAGAATAAAATAATTAATATGGGGAAGATTTATCCAAGTGTATTATTTGCAGATAGTAATATTCTACCTGGAAAACCCAGAATCTAATGAAAAATCACTACACCTAAACCCAAAGAAGTATATAACATTAATAGCTTTCTATATATAAGAAACAATCTATTAAAAAATTATAGCAACAGCAGCAGCAATAACAACAACAAATATATTTGATAAAAGTAGAAAAAACATTTGAAAGACCTGGCTAAGGATCTACAAATAAGGAATGTGAAGAGCTAATCCTAACTCTAACTGTAAAGGACTTGAAGGAAAAATTCATAACTAAAAAGATACATCTTGAAATTTGAGGCTTAATATGTCCATTCTCTCCAATTCAATCTATGATTACAATTGATGCATAATAAAAATTCAAGTGGATGAATTTGATTATAAATGTTTATCTTGAATGAATAAGAACATGATATAAAGAAACATTGTCTTAAATGCCAAGGAGAAGCCATGTCTTATCAAATAGTAACATATTATAAAGTCATAATATTGCTAATATAGGAATTAGTACCTGGAAAATCCCATGGATAGAAGATCCTGGTGGGCTACAGTCTATGGGGTCATAAAGAGTCAGACATGACTGAAGTGACTTAGCACAGCACAGACATTGTGGCCAAAGATGGAGAAGCTCTATATAGTCAGTAAAAACAAGACCAGGAGCTGACTGGATCAGGTTCGGAACCACTGCGGACAGTGAATGCAGTCATGAACTTAAAACACACTTGCTCCCTGGAAGAAAAGGTATGACAAACCTAGTGTGCTGTGTCCTTAGTCGCTGAGTCATGTCCAGCTCTTTGTGACCCCATGGACTGTAGCCTGTCAAGCTCCTCTGTCCATGGGGATTCTCCAGGCAAAAATACTAGAGTGGGTTGTCATGCCCTCCTCCAGGGGATCTTCCCAACCTAGGGATAGAATGCAGGTCTCCCGCATTAACAGGCAGATTCTTTACCATCTGAGCCACCAGGGAATTCCATGACAAACCTAGACAGTGTATTAAAAAGCAGAGACATCACTTTGCCAACTAAGGTCCATTTAGTCAAAGCTATGGTTTTTCTAGTAGTTCAGTTATTGATATGAGAGTTGAACTATAAAGAAGGCTGAAGAGTGAAGAACTGATACTTTTGAACTGTGGTGCTGGACTCTTGAGAGTTCCTTGGACAGCAAGGAAATCATAGCAGTCAATCCTAGAGGAAATCAACCCTGAATATCCACTGGAAGGACTGATGCTGAAGCTCCAATACTTTGGCTACCTGGTGCAAAGAGCCAACTGATTGGAAAAAACCCTGATGCTGGGAAAGATTGAGGTTATCCTTAGAAGGGGTTGACAAGAGGATGAGATGGTTGAATGAATCACTGACTCAATGGACACACGTTTGAGCACACTCTGGGAGATAGTGAAGGACAGGGAACCTGGTGTCCTGCAGTCCATGGGTTCACAAAGAGTTGGACATGAATTAGTGACTGAACAACAACAGGTCTGGGCTCCTTATTGCAAAACCCAGGCTTAAATTAGAGAAAGTAGAGAAAACCATGAGGCCATTCAGGTATGACCTCAATCAAATCCCTTATGATTATACAGTGGAGGTGATGAATTCAAGGGATTAGCTCTGGTAGACAGAGTGCCTGAAAAACTGTGGACAAAGGTTTTTAACACTGTACAGGAGACAGTGACCAAAACCATACCAAAGAAAAAGAATGCAAGAAAACAAAGTGGTTGTCTGAGGAGGCTTTACAATTAGCTGAGGAAAGAAGAGAAGTGAAAGACAAGAGAGAAAAGGAAAGGTATACTCAACTGAATGCATATTTCTAGAGAATAGCAAGGAGAGATAAGAAGGCCTTAAATGAACAATGCAAAGAAATATAGGGAAAAAATAGAATGGGAAAGACTAGCGATCTCTTTAAGAAAACTGGAGATATTAAGGGAACATTTAATGCCAGGATGGCATGATAAAGGATAGAAACAATAAGGACCTAAGCCAAAGAGATTAAGAAGAGTTGGCAAGAATATACAGAATAACAATACCAAAAAGGTCTTAATGACTTAGATAACTATGATGGTGTGGTCACTCATCTAAGCCAGACATCCTAGAGTGTGAAGTCAAGTGGGCCTTAGGAAGCAAGCAAAGCTAGTGGAGATGACGGAATTCCAGCTGAGGTATTTAAAATCCTAAAGGATGATGATATTAAAGTGCTGCATTCAATATGTCAGCACATTTGGAAGACTCAGCAGTGGCTGTAGAACTGGAAAAGGCAGTTTTCATGTATGGCAAAACCAATACAGAATTGTAAAGTAAAATTTAAAATAAATAAATAAATTAAAAAAAAATAAAAGGCAGTTTTCATTTCAATCCCAAAGAAGGGCAATGCAAAAGAGTGTTCAAACTACTGTACAAATGCACTCATTTCACATGCTAACAAGGTTATGCTCAAAATCCTTCAATCTAGGTTTCAGTAGTACATGAACTGAGAAATTCTAGATGTGCAAGCTGGGTTTCAGAGAGACGGAAGATTCAGAGATCAAATTGCCAACATTCATTGGTTCATGGAGAAAACAAAAGCATTTCAGAAAACCATCTACTACTGCTTCATTCACTATGCTAAAGCCTTTGACTGTATGGAACACAACAAACTGGAAAATTCTTCAAGAGATGGGACTACCAGACCATCTTACCTATCTCCTGAGAAACTTGTATGCAGTTCAAGAAGCAACAGTTAGAACTGAACGTGGAACAACTGGTTCAGATTTGAGAAAGGAGTATGACAGGCTGTATACTGTCACCTTGCTTTTTCAACTTATATTCAGAGTACATCATGTGAAATGCCGGGCTAATAGATTAGATAGTAGATTAGAAGGACATGAGCTCACAACTTCATACAAAATACACCAAAATCTCAACTTACTGCTGAACAACTATCAACAACAACAACAAAATTCTGGAACCTATCATAAAAGATAACCTACATCTAATGAAAAAGAGGCCACAATGAGACAGTAGGAGAGGCACAATCACAATAAAATCTTTTCCAACCACAGTGCGTGAGATTAGAAATCGATGATAAAAAACACAAACAACGTGGAGGATAAACAGTATGCTACTAAATAATGCATGGATCACTGAAGAAATCAAAGTTAACGCGGGAATGACCCAGAGAGATGTTGTGGGGAGGGGGGCTGGGAGGGGGGTTCAAGTTTGGGAATGCATGTACACCCGTGGTGGATTCATGTCAATGTATGGCAAAACCAATACAGAATTGTAAAGTAAAATAAAAAATAAATAAATTAAAAAAAAATAAAAAAAATAAACCTATAGCAAAGGCAGAAAAATAAAAAAAAAAAGTGCCTAGAGACAAATGAAAATTAAAGTATAATGATACAAAACCTATAGGATGCAATAAAAGCAGTTTTAAAAGGGAATTTTATTGTGATGCAATCTTATTTCAAGAAACAAGAAAAATCTCAAACATTAACCTTATACTTAAAGCTACTAAAGAAAGAACAACAACAACAACAAAAAAAAAACCCTAAAGTTAGTAGAAGGGGAATAGGCAGAAATAAATGAAATAGAAATAAAGAAAACAATAAAAATGAAACAATGAAACAATGAAAATAAAAACTAGCTCTTTGAAAGATAAACAAAATAGATAAACCTTTACTCAGACTCATCAAGAAAAAGGAGGAGGAGTCAGATCAACAAAATTAGAGATGAAAAAGATGTTACAACTGACACCACAGAAAGCACAAGCCAAAAAAATGGACAACCTGGAAGAAATGGATACATTCTTATAAAGATACAATCTCTCATGACTGAACCAGGAAAAAATAAATAGGAATAGACCAATCACAAGCACTGAAATTACAAGTGTGATTAAAAAGCTTTCTATATACAGAAGTCCAGGACAAGATGGCTACACAGATGAATTGTATCAGGACAACACCACCCTGATAAAACCAGACAAAATACCAGAAAAGAAGATGAAAATAATGATGAACACAGATGCAAAACACTCAATAAAGTATTAGCAAACTGAAACCAATAACATATTAAAAAGATTACCCACCATGATCAAGTGGTACTTATTCCAGGGATGAGGATTTTTCAGTATCTGCAAATCAATCATTGTGAAACACTATATCAAGTTGAAGAATAAAAACTACGATCACCACAATAGATGCAGAAAATACTTTTGAGAAAACTCTATACCCATTATGATAAAAACTTTTCAGATAGTGGGCAAAGAAGGAACTTACCTCAACATAATAAAGGACTTATATGATAAAACTTATACCTAACATCATACTCAGTGGTGAAAAACTAAAAGCATTTTCCCTAAGATCAGGAACAAGACAAAGACATCCACTCACATCACTTTTATTCAAAATAGTTTTGGAATTCCTAGCCATGACAATCAGAGAAGAAAAAGATGTAAAAGGAATCCAAATTGTAAAAGAAGAAATACAACTGTCACTATTTAAAGATGCTACCAGAAAACTACTAGAGCTCATCAAATAATTCAGTAAAGTTGCAGGAGACAATATTGATACACAGAAATCTGTTGTTTTTCTATATACTAACAATAAAAGATCAGAAAGAGACATCAAATAAACAATCTCATTTACCATCACATCAAAATGAATAAAATATCCAGGGATAGTCCTACCTAAGGAGGCAAAAGATCTGTACTCTGAAAACTATAAGATGTATCAGCAAAGAAATCAAAGATGACACAAAGAGATGAAAGGATATACCAAGTTCTTGGATTGTAAAAAATCAATATTGTCAAAATTACTATATTACCCAAGGCAATCTACAGATTTAGTGCAATTCCTATCAAATTACCGTTGGTCAATTAATCTATGACAAGGGAGGCAATACTATACAATGGAGAAAAGATAGTCTCTTCAATAAATGGTGCTTGGCAAACTGGACAGCTACATATAAAAAATGAAATTAAAATATTCTTTAATACCATACACATAAATAAATGCAAAATGGATTCAAGACCTAATTTAAGACTGGATACTATGAAGCTGTTATGGCTGAGCCCCTTTGCTGACCACCTAAAACTATCACAACCTTGTTAACTGGTGATATTCCAGTACAAAACAAAGTTTAAAAAAGTTAAATAGAACTACAATGAGATATCACCTCACGTTATTCTGAAAGACTATTATCAAAAAGTCTACAAACATAAATGCTGGTGATAGTGTGGCAAAAAAGGAACCCTCCTGTAGTGCTGGTAGGAATGTAAATTGCTACAGCCATTATGGAGATCATATGGAGTTTCCTTAAACTGAAAATAGAGCTACCATATGATCCAACAACCCCACTCCTGGGCTTACATCCAGAAAAAAATATGGTCAGAAAGGATATTTACCACAATGTTCTTTGCAACCCTGTTTACAATAGCCAAGATGTGGAAGCAAACTAAATGCTCATCAACAGATGAATGGATAAAGAAGATATGACCCATATATACCATAGAATATTCCTCAGCCATAAGAAAGAATGAAATAATGCTATCTGCAGCAACGTGGATGGACTTGTAGATGATCATACTAAGTTAAGTAAGTCAAAGAGAAACATCATATGATATTGTTTATATGCAGAAAAATCTTAAAAACATATAATACAAATGAACTAATTTACAAAACAGAAGCAAACTCACAGACTTAGAGAACAAACTTATGGCTCTCAGAGAAGGGTGTGGGGGAGGAATAGATGGGAAGTTTGGGACTGACATGTACACACTGCTATATTTAAAATAGATAACCAACAAGGACCTACTGTATAGCACAGGGAACTGTGCTCAATACTCTGTAATAACTAACATGGGAAAAATTTTTTAAAAGAATAGATATGTATATGTACAATTGAAACACTTTGTTGTACACCTGAAACGAACTCAACATTGCTAATCAACTATACTCCAAAATAAAATAAAAATTACAAAAAATATTTAACAAACTAAAATATTTAAAATACAGTAAAATGATATTTATGAATTTAAAATAAAATCAATAATTCATAAAAACTTGATGGTCAATGGCTAAATATAGCTAATATATAAGCTCAATTTACAAATTCATTATGGAGCATGCTTGTACACTTATGTACAGCAGAAAGATTCTTTTCCATCTGAGCCACCAGGGAAGCCCATAAGAAACGCACATGACCTGCTAATTTGTAAAACAGCAAATTCAATTCACAAAGAGCTATAGGACAAGATTTTTTTCTCAGTAGTAAGAAGGGAAATACAAGAGACAAGGATTAGGTCACTTGAAAGAGCGAGTAGAATAATTTAGACAAAACCCAGAAAGAAGAGCAAGGAAAATGAGCAAGATAAGATGTTTGCCTAGTTGAATTACTTTTTATTATCAACATTTCACTCCCTTGGTGAAATGCACTTTTCTGCCACAATAAAGTTAAGTTGGGCTTTATAATTTTCTTTGGCTAAAGAGATGTCTCTTTCAGGCAAGAGTTTTTAAGAACTATTTTGTTTTTTACAAGATTTTATGTTATTGGCTAACATAATGGAGAATATACATATAGACACTGCTCACCTGAATCCAGAGGGAAGAGCACACGCAGCAGGGAACCCGCCCCGCCCAACTCATGCCCCAAACCACAATGGAAATTTTGTCTGGGGTAAAATAGACCTTTGCTGTTGGAAGCCACTGAAATCATAGGATTATTTATTATTTCAGCATAACCTAGTATATCTTGTCTGGTACATCTGGTCAACTTTATTTTTTGCCCTCCTGTGGGAAAACTGTTTGGAAGAAATGCCAAACAAAAGAGATTATCTACCCAAGAATGTATATAAAGAAGAGAAGGTTTAGTGGGAGAGTAATATTAACAGATTTACTTATCATGAGTGAAGAGATTTAGGTAGAAAGTGATGGGATTCAAATGTAGTGTCAGTGGAAAAGATAATAGAAGGTAGATGGTCAAATGTCTGGACAAGAAGTTTATATTTAGTTGAGGACTTGAGGGACACAGAGCTTCAGTCTGAAGACAATTATGTTTTTCTTCCTTTTCTTATGATTTTTAATAACTATTACTTTGCCTAAAGTATTTCTATGGGAAAAGAAATAGGATGGAGGAGCAGCATGCCAAATTATCAGTGAATGAATGTCCCATTCTATCTCTGCTTCAATTATATTATCATAAAACTCCTAAGACTCTTAAACTAGAGTTTTTACCAGGAGAATCCTAATAATCCATCTTGTCAACTGTCCATTTTCTAGGGTGTCTAAAGGATGGAAAGAAATCCACAGAGACTGCAGGAAGCATAGAAGTTATGGTTTAAGATAAAGCTTTTTGTATCATAAACAAGACTGGCATGCAGGTGCACACAATTCTAGTCTACTCTAGGACCTCATAAAGTACACTGGCTCAGCAGTGGAAAAGCTAGGAGTTGCTATTTTTGTGCAAAGATTTCAGACCCATGGCAGGAGACTGGGCCATAAACTGTGTTTGCCTCTTTGGATGGTAAATGACCTGCTATTCTGCAGTGTGTTCACTGTGGGAACACTGTGAGGACGTGAGCAGGTCACAATTATCCATTGTGGCTTATCAACTTTGAGATATCCTCAATGTGAGTTCAACTGCTTCCCTGGTTTCCTTTCACACTATTTTAACTTCCTTTCTTCTCTTAAATCCCATATCTAACCTTGGCTGAATCCTCTTTCTCTTCTGATTTCTATAATATCTATGGACTCCATATTTCTCTCTTAGCTCTCATTTCTTTCTCTGCATAATCTTTTTGGTTGTTCCTTCCAGAGTTCAGTGTTAGATACTTGATACTACCTACCTCTGTGTCTCTGAATCAAGATTTTACCACTGAGATCTAGAATTATATCTTGTTTCCCTGATACCTCAATTTTAAATTGTCCTAAATGAGTTTCTAATTGTACTTCTAATGCACAACGAATGGTACAATTGTTTACTGAAACACAAACTCAATAGCTTAGGTGAAGCCCATAATTTCCTTTTCTTTTATTCTCTGAATCTTTTTAGTCTTAAGTCCTATCAGTCAAATTTCTTGACTTTTCCTTAATTTGTCTCCTTCTCTTCGTCTCCAACTTAATTGAATGTTGTCACCTCTTACACAAACTATTGTAATAACACTTCAGAAAGTCCCCTTGGCTCTCACCTTCTCTTCATCCAATTTACCCACCATGATGTCTTACCATCTACACTGAGAATTATGTTTCTAAAACACAAATTAGATCCTATTACTCCATTTCTCAAACGTTCTAGTGTTTCTCCATTGCCTAATCCATAACGTTCATATTTGTGTACACCTTTTGTTACCTAGAATATTTTCCACTTTTCTATTTCCACTCATATCACCTGTTGTCCCTAGAAGTGACCTCATTGTGTTCCTTCCTGCCGCTTAGCTGTATATATACTCCTCAATCTGAAATAGCCCTCTACTGCTTATCTACTGGTCAAATGTTGGGCAAACTCCTATTCTCCATTCAGGAATTAGTCTAAGCACTCCCTGTGCAAAGCACTGGGTGAAAAGTGCTTGTATATCAGGCTGTACCTTCCTTTTCAAAGCCTCATATCAGTATTAACAAACATAGCCCTTTGTTTACTGGTCAAGTTTTATAATAGACTGCATGCTCCTTTAGGAAAAAAAAAAACCCTCTATCTTCATACACTCAAGCTTAGTCCAGTGGCTGGCACATAGTAAGCGATCAATAACAAATGTTAAATATACCAATGAACAAATAAATGCACATATCTTTTTTGCCTTTAAAAGAATACAGTATATTCCCTCCTCCTGCTGCACTGGGAACAATAATTTGACCTTAACCACTTATTAGTTTTATTTGCTCATGAGATTAACAAAGTTATAACACTTTAAGCCTGTAAGACAGCAGTAGTACTGGGTGAGGGCTGAGGGCTAACAATGCTGGATTTCTTGTGCCCTTGTGTATTTTTTTGGATAATTAAAACTTTTTTTTTCTATTCTGGTTAGTGTCTTGCATGCTCAGATAGAAGCAAAGGTAATGATGTTAAGAAATCTTTCTCTGGTTACATTTTTAAAAGAAACTTTTTTCTTAGAAGAAAAACAATTAGTTGTCATTTTTTCAATTTAAATGTCAAAGTGAAACTTTTTTTCAGTAATCTGTACAAAATGTGTACTTTTGATACAGTAACCTATATCCAGGTTAGTCTGAAATTGCTGCTGATTTTGAACAATTTAGACTTTACAGGTCATACAGTGATGTATTTCCTCGGTTTCTGAGATCTGGCACTATAACAGACTTTGGGAGGTGAAGCTGGGTTGGGGGGTAGTTGTTTCTATTTAATAAAAATCATTATGCTATACAAAGAACAAAGCAATTGTTTCAGACAAGGCATATAAGAATTTGGTTAGATCTGAAGACTCAAATGAAAATGAGATAAGCTAATTTTGATTCAAAAGCTGCAGACTCTGCCTAGTAGTGAAATGAAGGGTTCTCTGAGGTTGTCGTCATGGCAACCAGCACTGGAGGGAGCTAAGCTTAGAGTGCCCTTGTCCTCCAGTACTGTCAGCTTAGAGATCCCCTATCTGGACGAATGGTGCTGGAGAACTGGTGGTGAGAAATCACCAACTGAACCACTTACCCCATTTAACCATTTATTAAATCTGTCTTTTTGTGCACATGTGTACAGCTAACTATAATTAACTCATAGTTATGATTCTATCCTACCTCCCATCAGGTTACAAATTGGAAGTGCTTCCAACAGAAAACCAGAGGCTTTCAGGGTCTTCATCTGCCTTTAAAAAATATTTTGCTGAGAATTTTCTCAATTCATCGCCTTTCCACATGGGCCTCTGTTTACTTTGGGGAACAATTAGTTCTGGACTTACTATAAGAAATGCCTGTTATCTACCTCTCTCTATCCCTGCCTTGGTTACTCCCTTAACAGCCCCATATAGTAAGCTGTCAACATGTTAAGAGAGAATTGATGGCACAATGATTTTCTCAATGTAGAGAAGAGACTGAGGGGACACACAATCTCTATCAGAAGGATTACCAGAAGCACCTTTAAGTAAAAATTCGATCTACAGCTCTTGAAAAGCTCTTTTAAGGAGCTGGCAGTGGTTTCTGAAACAGAATTTTTGTTAAAACGTTTCTAAATCCTTCCTCCTCCTCCTTATCCTCTACTATTCACCCATATCACCATTATCCCAACAATAAGTTTACAGTGAACTCTTGTGGATTGCTTCTAATATTGCTTAGTGATAGTTTACATAGGTAAGAATTTTGGAAACATTTTAAAAGTGGAATAATAACAATATAATAATAATTTCCAAGTCCCTAATGTGAGACTGTGCTAAACACTTTATATACTACTAGTTATTTTAAATCTTGGCAATCCAATGAAATATTTTCATCTCCATATTATACATGAGGAAATGAATCTTAGAAAGGTTAACAACTTGTAACAAGGTCAACATCTAGCCTGTGTCAGAACTAGAACCTGAAAACAGACTTTTCTGGCTCCAAAGTCTGGTGTTCTTAACTGCTCTATTGCCTCCCAAAATCAATATAAAGCTTTAATATTGATGTTAACATGATAATTTTCTTCTGAATAATTACTTTTGGCTTTCTATTCTTATTAGGCAAAATTCATATCATATGCCTACTGTGTGTTGACTTGAAATAGACTTTAGATATTTTTCAAATATTTCTCAGCAAAGATGGGTTTATTCCAGATAAGCAGAGAACTGCAAGTCAGAATCTGCAACTGTGTTGATCTATGTGTAAGTTCCCATGTGGCCAAAAAAAGCGAATGCTTTTATAGAGAGGAAGAGGAAATTGGGAGGGCTGTAGAAAACAATGAGTACATGACCTTTCATTGACCCAGTCCTCACCAGGAAAGCAGAGGAGTCTTTCTTCTTTGAGTTGGACTCTGCTACCATCAGTGCGAGAACTCCCCAGTCTTGTCTCCCAACTCTACTTAATTTAAGTTTCTATTTATTAATTTTTAGCATTTCTTTCTTGATCAAGATCTTACTGTGGAAGCATCACTGGTTGAGAATCAGGTCTTCTAGTTTTAGAGGGTTTTTTAGTCACTCATGTTAAGGATGTATCTTTCCTCTATGTAGTATCTCATATAGTAGGGAAAGTGCCCAATTTGGAACCCTATTAAGACCTCATTTGAGTAAAAAAGAGGGGTAGGAGGGACATCTCTCAGATGCTTTTTTTAAAGTTTAAGTTCATATGTTATCAAATCATAGATATTGGAGATTACCGAAAGCATTAAATCATTATCAATGTTTGGCAACAAACTTCCAATAGGCCTGATCTGGATATCTTGGGAAAACATCTGATGTTATCTGCTTCAATTTTTGAACATCTGCTAATTGGGATGTCAAGGACAGAGGGGTTCATATCAAACTTTCCTTTAAGACTTTAAAAAGCTGTATTTTCCCATTCTTCCCATAAAATTGGGTCAAGTTTGCTGCTGTTGAGTAAAACATATTGAGGTTGGCAGTAAGAGACATCCGTTTTGTGCAATAACCAACCTGCCTGAGAAAACCTTGTATCTGGCACTTTGTCTGGGGTTTTGGGAAACTAAGGACACAATGAAGTCTTTCTGGACCTAAGTGTAGCCCTGGTTCTAATATAAGATGCCCTAAATATCAAGCCTTGGTTTGGGCAAACTGCAGTTTTTCTTTGGTACCCTTATATTCCTTTAAGGCTAAAGCTTCAGCAAATGGATGCTTTTTTCCTGTGAGGAGGCTTGAGAAGGAGGGAAAAGAAGCAAATCATCCATGTATTGAAACAAAGTGCAACCTCTAGGGAGCTTTAGGTCATCCAGATCAGCCTTCAGGATTTGAGAGAAATAATAAAGTCTCTCTGCATAATCTTCAGGCATTACTGTCCAGGTGAATTTTTTTTCCCCAAGTGAAGACAAAATGATTTTGGCTAGCTTCATCAACTGGCATACTAGGGAATACCTTGTGTGAATCAATTACACTAAAGAATTTACTTTCAGTGGTAATAGATGTTAGTATGGTATAATGATTAGGAACAATAAGGTGTCTATGGCTAACAGCATTAATTTATTGCTCAAAGTTCCTGGAAAATTTCCACCCTCAACATGTAGATTTTCTCACTGGTAAAATGGAAGTGTTACAGAGACTAGTACAAGGGATAATGAGGTCTTAAGCCTTGTAATCTTCCTTCATAAGCTTTATGCCTTGAAGGGTTTATTTATAGGGCATTGGATAATTATGGGAAAAGGTTTTGAGAGGTCTGTTTAAATGTTGATGGGAGGTTCACTGAGAATTTTGCCAACATCAGTTGGAGATGAAAGTGATAGCTGATTCATTAGGGACAAATGATCAGTGTTTCCAGAAACAGCTCTAGTGCTGTCAGAGATAGAACAAATGAAAAATCTCAAAGGGTCATTTAATTCATCTGGTTGGTTATTTCATTACTTATTGTCACTTCGTAAAATTATTTCCCCCTTTGGGAGAAAGAAATTCTGACAAGTTACTTCTCTGAGAATTCTTGGCCTAATTAATGGATAAGAGTAAAGAACTAAGGAGAAAAGGATCTCTATCTGTCAAAGGGCCTTACGCAAAAGGAAATAGGTTCAGAGACAGGAACCTCCTGAGATTCATGGAGATTCCCACTACTTGAGAATGGCTTTAGTATTCCAATGCAGGGGTTGTTTTATAGTCATGAGGTTGAGCAATGAGAGTGTGGCTCCACTGTCAGTTTGGACTAAAAGAGATTTGTCCCCAAGCTGGAGAAGTGTTTCTTTCAAGTCATTTAAAAAGGAAGAAAGTGAAAAGTCATCGTGATTGCCAGGAAAGAAGAGGAGTCTTCTCTTGAGCTCTGCTCTCATGACAGGTGTGAGAGGTCTTAAGCCTTGTAATCTTCCAAGGTTCCCCCTCTTTCTCCTGATTCTACTTAATTGGAAAAGTGAAAGTGAAAGTCACTCAGTTGTGTCTGAGTCTTTGCGACCCCATGGACTGTAGCTTGCCAGGCTCCTCTGTTCCATGAAATTCTCCAGGCAAGAATACTGGAGTGGGTTGCCATGCCCTTCTCCGGGGATCTTCCCAACGCAGGGATTGAACCCAGGTCTCCCGCACTGCATTGGATTCTTTATCATCTGAGCCACCAAAGGAGATCATTTAATTGAGGTTCCTGTTTAATCATTTGTTACATGTGTACCGGGTGGTATTTTAAGCACTTGGATTAGTTATGAACAGGACAGGTTAGCACTCTGACTTTTGGATTCTACAATTTAAGGGCGGGGGTACAAAAGTCAAACAAGAAGATAAGCAAACAAGATTATTAGAGGTAGTGATTCATGCTCTGAGAGGGGGAAGCAGTAATGGAATGTGTCTTGAAGTTTCTGTGTATAATGGTAGAGTAATTTAAGAACATGAAATCATTAGGGAATAACTATTTATGAAGGGAACATTTCCTCCAAGACTTGAATAGTGGGAAAGGGACATTCTGTCATGGATTAGGGTAAAAAGTTGTCTAGGCAGAAGTTCTGAGGGAGGAATATACTTAGCATGTTTCAGAAATTCAAAGAAGGTCAGTGTGAATCAGGGAAAGAGAGAAATGAAAAACAAAAAAAGGAGGATAAAGTGTAAAATTAGTAGAGTGGACAGGGATCAAATCATGCAGAATAATACAAATTGTGATAAAATGATTAAATTTTATTCTAAATGCAAAGGAGAAATTTTAGAAAACACTAAGCAGGGTGATAACATGATCTGCTTTGTGTCTTTAAAACAATCCCTGTGACTGTTGGGTAGACAATGGATTATAGAAGAAAGGACAGAATATGAGCAAGGAGATCTGTAAAGAAATTATTAGTGTAATCTGGGTTAAAAGGAGGGTGGTTTGGATTAGCTGGTGACAGTTGAGAGTACTATCAATCAGTTCAGTTCAGTCGCTCAGCCATGTCTGACTCTTTCTGACCCCATGGACAGCAGTATGCCAGGCTTCCCTGTCCATCACCAACTCCTGGAGCTTACTCAAACTCATGTCCATTGAGTCAATGATGCCATTCAAACATCTCATCCTCTGTCGTTCCCTTCTCCTCCCGCCTTCAATCATTCCCAACATCAGGGTCTTTTCCAATGAGTCAGTTCTTCACATCAGGTGGCCAAAGGATTAGAATTTCAGCTTCAACATCAGTCCTTCCAATGAATATTCAGGACTGATTTCCTTTAGGATGGACTGGTGGGGTCTCCTTGTTGTCCAAGGAACTCTCAAAAGTCTTCTCCAACACCACAGTTCAAAAGCATCAATTCTTCGGTGCTCAGCTTTCTTTATAGTCCAACTCTCACATCATACTATCACATCCACTATCAATAGAGCGTGCTACTAGATTGGCTATAGAAGTGTCAGGTGTAGGGAGGAATTAAGGACAATCCCAGATTAATGTCAGTTCTGTAGTTTTGAACTTGAATGACCAGGGAGATAAATATGACAGTTATTGAGACGTAGACAACCAAGTAAGAAGCAAGTGACAGAGTTGGGGTAATCAAGAGCTGCATTTTAAAATTAAATAAAAAATCTTTACCCTGGTTTCCATCTATATGTACCTATGTCTAATTAGGTGCTATTTATACAGTAGTATTTCATATCTGTTCATTGGGTTAACATGTAGAAAAATCAATTCACTTACCTAGTTTCTCTTAAATTCAGGCAAAATCCTCTACTGTGAAAAGCTTACTGATTCTGGAATCCTGTTGTCCAATTTTGGAACAGGTCAATCTTGCTCCATTTAAATCACTAAATAGGCATAATCACTTGTACTCTAAATTTTAAAATTTGCCACCTCCAAATTCACCAGATTTCTGCAAAACCTTTATTAACCCACTGCAAGAAATATTCACTTCCTAAGTGAATACTTTATTCATATAACAGCCAAAGCTAGAGAGCCCCATTGTCACTTTATCAAAATTAGCTTTCTTTTCCTTGAGGTAAATTGCAGATTCTTGCAAATAATACAGAATGTGACCTATGTTCCGTATGATAAGAGAAATACCTCCAATCATCCAGATTGCTCAACAAGACAGACTTATTCTTTCACTCATATTTTAATTGCTGTAGTGTCAGCCTCAAAGCTCATTATGTTTTGAAGGCACTGTATCTTTGGTGTAAAATATTTTTATTGAGAAAATGATTTTTTTCCTGCCTTGAGAATAGCTCCCTAATTAGAAAGCTTATACCATTAGTGCAAGTATATCACATTAAACATACACTCTGATGAATTGATAATTCATTTCAATCCCAAAATATAATCATTTTATTACCTTTCTGCAAGAAAGAAACCTCCAGTGAAAAGAGAAAAGCACTATGATAGTTTGAAAAATTGGACTACAGTCATGGTTGCCTAGATGGCTTATAATAATTTTATTTATTTATTTTTGTTTTATTCCTTCAGCAGTCAATTGGCATTTGAACCTACTGCCTCCAACCTGTCACCCTACTGAGACCATGACATAACTATTTATATATAATTTTGCAATAATCTCAAAATTTTTTATCTTTGAAGGAGCTGCAATAAAATTACTGTCATCATTAAAATATCTTCCATTTATTCTAATCATTATAATGATTATATGAAGAGCATAGTCTATATCTTCCTGCAGACACTGATTTGTGCCAGCAGAGAATGATTGTCTGCTATTGTCACAGAATCAGCAGTTTTAGGCAGCATATAATACATTAGCTTTCAAATTTTCTTCATTAGAAACTCTCCAAGTTTAATTTACTCAACTGTATGGAGGTTAAAGATCTGCTGGTAAAGCACTCATCATTAACAGTGATTATTCATCGTCACATTTGAGTAGGCAAATTCTACTTTTGGAGATTTTCATGCTAAGGAGAATTAATGAGAGCTGTGAAATCACAGTCAAGCTCCAGGTCACAATTCTAAAGGCTGAGACTTAAAAATCAAGAAGAACCTAAGAATCTCAGTCAAGCGGCAGAGTTGGGTCCTTGTCAGGGTAGACAGGCAGAGAACAGAGACAAGGAGGGAGGCTGGAGTGACCTAGAGAGCCAGCTTTACTAATCTTGCCAGCTTGACTAAACTTTTGGTGGGTGTCTTCCTGACTAGAGGCCCCTGACTTTTCTTTCTTAGAGAAACCTGCAACTGTAAATTCTTTCTCCATTCCTTTTGAGATGTAAATCATGTATAACCCAGGACTGTCTTTCTCAAGAACCTGGGAGTCTTCCCTTTGAACTATAATCATCAAGAAAGATGGCCTAATCAGTTGAGAAAAATCAATGAGGACTTCAGTCTTTCAAAGTGGAGCCTATTGACCACTTACATGAGAATTACTCAAAAAATTAATGAAATGCACATATCTGGAGTATTGCAGAAAGTCTTAAATTATCTGGGCATGAGCCTCAGAATATCTTAAATAGGCCAGCTGGGTTTCAATCTAAGGTTCTTTCTTTTATATATGAAAATCTGAGTATAACTGCTATAGAGCAAGTGATTACAGTAAGCTTCATAAAAAAAAAAAAGTAAAAAGTCATGAAAAAGAATTCCAAACAATGGAAAGGAGAATTTTAATTTTGTTTTTATAATGATAAAAGCAAAGAGATAGAGGTTTTCAATCTATATTGTACTGTGGTAGAAATCTTAAATCACTTGATTTTTCTCCCTGTGTTATTTTCCCCCATAAAAGACATCATCAATTGAGAATGTATGGTCCTCCTAACATTTTCTATTGGAGAAAATTCCAGATTTTTTTTCATTTGTTCATCAGAATGTACATGATTATGTTTGGCATTGCTTCTGTGTAAATCATGCTGAATTTCTCACTGCAATTGAAATTTCTTCTTATTGAAGCCATTAGGATTATGGAAAACTAGGGATAGTTACAGGAGAAAAGCTCTTTCCTTTTTCTAAGCAGAAAATTACGTGTAAAAAAAACTATCCTCTTATTTGTAGAATAAGGAAAATGATGTCCTAAACCAGACCCTAGAAAATTGCCACAGGTCAATGACTTTCAGCACAATGATATGTTTAATTTCTAGAGGCCCCTTTTTTTCTGGAAAATCTGTCTCATGATCCCTTTATCCCTAATTAACTTCTATGTCTTTAAAATCAATTCTGAAGGAAGGTTCTCTGTCAGCAATTATTTAAAATAGAAAGTATGAATTTATTATATCAATTTTTCTTTCTGATATTTCCACTTTAGGAAGCTTTCCACCATGGGTCCAACATTTTACACCATTAAGGAGGAGGAGAAAGTAATTATAGAAGCAAGAAGGCCTTTCTAGTGTCTCTAAAATTAACCCATTTCCTCCCAATAACACCATCTTCTTTAAGACAAACCTTTTCCTGAGAAAGACTACACATCCACTTCCCTTCTCCTTGGTGAAAAGAAAGCAGTTCCCCAAAACATGAAAAACCATGAAGGAAAAGAGGCAGAAGATCAAGTGAGGGAAATGTAACTATACAACCTACTAGCTCGGGGCTTTTCAATCTGTGCTTTCCTATTCTTTTGCCTATTCCTTATCTACTACTACAGATAGAAGCATTTGGATTTGAACCTGCCACAGTGGATTTGAACCTGCCACAGCTTCCTACCTGCATGGACAAGAGAACCCTGGCATGCAATGGGGGCCTTAACGATGAAGACCTGAGTCAACAGAAATGATACACTGGACCTTGACTTCTAGATGGAGAACCAGGAGGGAGTGAGGCTGCTAGAGTTCGCTTCTACGTACGTATGTATACACACACACACACACACACACACACACACACACACACACCTTCCATACTTAGTAATCAGTGGGGGAAGTGCATGAAATTATAAGTAGGTTAAATTGCTTTTTTGTTTTAATGCTCTCCTTTGTTTGCATTTGTCCTGGTTTGGAAAACCCCTCTCTGGTGGGAAGCTGCACTGCAGCCCTTGGTACAATTAAAGGCGCGCTGAGAGACTACAGCTTAAAGAGCTCTCTCAGACAGAGCCTTTTATTTTTAGGAGTGAATAGCAGGGGCTCTGTAATACACTTAGATAGGGAGAAACACTGTGCCCTAAGACAATAAGGAAGCATGTGAGATTTCCAGCCATCCAGAAGGGGATCTCATGCATACTCAGAGAAATGATCTTTGGAGGGTTTTTTTTTTTTTTTTAACCTGTGTAACTTTTTTTTCCCTAATAAAGCTGAAGATAATGAAGTTTTTCTATTCAACATTCTAAAATAGCATAGCTAGAGGCATGAGGGAAAGCTAAGTGGCTATAAATACAGAGATGTGGTGAAGGCCAAGCACTGATGGAGTGCAGACCAAAGGTTTGGGGAGGTGATCAGATCAAAAAGCTTAAAAGGTGACATGGGCTAGGAAGACATTCAGGAATAAGAATTTTACATCTGGGCAGGACCTGAGAAGTGTGTATGCAAAGGCAGATTGGTTATAGCATTGCTGCCTGGCAGAGTCATCCATTTTTTTCTCTTCAAAAAGCACTATGTATCAAGTCTTATGCTAGATCCAGAGGCTACTTAAGAGAATACATGAGGGCTACTTTCTGGAACATAAAGATATAAATATAGAAACTGATAATTATGTTTAAATAGGATCCAAATCAATAGAAAATACAAAATACAATGAAGCTGCCAAATGAAAATTAGTATTTGCGATCTACTATTTACTAGCCACTGCAGTGGCCAACCTTCAGCACACCCTGAAAGGAGTTCAGGGTGCAGATCAGGAATGAGACACTATGCTCGGAAAAACAGACAGAGCAGGGTTTCAAGACAGAGATTTTCAGAAGTTTCTGTGATCCCAAATGCTTGTATTTTCTCATATTTAGAAAAGCACTAAAATCACTACTTGCCTGCTCCTTGTGACTAGCCAGCCCCTGCCAAAATGCATGCTTGACTGCACAGATCCCCCTCCACTAAAATCATATATCAATATAATGTTGACCTTCCCCTCTACCCCTTCAGAGCAATTCCCTAAGGCTTTCTGAGATGCTGTCCTCCAGCCTATAGTTCTCGTTTTGCCCCACATTAAACTTAACTGACAGCTCTCATGTAGTATATTTTTTTCAGTTGACATTACCAAACTTTAAAATATTTATATTTTGAAGTTTTCATAAATTACATATGAAAGTATTTGCAAAATTTTAAGAATAAAAATGAGACATTAAAGATATGTCCATGTACCCTGTTCTTTAACATACATGAGCATAAATATGGACTTGTACTTTATATCCACATGTAGACATCTCCATCTGTAGATGTATTCTTGATGCATTAAGACAGTATGGTTCTGGCACAAAACTAGAAATATAGATCAATGGAATAGGATAGAAAGTCCAGAGATAAACCCACACCCCTATGGTCTCCTAATCTTTGACATAGGAGGCAAGAATATACAATAAGTGGTGTTGGGGAAACTGGACAGCTAAATGCAAAAGAATGAAATTAGAACACTTTCTAACACCACACACAAAAATAAACTCAAAATGGAATAAATACCTAAATGTAAGGTCAGATAGTAAAACTCTTTGAGGCAGAACCCTCTTTGAAATAAATCACAGCTAGATAGTTTTTGACCCACCTCCTAAAGAAAATAAAAAATGACACCTGATTAAACTTAAAAGCTTTTGCACAGCAAAGGAAACCATAAACAAGATGAAAAGACAACCCTCAGAAGGGGAGAAAATATTTGCAAATGAAGCAACTGACAAAGAGTTAATCTCCATAATACACAAGCATTTCATGCAGCTGTATATAAAAAAAAATAAATAAATAAACCCAACCCAATCAAAAAGTGGACAGAAGACCTAAATAGACATTTCTCCAAAGAAGACATACTTGTGGCCAAAAAACACCTGAAAAGATGCCCAACATACTAGAGAAATGCAAAATCAAAACTACAATAGCAGTGTTCAGAATTTCCATCATCAAAAAAATCTATAAACAATAAATGCTGAAGAGGGTGTGGTAAAAAAGGAAACCCTTTTACAGTGTTGGTGGGGATGTAAACTGATAAAGCCACTATGGAGAATTAGTATGAAGGTTCCTTAAAAAACTAAAAATAGAACTACCATCAGTTCAGTCCAGTCGCTCAGCCATGTCTGACTCTTTGCAACCCCATGGACTGCAGCACGCCAGGCTTGCCTGTCCATCACCAACTCCTGGAGCTGGCTCAAACTCATGTCCATCGAGTCAGTGATGCAAATCAAACATCTCATCCTCTGTCATCCCCTTCTCTCCCTGCCTTCAATCTTTCCCAGCATCAGGGTCTTTTCCAGTGAGTCAGTTCTTCCCATTAGGTGGTCAAAGTATTGGAGTTTCAGCTTCAACGTCAGTCCTTCCAATGATTATTCAGGACTGATTTCCTTTAGGATTGACTGGTTTGATCTCGTTATGGTCTAAGGGACTCTCAAGAGTCTTCTCCAGCACCACAGTTCAAAAGCTTCAATTCTTCAGTGCTCAGTTTTCTTTATAGTCCAACTCTCTCATCCATACATGACTACTGGAAAAACCATAGCTTTGACTAGACCTTTGGCAGCAAAGTAATGTCTCTGCTTTTTAATATGTTGTCTAGGTTGGTCATAGCTTTTCTTCTAAGGAGCAAGGGTCTTTTAATTTCATGACTGCAGTTACCATGTACAGTGATTTTGGAGCCCCCCAAAAATAAAGTCTCTCGCTGTCTCCATTGGTTCCCCATCTATTTGCCATGCAGTGATGGAACCTGTCATGATATTAGTTTTTTGAATGTTGAACTTTAAGCTAGCATTTTCACTCTCCTCTTTTACTTTCCTCAAGAGGCTCTTTAGCTCCTCTTCGTTTTCTGTCATAAGGGTGGTGTCATCTACACATCTGAGGTTATTGCTATTTCTTCCAGCAATCTTGATTCCAGCTGTGCTTAATCCAGCCTGGCATTTCACATGATGTACTCTTCATTTAAGTTAAACAAGCAGGATGACAATAAAGAGACTTAATGTACTCTTTTCCCAATTTGGAACCACTCTGTTCTTCCATGTCCAGTTCTACCTGTTGCTTCTTGACCTGCATACAGATTTCTCAGGAGGCAAGTAAGGTGGTCTGGTATTTTCATCTCTTGAAGAACTTTCCACAGTTTGTTGTGATTTACACAGTCAAAGGCTACCATAAGACTCAGCAAATCCCACTCCGGAGCATGTACCCAGAAAAAAAAAAAACATAATTCAAAAAGACACATGCATCCCAATGTTCACTGCAGCATTCTCTATTCACAATAGCCAGGGCATGGAAGCAATCTAAGTGTCTATCAAGAGAGGAATGGATAAAGAAGATATGGTGCATATATAATAGAATATTATTCAGCCATAAAATGGAACAAAATTGGGTCATTTGTAGTGATGTGGATGGATCTATCTATAGAGTCTGTCATACAGAGTGAAGAAAGTCAATGAGAAAAACAAATATCATATTATATATAGTATATACTATATATATATATCTAGAAAAATGATACTGATGAACCAATTTGCAGGGCAGGAATAGAGATGCAGAAATAGAGAACGGACATGTAGACACAGGGAAGGAAAGGTGGGATGAACTGGGAAGGTAGCATTGACATATGTACACTACCATGTGTAAAATAGTTAGTGGGAAGCTGCTGTATAGCACAAGGAGCTCAGCTCGGTGCTCTGTGGTGACCTAGAGAGGTGGAATAGGGGATGGATGGGAGAGGGTTCCAAGAGAGAGTGGATATATGTATACATATAGCGGATTGACTTTGATAGAAAGAACACGGTAAAGCAATTATACTCCAATAATTGTTTTATAGATCTCCAAAACTCCAGTTGAAAGAATATTTTAAGGAAATAAATGAGATGATAAAAAATAGACAAGATCTACTAGAATACCCATTCATTTGCAACACACACATGAAAAGTAATCTCCTGAGGAATATTTTCATAATTCAGATGAATTGGAACCATAAGTAATTATGATGACTCTATGTACAGAGATTAATTGTCAATATGTTGCTTCAGCTTATTTAAAATTAAACATTTCATTTTATATTCTATTCTAAAATTTTTAAATAGTCTAATGTAAATGCAATTATTTTAATTATCAGAATTTTTCAACAATCTGTTTAATTGAAATATTATTTCCTATATAGAATACCTGCTAACTCCTTGAAGAGATTTGAAATATCTGCAACAATGACCTCATTAATATCAAATCATAATCTGTTGAAAATGAAAAATAAGCAAATAGGTAATATGACAAATTTAAAAAAAAGTGAACACAGTCTTTTTTCCCTCCATTTGCACTATACCTATGATGTTCTTCTCAACATGAGGGGGAGTCTATTTTCCACTCCTTAAATCTGATGTGATGTTGAAACTTGCTTTGGCTCTAAGAATGCAGTAGGATAGAAATGTGCTAGTTGTGAGTCAGGGATTCTGCTAACTTTGCATACCTCCTACCAACCCTCCACAGCTGCCATAAACATGTGAACAATCTCTGACTGGCTTCTAGAGGATAAGAGACCATATGGAACTAAGACTGATATGGATCAGACATTCCTCATCCATGTTAGCTGCTGGTTGCTGACATTTCAGTGAACCCAGTTGAGAACAAAAAATCCAGAGCTGAATCCAGCTCAAATTGCCAACCTACAAAACTGTATATTATGTAAATGGATGTGCTAGCCACTCAAATTTTGGAATAGTTTGTTACACAGTGACAGCTAACTGGTACAGGAAATGAATGAGATGAACCACAGAATAGAATTTTTAAAATAATATGGCTTTAACTTCCAAATTTACAAATTAGTAGCAAATACAGCCACATTATAACAATACCCATCAGATCTTACTAAAACCAAGAAAACTAGAAGAATCTTCGTAAGTAAACACAGAGTTACTGAATTATATTTTTCTGATTTCTTATTTACACAGTGCAATTTCCAGTAAAAACACTTTTCATCTCATAGTAACAATCATTATTGGTCCTATTTTAGTAACCTATAAAGAACATATTTACTTACAAATTGTATAAAAATGCAGGTCCAGTATTTTTTATTTCAATGATGTTAAGTTTTTATTTATAGCAAATGACAAAATCCTTTAAGATAACTCCTCCTAAGCAAATAGTAGATCGTTGAGAAAATGTTGGAATAAATAGCAACTTCTAGTCCCAACAAACTATGAAATATTAGTCAATTCATTTTCCCTCTGTTGTTCTACCAATGAATAAAAATGTCCTCTGACCACGTAGTCTTAAAGGTGTCTATCAAGATGAAGTGAAATGGTTCATCTTGAAATACTTCACAAGATATAAAGCACTCGGTCAGTTCAGTCACTCAGTTGAATCTGACTCTTTGTGACCCCATGGACTGCAGAACGCCAGGCCTCCCTGTCCGGGGTTTATGCAAACTCAGGTCCAATGAACTGATGTTGCGTTGACCCCTATCCCCAACCAAGTCTACTAAGAGCATGTGTTACGGATCACTACAGGATCACTCATCAGTTCAGTTCGGGTCAGTCGCTCAGTCGTGTCCGACTCTTTGCGACCCCATGAATCACAGCACACCAGGCCTCCCTGTCCATCACCAACTCCTGGAGTTCACTCAGATTCACGTCCATCGAGTCAGTGATGCCATCCAGCCAGCTCATCCTCTGTCGTCCCCTTCTCCTCCTGCTCCCAATCCCTCCCAGCATCAGAATCTTTTTCAATGAGTCAACTCTTCCCATGAGGTGGCCAAAGTACTGGAGTTTCAGCTTTAGCATCATTCCTTCCAAAGAAATCCCAGGGCTGATCTCCTTCAGAATGGACTGGTTGGATCTCCCTTGAGAGTTAAGGACTCTCAAGAGTCTTCTCCAATACCACAGTTCAAAAGCATCAATTCTTCGGCACTCAGCCTTCTTCACAGTCCAACTCTCACATCCAATACATGACTACTGGAAAAACCATAGCCTTGACTAGACGGACCTTAGTCGGCAAAGTAATATCTCTGCTTTTGAATATACTATCTAGATTGGTCATAACTTTTCTTCCAAGGAGTAAGCGTCTTTTAATTTCATGGCTGCAGTCACCATCTGCAGTGATTTTGGAGCCCCCCCCAAAATAAAATCTGACACTGTTTCCACTGTTTCCCATGAAGTGATGGGACCAGATGCCATGATCTTCATTTTCTGAATGTTGAGCTTTAAGTCAACTTTTTCACTCTCCTCTTTCACTTTCATCAAGAAGCTTTTTAGTTCCTCTTCACTTTCTGCCATAAGGGTGGTGTCATCTGCATATCTGAGGTTGTTGATATTTCTCCCGGCAATCTTGATTCCAGCTTGTGTTTCTTACAGCCCAACGTTTCTCATGATATACCCTGCATATAAGTTAAATAAGTAGGGTGACAATATACAGCCTTGACGTACTCCTTTTCCTATTTGGAACTGGTCTGTTGTTCCATGTCCAGTTCTAACTGTTGCTTCCTGACCTGCATACAGATTTCTCAAGAGGCAGGCCAGGTGGTCTGGGATTCCCATCTCTTTCAGAATTTTTCCACTGTTTATTGTGATCCACACAGTCAAAGGCTTTGACATAGTCAATAAAGCAGAAATAGATGTTTTTCTGGAACTCTCTTGCTTTTTTCATGATCCAGTGGATGTTGGCAATTTGATCTCTGGTTCCTCTGCCTTTTCTAAAACCAGCTTGAACATCAGGAAGTTCACAGTTCACATATTGCTGAAGCCTGGCTTGGAGAATTTTGAGCATTACTTTATTAGCACGTGAGATGAGTGCAATTGTGTGGTAGTTTGAGCATTCTTTGGCATTGCTTTTCTTTGGGATTGGAATGAAAACTGACATTTTCCAGTCCTGTGGACACTGCTGAGTTTTCCAAATTTGCTGGCATATTGAGTGCAGCACCTTTAGAGCATTATCTTTCAGGATTTGAAATAGCTGAACTGGAATTCCATCACCTCCACTAGCTTTGTTCGTAGTGATGCTTTCTAAGGCCCACTTGACTTCACATTCCAGGATGTCTGGCTCTAGATGAGTGATCACATCATCATGATTATCTGGGTCATGAAGATCTTTTTTGTACAGTTCTTCTGTGTATTCTTACCACCTCTTCTTAGTATCTTCTGCTTCTGTTAGGTCCATACCATTTCTGTCCTTTATCGAGCCCATCTTTGCATGAAATGTTCCCTTGGTATCTCTAATTTTCTTGAAGAGATCTCTAGTCTTTCCCATTCTGTTCTTTTCCTCTATTTCTTTGCATTGATCGCTGAAGAAGGCTTTCTTATCTCTTCTTGCTACTCTTTGGAACTCTGCATTCAGATGCTTATATCTTTCCTTTTCTTCTTGGCTTTTTTCTTCTCTTCTTTTTGCAGCTATTTGTAAGGCCTCCCCAGACAGCCATTTTGCTTTTTAGCATTTCTTTTCCATGGGGATGATCTTGATCCCTGTCTCCTGTACAGTGTCACAAACCTCATTCCATAGTTCATCAGGCACTCTATCTATCAGATCTAGGCCCTTAAATCTATTTCTCACTTCCACTGTATAATCATAAGGGATTTGATTTAGGTCATACCTGAATGGTCTAGCGGTTTTCCCTACTTTCTTCAATTTAAGTCTGAATTTGGCAGTAAGGAGTTCATGATCTGAGCCACAGTCAGCTCCCAGTCTTGTTTTTGCTGACTGTATAGAGCTTCTCCATCTTTGGCTGCAAAGAATATAATCAATCTGATTTCGGTGTTGACCATCTGGTGATGTCCATGTGTAGAGTCTTCTCTGTGTTGTTGGAAAAGGGTGTTTGCTATGACCAGTGCATTTTCTTGGCAAAATTCTCTTAGTCTTTGCCCTGCTTCATTCTGCATTCCAAGGCCAAATTTGCCTGTTACTCCAGGTGTTTCCTGATTTCCTACTTTTGCATTCCAGTCCCCTATAATGAAAAGGACATCTTTTTTCGGTGTTAGTTCTAAAAGGTCTTGTAGGTCTTCATAGAACCGTTCAAGTTCAGCTTCTTCAGCGTTACTGGTTGGGGCATAGACTTGGATTCCCCTGATATTGAATGGTTTGCCTTGGAGACAAACAGATCATTCTGTCGTTCTTGAGATTGCATCCAAGTACTACATTTCGGACTCTTGTTGACCATGATGGCTACTCCATTTCTTCTGAGGGATTCCTGCCCACAGTAGTAGATATAATGGTCATCTGAGTTAAATTCACCCTGAAGCCATACTCACAGAAAACAAGTCAATCTAGTCACACTAGGACCACAGCCTTGTCTAACTCAAAGAAACTAAACCATGCCCGCGGGGCAACCCAAGATGGGCGGGTCATGGTGGAGAGTTCTGACAGAATGTGGTCCACTGGAGAAGGGAATGGCAAACCTGCACTTCAGTATTCTTGGCTTGAGAACCCCATGAACAGTATGAAAAGGCAAAATGATAGGATACTGAAAGAGGAACTCCCCAGGTCAGTAGGTGTCCAATATGCTACTGGAAATCAGTGGAGAAATAACTCCAGAATGAATGAAGAGATGGAGGCAAAGCAAAAAGAATACCCAGCTATGGATGTGACTGGTGATAGAAGCAAGGCCTGGTGCTGTAAAGAGCAATATTGCATAGGAACCTGGAATGTCAGGTCCATGAATCAAGGCAAGTTGGAAGTGGTCAAGCAAGAGATGGCAAGAGTGAACGTAGACATTCTAGGAATCAGCGAACTAAAATGGAATGGAATCGGTGAATTTAACTCAGATGACCATTATAAGCAATCATATAAACAAGTAAACAGCCTGTCAGTTGGGGGTAGGTTTATATTCTTCTATTCTCCCTTTCTCTTGCCCCTTCCTCTGTCCCTTCCTGCCTCCCTCCCAGCTCACTAAGTTCAAAGATTCCTTGATTTCTTTAATAGTGACAAATCTTTCTGGAAACAGTTAAAAGTAACACTCCAAGTCGAAATATTCCTGAGAAAGTTCAAAATTCATTTTAACAATTGCTTAAGTTATCACTAATAAATCCTCTATGGAGGCAGCATATCATAGACTGAAGGCAGTCATGGAATTGTGAGATTACCCTAATGGAAAATTGAGAAAAAACCCATAACAGTTAGAGAACAGCATTGGTTTTGATTTTGAAGATGAACTTAGTAGATGTCACAGCCTGGGCCAGGAATTACCCTACATAGGAAGTAATGTGGATGGATAAAACAGTATAGGAACAACAATTCAAAGGCAGTGTGCTCATAAGGGTGAATCATTCAAGCCATTTCGGTTGAGAACACAATGTAGCGTTTAGCAGCTTCTGGTATCTGCTTTGCAGTCTGGTCATTGCATAGCATAGACATAGTTCTCAACCTTCAGCTCCAATGGATTAAAAGTTTGCCTTCAGTTACATTGAATATTTTCAGTTTATTTTATTAAGGAATCAGAGCAAGGGAAAAGTCAAATAATGTATTGGTCTAAAAGGTTAAATCACCAGCAGAGGATTAAAAGGCAATGGAAGAGAAGGCTCCTTTGAGGATATTTCGTGTGAGATGACCTGGAACAGATCCTCTTACTCACAATAACCAATTACTCCCTACACCTTGCTCTTTTCTAGCAGGTATTATTGGCAATTGCAGTTACTGCAGGATTCAGTCATTTCAGCAGAGACGCCCAGATGTGAAATGGGTGCTGATTATGGTTGGCAGGTAAATAAGATATTCTTCTTACATATGACTGAAGAACAATTCCAAATTCAAAGTGTGGAGGCTCTTGAAAATAAATCAAAACCAAACAAAAAAACTCCCATCTTAAAATTTTGATAACTGGATCACATCTATCCTTTCTTCTGGCTGCTCTAATAGCTGCCAATTAGAAGAAAACTCCAGCCTCCCTATTGTATCTAAGCATTAATCTACAGGGTAATTACATAAGCCCTATGGTGAAAGTTTAGCTAACATGCTTTTTTTCTGCAGGGTGAAAAATTTATTATTTTGCTTGTGGCAAGGTCTCAATATGATATCAGAAATGAATATCAGGTATTCTGTGGTTGAATTAATATATCCATTTGAAACTATAATTCTGCCTGTGAAAGAAATAAACCTTTTTCATTCACATCTTGTGATTTTTGCCAATTTGTTATTCAACTCCATGTTACAACTTTATGTAAAACAGAAGCTTTAGAATAATATATAGACTGCCACTGCACTTCAGAAAGGGAATGATTAAAATAGGCCCCAAAGAATTAATCATCTCTGCCTATAATAAAATCTTACATACAATTTTTGGTGTATACTGACATACTTTGAACTATATCAGAAAGTCAACTTGACAGAAAATAAGTAATATTTCTTATTAAATCATTAAAAAAAAAAGATTTGGGGATGAAAACACATTTTCTTTACCTTTAGTCATTTTTCTTCTATTACCTGTTCTTCCTTATAATTCACATAGAAAAATTGACTCGCCTTAGAACATGGTTCCATTTGACACATGGATAACTTTGTTATCTAAAAGATACTTTGGCCTGATTGAAAGGTATGAAGTTAGAAGTTAAATCTGCATTCTCAAATTGGGCGGTGTCAAAACAAAACCATAGAGTGTCCTTAGGCCTCAAATGCATCATTTGAATAATGAGAAAAATAACACCAAAGTTATTGTGGGGAGTAAATGGTATAAATTTCAAAACATATTTTAAAATTACTAATATAAGTATTAGTTAAAATGGTACTATAGCAATCATTTAATAAACACAGTATTCTTTTGATGAAAACAAAAAGGACAAAACAAGTCATCTTATTCCCCATTTTATAGCTGGAACATACTTCATGCTAGAGTTCACTGGATGACTATAATGAATAATGAAAAATGTACAGCCTCCATATTTATATATTATACAAGAAAGGATTCTGTGAATAATGTAGATGCCTCAGCTACATTCTGAACACAAACTTCACCCTACTGTTCAAGTCATAATTAATTAGATAAAGGATGGACACCTTAGTAATGGAAGTAATCATTAAGTTGCTGAAGCACATGAGACAGCTCAACATTGGAAATCTTTCCAATTGAAGTTTCTCTATATTAGGTAGACACTGACAGAATCATCAGTTCAATCTTGCAAAGAGTTTGAAATTAGTCATGAAGGACAGATCACAGGGTAACGACATCGGAGCATAGGAGCTGGTAAATGGTGTCCATAAACAGAGATCATAGGCAGGAGAAAGCACCAGGCATAAGAAAACTGAAGCCTTGAATAAGCAAAGCCGAAGACTGAGAAGGGAGTGGAGAGTTCATTAGTTGAGAGGAAGCATGAACAATGAGGTGAGTATAACTGACATTAGAAAAATAATGAAAGCAGAGATAGAAAGTTCTTATTCCTGTGCATCAGAGTAGAGTTATAGATTCTTGGTGCTGAGGGGCCAGAAAGATAACTTAATTCAAAGAACTGCAGCATTTTATAAACCATAGCCAGTGAAATCTGACTAACTGACTATTGAGCCAACTCCTTGTTCTTCATTGCTGCTTTTCCTTGATGAGGATTAGTCAATAACCTCCATAAATTGAGACAGTATCTGCATTCTTTTCAACTGAAAAAAACTTATCTTGGCACAATGGAAACGTGGCAATGAGATCCATATTTTTTACCTCTGAAGATAGATAATATATTCAAAAGAGATCTAGATAACGATTTCTAGCTTTTCCAAGACTCTTACTGTCTTTTTTTCAGTTAAATTTAAAAACAAAATGATCAAAACCTCAAAATGTCTAATAATATCGAACCTCAAATTATCTTATCTACAAATTAAGAGTTGATCCTTCAGGTTATAAGAGTTGCTCTTATCTTCTTTATTTCCCTCTAATCTGAAGTCAGATGACTATACTTTAGAGACTGGTAGAACTATATCAAAAGAACTAAGATTTAAACCCAAATCCCTACACCATCAAATTTACAGTTGTTTAGAAGCAATCTTTTCACAGGGTTAAAATGTGAATGAACGTGTCTTATATTTATAACCCATTGTATTATGTAAATACTCATACACATATTTGCATCACATACTACACACACACACACACACACACACACATTTCTACCTTATTTGCTGCTTACAATCATATAAGAAGGCAAATTATATCACCCTTATTATCCACTTGTCAACTGAAGCAGAATGGGATGTTTAAATGCTTTGTCCAAGGTCCAACAACAACTCGGAAGTGGAACTAAAAGTCAGGAGTCCTGGCTAAAAGTTCATTCACCTATATGTGATGCCATACTCCTTAATCACACCCATCACAGATGTGTCAACTTAAGAAAGATTTCAAAGACTGTTAGTAGATGTATAGTATATTTGAAAATGCCTGAATTTGGGGGAAAAATGTGCAATGTGTGGGAGGTATTGAGGAGAAAGGACTCTGTGGGCAGGGAGATAAAATGTGCTCTCAGAAATTCCCATCACTCTACTGCCTATATAATACCCATTTCACTGTTGGCTGCACTTTCTAGAATGAGTTAACCATCTAAATCTCCTGGGTGGTGGCCTTCAGCCCAAGGCAGTCAGCTTTAGGTCTGGGAACATATTCCCAACTTTCAACCAATGCTTGCTTCCCAAAGGCAGGGAGAGAATAGGATTTGTTATTGAAAAGAGAATAAAGTCTTCTCTTCACAGAGATGTGACTGTATTGATATAGAACACTGCCCAGGAATCACAAGTAACTACTGTGAACTGATAATGAGAAACCCTAGAAATCAAAACAAAATGCTAAGCTACAGGTCTAGAAAAGAAAACAAAAAAACAGCAGAGTTTTAAAAAACAGACATCAAGTATGAATTTTTCATTACTTTTGAAAGCAGAAATATAGACTTTTGGCAGATGAATTATTTTATGATACTCTGTCTTTTAAATACATGAATGGATAAAAAAAAGTGAATTTAGTTTGGGGAGAATGATCAAGTTATGTGAGCTTGCTCTATGAACATGAATTCTACAGATACCAGAAATTCTGAAATATTTCATCAAATCAATCTGTGGCATGATGAAACTTCCTTGAACCATACTAAGCAAGCACTGCCAAGTATGGGTTAGTTTTTCTCTAGTTCTGCTGTAAAACTGTTAACTTAGACCTTCCTTCATCATCAATCTGAAGATTGCCTTTGGCTTCCCTGGTGGGTCAGACGGTAAAAGCGTCTGCCTACAATGCGGGAGACCCGGGTTCTATCCCTGGGTGGGGAAGATCCCTGGAGAAGGAAATGGCACCCCACTCCAGTACTCTTGCCTGGAAAATCCCATGGACGGAGGAGCCTGATAGGCTACAGTCCATGGGGTTGCAAAGAGTCTGACATGACTGAGCGACTTCACTTCACTTCACTGGTACTGGATCCTAGGTATTTTTTTCTTGGTTACTCTCCTACTTTAGTCCAATAACTCCTTCAGAAAATATTCATGGAAGGTAATCATTTTAGACATTTCATATAAAAAACACCTAATTTCTAATTTATACTAATTATTGCTGTCAGTTATGATAGGTGTGGTATGTTAGTGTGTTTAAAAAAGTGAATGTGTTAGCCACTTCATCATGTCTGACTCTTTGCGACCCCAAGGACTGTAGTCCACCAGGCTCCTCTGACCATGGAATCCTCCAGGCAAGAATACTGGAGTGGAGAGCCATTCCCTTCTCCAAGGGGTCTTCCTGACCCAGGGACAAAACCCTGGTCTCCTGCATTACAGGTGGATTCTTTACCATCTGAGCTGCCAGGAAGCCCATGTCCATGTTCAAGTGTTCCACGACATCAAAATCTCCTTAGACAGCAGTCTTTATGGCTTGACTAATTTTCTTTCTTCTGTTTCTTTGTAGTTAACCAGTACTTTCTGGGACATCCCAAATTTATTTTTCCTACTTTATTGAATTTATCATATGTTGTATTTTTAATGCCTACAGCTCTTGCTTTTCCTTATTAATCCTTAATAGCAGCATGGCAACCTGTTCTTGATTCATGGGTACATTTTCTTATCTCTGTGAGGAGATTAATATTTTTTCCTAAGTTTCTTATAAATTAATTATCTGCTTTTCCTACAAATTGTATACTTTTCTGCTTGTTTGCTCTGGTGTCTGACTTTGTTACTAGAGATTTTCCTCAACAACGGCTGGTCCTTGACTGAATACTAACACTAAACAATGGGAACTGAAGAGCTGACTGGAAACCAAGGGAACCCCATGAAGTTTGTCCACCATGGGTCTTCTGAGAGGTGATTGAAATTTCATTGTGGAAAAACACCAACATACATATCTTAGGTCTTTTCTCCTGAGATTTTCTGATTTCCCAAGGTATAATAATAGCAAGGTCTCCTCTCATGTCTCAAAAGGTAGAGTCTGCTTGCAGTGCAAGAGATGCAAGAGATGTGGGTTCAACCCCTGGGTCAGGAAGATGTCTTAGAGAAGGGAAAGGCTACCCACTCTAGGTTTCTTGCCTGGGGAATTTCATGGACACAGGAATAATAATAAACAAACACAATCAGAGAAGGCTGGAGAAGGCAATGGCCACCCACTCCAGCACTCTTGCCTGGAGAATCCGATGGACAGAGGAGCCTGGTGGACTGCAGTTCATGGGGTTGCTAGCAGTCGGACACGACTGAGCGACTTCACTTTCACTTTTCACTTTCATGCATTGGAGAAGGAAATGGCAACCCACTCCAGTGTTCTTGCCTGGAGAGTCCCAGGGATGGCGAAGCCTGGTGGGCTGCCGTCTATGGGGTCGCACAGAGTCCGACACGACTGACGTGACTTAGCAGCAGCAGCAGCAGCAGTGCTTATTATATGCCAGACAGAGTTCTAAGTACTTGTAAAAATCTTTTTAATCTCTACAACTCTATATAAGAAAGGTATTAGTACTATTTTTATTCCAGTGTGGTATATGAGGACACTGAGATAAAAAGAATTAAAGCTACTTGCCCAAGGTCACATACCTAACTAGTAGTATAGAAACAGCCTGGTCCAGTGTCCTTTACATGATATTACCTATTAAGTTCACAATGGGAGAGTGTAACTTCAGTTACTTGGGTTAAAAGGGCCAGGATATCATCATTCTGTGTGTAGATAGATATTCAATTAAATTCTGTTTTTCTATAAAGTATCCCTGACTTCAACACTGCCAGATGCCTCCTCTTGTACTCATCTGGTTCAGAGACTTTGTTTTACCCTTTCTAGAGAATAAACCTCAAGGCTTCTGCAGGATCCTACAAGGAAAACTGTCCTACTTTTTGGCAAGAAAGGAAAATATGCATTTTAAAGGCTTCCCTAGTGGCTCAGACAGTAAAGAATCTGCCTGCAGTACAGGAGACCTGGGTTTGATCCCTAAGTTGGGAAGATCCCCTGGAGAAGGGAATGGCAACCCACTCCAGTATTCTTGCCTGGAGAATTCCATGGACAGAGGAGCCTGGCAAGCTACAGTTTATGGAGTCCTAAAGACCTGGCATGACTGATCGACCAATATTTTCAGTTTCAAAGTCTTTTTAAGCAGACTTTTGGCCAAGTCTTTTTTTATTACCTGTATGCTATTCTCACTTCCAGTGGAAACTGGTGCCATAGATTCATGAGCTTTGAGGTACATTTGTGTGTGAGTAGGTGTATAAATCATGTTGCTTCACAGTTGTCATCATTGCCAACTTAGAATTAATTTTAGATGGCTAAAATTGGTTTTTGGTTTTCAATCCCTGAAATTTTGTTGTTATCATCTCTTTTCCCATTTGGGGAATTTATGCTTTTTAAAAAACCCCTTTACAATTTCAATGGGGGTATTAGTAGAGAGCAGAGACAAATTTTATTTTCAAGAGTCTGTGTGAACTGGGGATTTGTTATGTATTTTTCATTCACAAACATCTATTTTAGATGAACTACCCTCCTAAGGGAAGAACGGCAACTAATCTTGGCAAATTTAGTCATAAGATATCACACCTGGGATTTGGGAGAATTATTATTTGCTAAAAATTCCACTATATAATAGGCAATGGGATAAACACGTTAATCACCTTTACTTGCTAATTTGCTCATTTGATAAATATTTATGTACCAGGTTTTTATAGATTTTGTGCATAGATTCCAATAAGCGGTTGTTTCAGTCAAAGATGTGACCCTTGGGAGGCATTTGGCAATGTTTGGAGACATTTCGGTTGTCACAACTGCTGGAGGCAGGGGTGACGGTGCTATGCGCAAACATCCAGTAGGCATAGATGTTATAGAAATGCTGCAAAACATTATATAATGCATAGGATGGTCCCCCTACAACAGAGTTATCTAGTCCCAAATGTTGGTAGCCCCAAGATTGAGACACTCTGGAATAAAGTCTTGTGAAAATAATAACTGATTTAAATGATAAAAAAATTGGTTTCTTGTACCAGGGCTGATTTAGCTACTCTGATTCTTGTGCCTTGGTTCTCTTGGATTTTATCAAAAAGGGAGCTTCCATTGCATTGCGATAAACCTGCTACTCTACAGGATATTTTGACCCAAAGAAGGGAGAATTTTCCTGTTTACTTTTCATTGTCTGCTTTTGTTAGAATGGAGTAGAAGACTGCTCTCCTTAACTATAGTTCAGCTATAACAGTAGCAATAAAGGTCTATGAGGACAACCCAAGATAACTTGCCCCTAGCCTTAAGAAAACTGGTCAGAAAGTGTGATAGAGGCACTGTTCACACTTCAGCTCACAAACACGGGAGGAAGCAACCTCTCCCTCGGAGAAAGCTGGCTCGTTATGGGAGCCATGTCACAAAGGTAAAACCCAGGTTACCTTTGTGAATTAAAGAATTGTTCTCATTGTGCCAGAAATGTAAACTAGATCTCACAACTGAAGATTTCTAAAGTTGTTAGGCTTTTTGAAGAACATCTCATGGGGAAAAGTTTATTTAGGAAAAAACATACAGTTTCCTTGAGTCATAAAAGATTTATTGTGTGAGGGATTTGTTATATCAGAGACCAAAGATACTGTAAGAGAAATCATCTTCCATAAAATTGTACCACTGCTTTCAAATATAATGAAAAATTCATAGCTCAATTCTTTTTCTCCAGCAGAGTTGGTCATTTTAGAGGGAGAAGTCATATGTTCTGTATTATCGTTGATTTTAATATGGAAAAAGAAAAGGTTTTTATTTTTCTGTGGAATCAGATGATAGTATCATTTCTACATAAGTGTTTCTTCATTGCTGTGTTCTGACCAACCCTCCCCTTATTTCACCTGCATCTTTAGGGATGTCTAAGTCTTTCCTACTATGAGCTTTGGGCAGTGGGTCTTTATCACATGTGTGTTAGCAGGGGGGGATTATTATTTCCATAAAAAAGAACCAGGAACCAAGTATAGAAAATTCATAGCTTTGTCTATGTTGTCCTATGGCTCTTGGGTTTCAAAATACAGGCTCATAATATTGACCAGTTTGCACAATGCAACTAGCAATTTTGCAGGCAATATGGTCATTTTTTTGCAACAAGATCTCAATTAAGGTAAATACTTCTGTAATTATGTCATTCACATTTTGGCCCATTTTCTAACATGGAGAAATGAAATGAACATGTGAAAATGAACATGAAATTACCTTCTACTATCTTGTCTAAATCTTTATCTTTTTCCCCTGAATACACTACAACCATTATGCATGCTCTTTTCAATTAGCATATAAGAAGTAATCAATTTTTTCCCCACAGAAGAGATGTTTAAAATTACACAATGGATACTTAGGCAAAGCCTATTATATTCTTCATGTTAAACTAAGAGTTGCCAGATGCAGCAGAAACAAGAAAGTAGATTTGTATTTGTGTTTCAGTTCAAAAAGACTTAAATAATTAATCACTTCAAAATTTTAGCTAACTCTTTGAAAGAAAATGAATTTCCTGGGACCTTTTATATTTCATGCTTTTCTTAAGAACTTTTCGTACTTAAGTGAACACGAACATTTCCCTCAAATATCCTACATATTTCAATAAGGCTCAGTTAAAACTTTCCATAAAATCAATGAAAATGTAATTCCAAGAGTTCCTCCTATATACTTAGGATGGTTTGCAGTCATCCTGGAATAGCAAGTTACCTTCAGTTTAGGTGCTTAGTTGTGTCCAACTCTTTGCAATCCCATGGACTGCAGCATGCCAGGCTTTCCTGTCCATCACCAACTCCCAGAGCTTGCTCAAACTCATGTCCATTGAGTCGGTGATGCCATCCAAACAGTTCATCCTCTGTCATCCCCTCTCCCCCTGCCTTCAATCGTTACTAGTGTCAGAGTCTTTTCCAGTGAGTCAGTTCTTCCCATAAGGAGGCCAAAGTATTGGAGTTTCAGCTTCATCAGTGCTTCCAATGAATATTCAGGACTGATATCCTTTAGGATTGACTGGTTGGATTGCCTAGCAGTCCAACGGACTCTCAAGAGTCTTCTCCAACACCACACTTCAAGAGTATCAATTTTTTGGCACTCAGCGTTCTTTATAGTCCAACTGTCACATCCATACATGACTACTGGAAAAACCATAGCTTTGACTAGATGGACCTTGGTCAGCAAAGTAACATCTCTGCTTTTTAAAATGGTGCCTAAGTTTGTTATAGCTTTACTTCCAAGGAGCAAGCATCTTTTAATTTCTTGGCTACAGTCACCACCTGCAGTGATTTTGGAACCCAAGAAAATAAAGCCTGTCATTGTTTGCATTGTTTCCCCATCTTTTTTCCATGAAGTGATAGGACCAGATGCCGTGATCTTAGTTTTTTGAATATTGAGTTTTAACCCAACTTTTTCACTCTTCTCTTTCACTTTCATCAAGAGGCTCTTTAGTTCCTCTTTGTTTTCTGTCATAAGGGTAGTGTCATCTACATATCTGGGTTATTGATATTTCTCCTAGCAATCTTGATTCCAGCCTGTCCTTCATCTAGCCTGGCATTGCACATAATGTACTCTGCATATAAGTTAAATAAGCAGGGTGACAATATACACCCTTGACATACTCCTTTCCTGATTTGGAATGAATCTGTTTTTCCATGTCTGGTTATAACTGCTGCTTCTTGACCTGCATACAGGAGGCAGATCAGGTGGTCTGGTATTCCCATCTCTTTAAGAATTTCCCACAGTTTGTTGTGATCCACATAGTCAAAGGCTTTGGTGTAGTCAATGAAGCAGATGTAGATGTTTTTCTGCAACTCTCTTGCTTTCCAGTGATACAACGGATGTTGGCAATTTGATCTTTGGTTCCTCTGCCTTTTCTAAATCCAGCTTGAACATCTGGAAGTTCAACACAGTTCAGTACTGTTGAAGCCTAGCCTGGAGAATTTTGAGCATTGCTTTGCTAGAGTGTGAGATGAGTACAATTATGTTGTAGTTTGAACATTCTTTGGCATTGCCTTTCTTTGGGATTGGAGTGAAAACACTGACCTATTCCAGTCAAGTTATCTTATCATTTTTTGTTTCACATAACCTTGGAAATCTTTATTAGTTTCCATCCCCATTGAAATGCCAATCATCCTAAAAACTTGTGAACCTTGCAAGTGGACAATAAAACCAAACACACTCCTTTTGACTTAATTAATTATGTAAACTTCATGTCTATTTCTTCTCTAAGGTTTGTGATGTTAAACTCAGCCTTTATGATTGATTCACTAAAGAAGGATATTGGGATAAGGGCTTGGTAAATTCTAAGTCAAGGACTCAGTGGGAGAGGGAGAGGGTGAGATGATTTGGGAGAATGGCATTGAAACATGTATAATATCATGTAAGAATTGAATTGCCAGTCTATGTCCGATGCAGGATATGACACGCTTGGGGCTGGTACGCAGGGATGACCCAGAGAGATGTTGTGGGGAGGGGGGTGGGAGGGGGGTTCATGTTTGGGAACGCATGTACACCTGTGGTGGATTCATGTCAATGTATGCCAAAACCAATACAGAATTGTAAAGTAAAAATAAAAAATAAATAAATTAATTAATTAATTAAAAAAATAATAAAATTTAAAAAATTTAATTTTAATGATAAAAAAAACAAAACTGAGGAAAAGTACAGCCACTATGGAGAACAGTATGGAGGGCCTTTAAAAAGCCAAAAGTAGAGCTACCATATGACCCTGCAATCCCACTCCTGAGCATATATCCAGAGAAAAACAAGATATGAAAGGATACATGCACCAAAACGTACATTGCCACACTGTTTATAATAGCCACAACACAACGTAAATGTCCATCAACAGAGGAAGAGATAAAAAAGAAGTTGTACATATATACAGTGGAATATTCCTCATCCATTAAAAAGAATGAAATAATACCATTTGCAGCAACATAGATGGACCTAGAGAGTATCATACTGAGTGAAATATGTCAGAGAGAGAAGGAGAAATACCATATGACATCCCTTATATGTGGTATTTAAAAAGGAATGATACAAATGAACTTATTTACAAAAAAGAAAGAGATTCACAGACTTAGAAAACAAACATAGTTGCTGACTGGGAGGGATAGTTAGGGAGTTTGGAAAGGCCACATACACACTGCTATATTCAAAAGCATAACCAACAAGGAACTATTGTGTAGCACAGAACTCTACTCAATGTTATGTGCCAGCCTGGATGGGAGGGGGTTTTAGGGGAGAACGGATACATATATGTGTGTGGCTGAGTCCCTTCACTGTTTACCTGAAACTACAACAACATTGTTAATTGGCTATACCCCAACACGAAATAAAAATTTTAAAGTTTGAAAAGAACAAAATAGATAAATTAAAAGAAAAAACAGCAAAAATGAGAGAATATGGAAGAAACCCTGAATATGCTTCTTGACAGCAGCATTGCAATGCTGAGGTGCACAGCCTATGAGCCAGACTGCTGCTCCTGCTGCTGCTGCTAAGTCACGTCAGTCGTGTCTGACTCTGCGACCCCACAGATGGCTGCTCACCAGGCTCCCCTGTCCCTGGGATTCTCCAGGCAAGAACACTGGAGTGGGTTGCCATTTCCTTCTCCAAGGCATGAAAGTGAAAAGTGAAAGTGAAGTCACTCAGTCATGTCCCACTCTTCACGACCCCATGGACTGCAGGCTACCAGGCTCCTCTGTCCATGGGATTTTCCAGGCAAGAGTACGGAGTGGGTTGCCATTGCCTTCTCTGATGAGCCAGACTGCCCAGGTTTAATTCCCATCCTTACCTCTTAGCTAACTGTGTGACCTCAAGAAAGTTACTTGGTATCTCCAAGCTCAGTTTTCTCATCTAAAACATGAGGAAAATAATAGTGCCTATTTTGGAAATTCTTGTAAATGTTAAATGAGGTAAAACATATAAAGTGCATAGAACCATGCCTAGCATATAGCACTAGCTCTTTGAGTGTTTGCTCTTATTACTTCATCAGCTCAAAGAGTCTAAGTCTGAGAATAAAGGACGAAATGACCAAGTGTCTAGCAAGTGCAAGGTACACACTGGATAAGCCTGAAAGCTTCACCTCCCTGAGAGCTTTCTAACTATGCATGAGGGGTGAAGGAATGAAACAAGAAGACAAGACCAGGGATGCAGGGATGGAGCTGAGTCCACTTGCAGAATCCCAGCCCTGAGGCAGCGCCAAGGACAGCAACCACATTCAGTGATCTGACACTCCACCTCCTCTACCTCAGTTCAGTTTAGTTCATTTGCTCAGTTGTGTCTGACTCTTCGCAACCCCATGGACTGCAGCATGCCAGGCCTCCCTGTCCATCACCAACTCCCAGAGTTTCCTCTACCTCAGAGCTACATAGATCCAAAATAACTTATCACCTTTCTTTAAACATGTGAGGCCACAGTAACTGGATTTATCTTTTTTTTAAGTGGTGGGTTTGGGGGAGGTTTCTTTGTTGCTTATTTTCCCCAGACAGCAAGTTAGGGGAAAATATCAGACTGAACTGGATCAAATTCCAGATTTGTCCTCCATAGCTATGTGACTTTGGGGAAGGTATGTATTCTTCCTTCTTGAATATCACTAATAAATATTTCATAGTTTTGTTTGTGTGGAAGATTAAATGATTTACTCTCTATAAAATGACTCACATGAGTCTTGTGGTGCCTACTACATAGGAAGTACTCAATACACATTAGACCAACTTTTCCTGCAGAACAAAGGTCAGGCAGGTTTGTTGTAGCCTGTGATAAAAGACTGAAATTCAGTAAGCTTGAGATTCCTTAGCTCCACACAAGCTCACTCCATGAGCAACATCTACTTACACCACTCTACTTCACTCCCCTGGGAATCAGGCTTAAGGGGAACCAACACAAATATGAAGATCCTGCTAGTTTTTTGTTCTATAAGTAATAAAGAAAGGCAAGGCCAAGAATGTTCAAACTACTGCGCAGTTACATTCAGTTCACACACAAGCAAAGTATGCTCAAAATTCTCCACACTAGGCTTCAAGAGTATGTGAACCAAGAACTTCCAGATGTTTGAGCTGGATTTAAAAAAGGCAGAGGAACCAGAGATCAAATTGCCAACATCTGTTAGACCATAGAAAAAGCAAGAGAATTCCATAAAAACATCAACTTCTGCTTCATTGACTATGCTAAAACCTTTGACTGTGTGGATCACAACAAACTGTGGAAAATTCTTAAAGAGATGGGACTACCAGATCACCTTACCTGCCTTCTTCGAAACCTGTATGTAGGTCAAGAAGCAACAGTTAGAACCAGACATGGAACAGCAGACTGGTTCCAAATCAGGAAAGGAGTATGTCAAGGCTGTATATTGTCACCTTGCTTATTTAACTTATATGCAGAGTACATCTACAAAATGCCAGGCTGGATGAAGCACAAGCTGGTATCAAGATTAAAAAGTGAAGTCTCTCAGTCATGCCCTACTCTTTGCGATCCCATGGATAGTAGCTTGCACCAAGCCCCTCCATCCATGAGATTTTCAAGGCAAGAGTACTGGAGTGGGTTGCCATTTCCTTCTCCAGGGAATCTTCCCAACTCAGGGATCGAACCCAGGTCTCTCACATTGTAGATAGATGCTTTACCGTCTGAGCCATTAGGGAAGTCTTAGGCAGACACTTTACCATCTGAGCCACCAGGGAAATTGGTATTAAGATTGCTGGGGGAAATATCAATAACCTCAGATATGCAGATGACACCACCCTTATGGCAGAAATTGGAGAGGAACTAAAGAGCCTCTTGATGAAGATGAAAGAAGAGTGAAAAAGCTGGCTTAAAATTCAACATTCAAAAAACTAAGATCATGGCATCTGGTCCATCACTACATGGCAAATAGATGGAGAAATAACAGAAACAGTGACAGATTTTATTTACGTGGGCTCTTGCTGGGATCCATTGTGAGGAATCCCACCTGTGACAAGGTCATGCGGCAGAGGCCTGATGGGCAAGGCGAATCAGGCCTCAGGTTTTCCCTCTGGTATTTCCTGAGCATGTACCCCACCCCCCCAAAATAAGAATATGCCTGGACACTCTCTGGAAAAAGTTAATTCAGGGCTTCAGTCTCCTGCAAAAGAATGTCTCTGCTTACACCCCCCTCTGATAACTCTCTAGCTTGCCTAACAGGTTCCCCCAGACTTTTTACAGCTTGTGAATTGTTTACAGTCTCCCAACTTCGAGAGGCACAGGAAGCTTAAAACATCCTAGAAATGCAGGGGCTTCCAAGGTGTCAAGATCATTAGAATAAAACTGATTAAGCATTTCATTGTTGAGCCAATACTTGCTGCCAAATTTTCATATCTTTTATTTGTTGATAGAGTTGGTATATAGAAAAAACAAGTAGCAACATTAGATCTTTGAGTTAAGTACCTTCTTTGTTATAACCCACTGCACCTTTGTTTTATAGAGATGTAACTTTAGTGCTTTAAGGAGATGCAGATTAAAGAAAAACACTTCAGGGGGAAACGAGATTAACATTCATAAATCACCTGAGATCTTTTGTATACAAAAAGATATACAAAAAGGGTCAGGACTGCTGCCCCTGCATGACTCTGTATCTTCCATTATGTAAAATTTAGGGTATATAAACATCTTTTGAATAATAAAGTTGAAGGGGTTTTTGCACAAGCCTGGCCTCTCCCTTGTCTATTCTTTCTCTTGCTCCCTCTCCCTCACTCTCCTTTTCAGGCTGATCCCTTGGAACACGGAGGCTCACCAAGTCTACTTACTTGCCCGGGCTTCTGAGACCCACGCAAGAGGGAGCCCAAGGCAGGGCACCCTCCACTATTCAAGTGGGCACCTGTGGCCCAACTTAGATGGTGCAAGTTCCTTGTCTGGAACTGTATTGGTTTTCCACGTAAACCAAGTTAATCAGCCTCTTTCCTCCACTCATTTTCCTACTACACTATTTTTTTCTAATCTAATCTTATATTTCTAATTAAATAAATAACTTTTCCTCCCCTGTCTTCCCTTCGAATCACCCTGGAATCCCCTGGGTTGGACCCCAGCAGGCTCCAAAATCACTGCAGGTGGTAACTGTAGCCATGAAACTAAAAGATGCTTGCTCTTTGGAAGAAAAGCTATGACCAACCTAGACAGCATATTAGAAAGCAGAGACATTATTTTGCCAACAAAGTTCCATATAGTCAAAGCTATGACTTTTCCAGTAGTCACATAGGGATGTGAGAGTTGGACCATAAAGAAGCCTGAGCACCAAAGAACTGATGCTTTTGAACTGTGGTCTTGGAGAAGACTCTTGATAGTCCCTAGGACTGCAAAGAGATGAAGCCAGTCAATCCTAAAGGAAATCAATCCTGAATATTCCCTGGAAGAATGGATGCTGAAGGTGAAGCTCCAAAACTTTGGCCAACTTATGTGAAGAGCTGACTCATTAGAAAAGACCCTGATCTTGGAAATATTGAAGGCAGGAGGAGAAGGGGATGACAGAGGATGAGATGTATGGATGGCATCACCAACTCAATGGACCTGAGTTTGAGCAAGCTCCAGGAGATGGTGAAGGACAGGTAAGCCTGACATGCTGCAGTCCATTGGGTCACAAAGAGTCAGATTTGACTGAGCCAGTGAACAATAACAACAGCAAGAAATCCTCTTAAAGGAAGATTTAGTATATCATGTGTGAAATCCATGGCAGGAAGGGAATGGAGCAGGTTCATGCTTTCCTTCCATCAGGTCGAGTCAGTTTGTTCCACATACTAATAACAATCATGAGTATAAACATATATACAAATAGTTAACATTTGTTAAATGGCTAATATGCACATGTACACGCATGTATGGATGTGAGGGCATGCACATAAACACACACCACACACCCAGGCACTGTTGGAAGAGTTTTGCACATATTGATTCATTTAATTCTCACAACAACCAAATGAGCTAGGTATGAATGAGGCAAAGAACCTTTAAAATATGTGATCATGATCACATAGCTAGAAGAAACACACAAAAAATTTATCCTATAAATGTGGATTTATAATAAGTCATTTTTCTTTCAATGGATGCTAACAGTTGTCACTGGTAACATTTTTTATACTTAAAAAGTAATCTTGCAACATCTTTTTGAGTTTAGTTAACTTTCACCTTGATTCATGCTTCCCCCACCCTCTAAGATCTTAAAGAAGCAGCTGACTCCTCATTACATTAATATCAGTATTATATCATAGTATCCCAGATTATACACTAAAAATGTTCAATAAATTGTGAATGAGTGACTCAAACAAGGTTTCAGTTATCTTTTATCACTTAATGAACCACTCTGAAATTGGCTGGCTTAAGACAGTTCTTTTTTATTGTCTTATGCACCATTTTGGGCTGACTGGGCTAAGCTGGGCATATCTCTCTGGATACCCTCATGCAAGTGCAATCACTTAATAGCTAGGTTGAAATAACCTGAAGGTTCTACTAGGCTGGAAAACCTAGTTGACCATTAATACTGACTGACGTCTGAGAGCTCAGCTACAGTTGCTAGATAACCCTTTCATTTAGTTTGAATTTATCAAAGCCTTGTGGCTGGCTTTTGAGCAGGAATGTCCCAGGGACAAATATCCCAAAACAGAAGAAGAAGAAGCTGCCTGCTCTATTAAGCATTAGCATTGTATCACTTACTCTAGGGCTAAAATATTAAAATATGACATTTGTGAACCCTAGGCACTCTTGCTTTCATGGACATCTGCTTCCATTAGACAAATGAATTTAAATATTTATAATTATGCTTTATGACAGTGTTGACAAGAAGATAAATATATGTTAAAATATTTTCTTAAGCCTATATGTTCATTTTTTAAATTCTGAAGTTAAGAGAAATGAAAACATTATCATGGGTCCCTAAAAGTGTCATGTGGAGAAGGGAATGGCAACTCACTCCATTATTCTTGCCTGGAGAATCCCTTGGACAGAGGAGCCTGGTGGGCTCCAGTCCATGAGGTCACAAAGAGTCAGACATGACTGGGTGACTGACACAAAAGTGTCATGGCCCTAGACATATCTGATGGGTAAGTTAGCTCTGACTTCCTTTTCTATTGATCAAAGCAACTACAGGGCCCACTGGATTCAATGGGATAGAGAAATCAACTCCATTTTTTGATGGTGGAGGGACAAGGTAATATTGCAGATGAGCATGTGGATGGGAGATATTATTATAACCATATTTAGAGAACAAAATCTTTCAAAATGATCATGCTTCTGAGAAATGAGAGTTTTTGCTATCTTTCTTTAAATGCATGCATAATAACACTAAGATCTATTAATACAATAGTCATTGAGAAGGCTTAAATAATATTTCCTAGTATTCAGGAAAATATAAAACAGCCATACTATTTTCAAAAGTCTAGCATACAAATATAAAGATATATTATAGGCCCAGGAAATTGTTACTGAAGCAATCATAACTTTATAGAAATTTTCAATAAATTTAAATGAGTTCATGAAGGAATATCTACCTCACAAGTCAAAAACATAGTACTGAGGAAATTGATGTTATGCTAGAGTGTTTCCATTTCAATGTGAGGTAGAAACTAATGGAGTAAACATGTGTCCATAGCATAACATAAAATAAATTTAAGAGTTGTGAATATCCATGTTGGTTTAATGGACCTGGTTATTTTCTACCTCAAAGATTGATATACTTTGTTGCAGAGGACAATTCTTTCTATGTTCTGAGAAAGTTAAGTTTTTCTCTCACTCCTCCTCCTCTCTTTCTCCCTCTCTGGCCGCTTTCACCTTCTGAAACATTTTCCAAATAATAGAAATGCCACATGTAGATGACAAAGCGAAAATTTGGTACATTAAAGATTAGCCAGAATATTTTTCCTCTTCCTTCCATAGAAATACAAAACTACTTTTATATCTGATTAATATACTAGACTGCAATGTTATAAGTCCACTTGCTCAGAGGTATTTCAAAACACCAATTATAGTAGCACAGGGCTAGCTTGGAAGGCTAGAATGAACAGATTGTCTGATCTGTGGAAGATTGATTTTACATGCATAAGACAAAAACTATTTGAGTAAAAAGAAAGATCCAGTTGTCTGAGTCAATGTTCATACAAAATACTGATCTCAAAAACAGGACATGTAATAAGAATGGACTAGATGACTAGACAATTTAAAAATATTATAAAACAGAAGCTGATGCTTAAAATAGAAGCAAGAAGTTAGATAGCAATTTTGGCATTCCAAATATAGGAGAAATTAGTCTTTAGCTACCTAACATACATTCTTTTGGGAATTTCATCCCCACTGTTGTTGGGGAAATTGACCTTCTCATTAACCCTTTTTGGTCCCAGGATGGATGTGGTTCATATTCAAGTTTCCATCTTATCGACTTACCTTTACTGCTATTGAGTCATTCTGCGATGGAACTCTGATCCAGTTGATTTTACTTAAGGATTTTCTGAAATAATTCTTAAGAAATAATCATTGTAATGGATCTTTGTTGACTATTATGTACCAAGGCCTATTCTAAGCATATTGTATATATTGGATCATTTAATTTTCTCAGTAATTCTAAGAGAAATAACACTATTAGCCACATTTTACAAATAAGGACACTGAAGCAGAGAACTCACACAACTTGCTTATTAAGTAGAATATTCAAATCAAAATTAAAACCCTGGCATTCTAACACTAGGGCCTGTAACCTATATCTCACCTTTGGGGCCTTCACATTGGAAAGAACACACATGCTTACAGGAAAGTTCCACAGAGAATATTAACATGGTCAATTTTAATTTGTCTGCTGCTGCTAAGTCACATCAGTCGTGTCCGACTCTATGCAACCCCATAGATGGTGGCCCACCAGGCTCCCGTCCCTGGGATTCACTAGGCAAGAATACTGGAGTGGGTTGCCATTTCCTTCTCCAGTGCATGAAAGTGAAAAGTGAAAGTGAAGTTGCTCAGTCGTGTCCGACTCTTCGCGACCCCATGGACTGCAGCCCACCAGGATCTTCTGTCCATGGGATTTCCAAGGCAAGAGTACTGGAGTGGGGTGCCATTAATTGGTCTAGAGAGTTGCATTCATTGCCAAAGATATAAAAATATCATAATGCTCATTATGATAAAATCCTTATAATTAAAGATATACTCATACTTGTGAAGTTTTCAAATATTTAAAATGTTGCACTCCTTTCTTAAAATCATTTCATATGTGTATGTGTATATATATATATATATATAATCTCATATGAACTTTTTACTAGAAATGTACCAAAAAAGGACCGTTTCATTTTACTGGAATTCTAATAGAAATTAGTTTCTCTCAGCTGATAGAAAACATGTATCTCAATGCTAGGAAAGCAGCATAGGCATCTGCACTGTTTATTGGCAGATCCATCCCTGACTCCAGCCTTTCCTGGATCTAGGATTTGAGGACTGAGCATCCTCACTTGTATTCAAGGTTCTCCAAGATAGAGATAAAAATCTAATTTCTAAAGCACTGCTTTGAGAGTAGTCATAGGACTATCCTTGTTCTGTCAATAAATTAAAAGCCTCTGTCCCTTGGGCCATCAATCCTATCCTTCTCCTAGCTCCTACATTCACCCTGATGATAAATCAATAGGCTAATCCTAAAATGTTTCAGCAGCTATAGAGAGTGGTCTATTTGCTGGTACCAGACTTTGTGCTTCTCATACGCTCTCTGGACACAAATAATAGAGCTCTCACTTTGATGTGTGGGGTTAAGAGAGAACACTCTATAAGTATATATGACCCATCAGAGTCTATAAAATAAAGTTGCTTCTTTCCTTGAAATTGGTTCTAAAACTCAGATTGTATAGTCATAGTGCAAAGTAGTCTGTCCATCCTGAATAGCCCAAATTTGTTGGTTCCTTTGATCCTTTTATTCCATAAGGCTTCTTATTCCCTGTGTCTTACTTACCCCTTTCACTGAGGTCAAACTTTCTGGCCCTTGGGTAAGCCCCAAAGTACACAGTAAGTCAAACAATGATAAGATTGATTTTTTTTTTCTCCCCACGATTACTCTCTCCATGGAAGAAACCAGGGACTGCTATCCATTATTATACTTGAAAGGAAATAAAAATGTAAAATAGTGCCAAGAGACTTTTTGGTCTTATTCTCCTATCTAAATGTTCAGTTTTCATTGTAGCCATCATATGCAGAATTATTAACTGAAACCACCTCCTACAAAGTACCACATGATTCTAGAAATGTAGCATCAAAGCATCAGCATTTTTTACCAGCATCTTAGCTTTCATTTTACTGACAAAAATACAGTTCTATGCTAGCATTTATTTTTCCTGAGCTGTCTTTATATTCTTCTCCTAAACTTCATTGTATAAATTCTACATTCTGTTGAAATTCATCCCTCCTTTACTACTAGTGCCAACTTTCAATTTCATTTTTCTAATTATTTGCATAGGATAATTCATTTAGGTATTGTTTAGATTTTTGTAGACTATGATATTTTGACTTTTCTGCTTGAGAAGAAACTGCCCCTCCTTGGAGTAGCCAGTTCTTAGAGGAAAGGCCTCAGGCTAGAACATGCCTTACTTAAGCAAACTAACCACTACCTCTTTTAAAAGAGGCAGAGCCCTGCCTCTTTTAACTGGCTGATACACCCAGGAGGTAATATTCCTCTCTCTGCCTTAGTCATCACAGAGCCAGCTGGTGGTGGTGGTGGTTTGGTCACTCCGTCGTATCAGACTCTTTTGCAACCACATGGATGGTAGCCCACCAGGGTCCTTTGTCCATGGCATTCCCCAGGCAAGAATACTGGAGTAGATTGCCATCTCCTTCTCCAAGAGATCTTTCTTACCCAGAGATCAAACTGCGTCTCCTGCATTGGCAGGTGGCTTATTTACTGCTGCGCCCCCAGGGAAGGCCTGGCAAACATGGACTACCCCTGAAAGCCTTGAACTTAAACTGTTTACTCCAGCTTGTCTCATCTTTTCTGCATAAACCCAAATAAAGGCTGTGGCCTTAGTTCCCCCTCAATCCTGCCCCTTTTGCCTCTTGACCACCTTGGTGTCTTTCTTATGTGCCTTCAGTCTCTAGGATGATCTGTGAGTATCATATTTTATTTTCTCACTGAACTTCTCCTCTATCTTCTCTTGGAGCCATGTCTAACTGATCATCACATAAAAGAATCAGAACAATTTCTACTGGACCCAAGGGTCTCTTAATTGACAAAAATGTTACTTAAAATACTTTGCTTTAAGTGAACTTGTCTGCAGAGGGATTATTGGTTACAGCATATGATGATAAATACCTCAATAGAACATGGTGTTCAAAGCTTGAAAGTGAAAGTGTTAGTCACTCAGTCGTGTCCAACTCTTTGTGACCCCATGGGCTGTAGCCCTCCAGGCTCCTCTGTCCATGGAATTCTTTAGGCAAGAATACTGAAGTGGGTTGCCATTTCCTTCTCCAGGGGATCTTCCCAACCCAGGGATTGAACCCAGGTCTCCTGCATTGTAGGCAGATTCTTTATCGTCTCAGCCACCAGGAAAGCATGGAAATATGAAAGAATGCTTGTTTGGGTGGAAAGATGAGTAGTTGCAGATGTTAAGAGACTGGAGAAGGGGTATAAGTAGGGTTACAGAGTAAGGAAAAGTAAACATATACAGAGGAAAGGGGTCATTCAAAGTTTTTGTTGTTGTTGTTGTTGTTATGCTAAGAAAATGAACTTTTATATAATGGTCTTCTACCTTCTTCTCTCTGCTCTGATACACAAGGGAAAAATTTACCTGAAAGGGGGAAAAAGAAAAAAAAACACCTTGGGAATATCTAAAACAGTTACCACTATGCTTGCTAAATGTAACTCTTTTCTCTAGCTCTCAAAAAAGTTAGAATGAATATTGCTTAAGAAAAACAATATTAAAGAATTATTCCAGCATATTCTTTATTATATAAAGCATATAAATCATTCAAAAATTTTCAGCTTTGTTAGTAGTAACAAAAAATATGAGACTCATTTCTCATCTGAGCATAATCCATTTGTGTGTTGACAAAAAATTGGAGAATCACTGGAAAAGAACATGGTTCGGGTGTAGGGAGAACACTGAAGGTAAAACACCAGCCAGAACATGAGTGAAATTGTACAAGTCACTTGCAAGGTTACAAGTGACAATAGGAGTGAAAGCAGAGGAAGACTAAATATATCTGAGGATCAAATTGTTGCTCAGGTTGAAGGGTAAGAATAAAATCCTAGTGGCTAAAATGTTTGGGCTAGTCTTTGGATGATGAAGTTATCATTATAAGAAAAGTAGAGTAAATATGAGGTGCATAATTAGTGCTGAAAGGAAATGATGAACAAAGGCAGATAGATGTATCACGTGAGAATGCATTTTTCTGCAAACTGTATACTTTTCACTAATAGTAATAAATAAATAGGGTTTTTTCCTTTCATAAATAAAGTTCAGATATTGATAGGTATTGGAGTTGATCTGCTACTCAGGGAGATCTTCAGAGATGCAGGCTTTTTCATTAAGGTTGAAAACATACTGAGACATGAGTCAGGAGCCTTGAATAAAGACAAGTGTACATAACAATTTCCGAAAGTTTGGTAATAAAGAGAAAGGAGGAGAAATCCAAAATTAACATAAAAGAAATGAAAATAAGTAAAAAAAAAAAAAAAAAAACAAAAACAAAACATGCTGCTAGTATTGGGGAGATTTAATAACAATGATAAACTATGGGGAAAGGAGAGTGAAGAAAACAACAGACAATAGTAAAGAGAGTAATTAATGTCCCAGAATAATGGTGAGCGTTTATGTCGAGAACACAGGTAGGTTCTGGGTTTCAGAGAAAACGGTTTTGTTTTGCTTTTTATTATTTTTTTATTTAAATTTATTCATTTTAATTGGAGGCTAGTTGCTTTACAATATTGTATTGGTTTTGCCATACATCAACATGAATCCACCATGGGTATACATGTGTTCCCCATCCTGAACCCCCCTCCTACTTCCCTCCCTAATTTCTGTGTTCCTTAAATTCTCTCCAATGATCACGTATCATAATTATGATAGAAAAAATATTGTCGGTTTCATTTCATGTCAAACTTAGAATCGAGTAGAGATTATATATGTACACAGTCCATGCATTCACATTGTTCCTTTTCCCTTTTTCACTGAAATAAAAGGGAACAATATAGGGAAGGAAACTGACTCCTACATTTAGAAATAGAAGGAAACAAAGAAATTCACTAACTATGATCTTTCTCTCCCTCAGAATACTGCTTAGACTTAAAAAAAAAATAGCAAATTAATACATTTTTTTATTCTACTTGAGAAAGGGAATCCTCTATACCTATGAAGTAGCTATTACAGAAATGCCAGTGATTTGGGTCTTATGAATGTACAATTCAGTTCATAAACTGAGGGGTTAGAAGATCTGGATTCATGGGTGAAACCCTGTCTTTTCCATCAGAGCTGTCCAGCCTCAGGTTTAAAAGCCCAAATCCTAACATTTGAGAAAAAATACCAACAGCAGAGATTGCTATTTTTTTTTTTTTCTTTCCCTGAAACTGAAAATAATCAAAATGACACTAACACAGTCCCTGTTTATCAATATCAATTTCCCTGGGAGTCACAGAAATACCACCTTTGGATATCTGAATAAATAACTTCCAAATTTTCTAACTCTAGCATGTTAAATTCTAAAAGCAAACTACACAGAAGATTTGAGGCTATAGAGAATGCTATCATACACGTAATTCAAAATCCAGCCCAACCTTTTCAAAATGCCTCAATAACCTTCCATTGTATTTTACACTTTGGACTCCAATTACCTCTTCACATCTGCATAGGATAAATGTCCATTTACTTGAAAGGTATGGTCCTTTACATTGCCCACATAATGCTATCTTTTCAGTGTGCTATAGGATGGTTTGCTGAAAATAGCTTTAAGGAAAAAAAGAGAGAGAGAGATTTTCTTTCATTTTCCCACCTTGCAGTTAGCTATTAGACTAAGGAGGAAGATTCCAGCTTTATCTTAGCCATTTACTCTTATCAAAACTGTCGAGTTACAGCCCTCTGTTGCTGGCCTGGGAATAATCATTATAACAAAATATCCAAATGTGATCCCATTGTTCCTCCAGAAAAGATATCCTTCACTTCCTGGACTGAACTATCCCATGGTACTCATTTATCTTATGCCTTTCTATATTTCACAATCAAAGAACTTCCATGTATTTAAGTAGAGCTAAATTAAGCATCTTCCTAAGACATTTGAGACTTTCAACACAACCTGTATACATGTGACAAAATGAGCATGAAGACCTCATTAGCAGCATCTGTCTAAGTACTACTCAAGACCAATTAGGACATCCAACAGCAGTAATGTGCTCTACTTGAAAAGATTTCCTGAAAGACAAAAAACTTAAGAAACACCTCTAATAGAGACCTTTGCAACTTCTCTAATTGTAAATATAACCAACAAATATTGGCCTGTGTATACAGAGAAAATAAGTGATAAAGCCAACATACTTCTCTCTTCATGTCATTCCCCTGAGAAGAGCTGAAACAGCTACATTTTAAAACAACACAATTAAGCTCTTTCACAGACACAAATTGGGTCTTTTGAGTAAGGGCTAACAGAAACAAAATGACTGCAGACAAAAATGTCAACGTGGTTCTCAGGACACATCTGCCTTTTATGGCAGCCCCAAATCTTTTAAATATCCTTGCCCCATTCTGGTGTTTTTCCAATATCAGGAAGCTAGCCTTTCCTTGGTAGAAACACTAAATGAACATTCCAAGGCTTCCTTAACATGATGTGTGTGCATTTGATCAGCTTTCATTAAGCAGACTCATTTTCAGGAAAATAAAGGCAAAAGTAAACAGTTTGTGACTGAGGAGTTCTGGCAAACATGGCCTCATGCAATTGTTGGGTTCGCTGAACCAGCTATAGGAAAAGGTTAGTTTCTGATTCTTGTGTTTATAGATTCAACCAACTAGTGGAAAAAAGCAGGGATATTTCTACTGAAACACTTTTATGGTAGGATAGGCATTTCTCCTGCTTTAAGCTATATAGCATCTAAGCTTGGTACCTGGCTTTCATAGATATTCTGTAAAATATCAAATTCCTTATATCTATTTTATACTTTATCTAGAATAAATTATCTTGTCAGAAACAAAAGGCTGACTGATAAATTGTTTGGTTTAGAAAAGGTTAATGTGTATCTAGGATTCCTGGATGAAAAGCCCAGACTAACCTTTAGATGTATGTGGCTAATGGAAGTAGCTCTGCCTATAGAGGCCATTTACTATTTCAGAACCTATGGGTTTGACAAGTAGTTTTGCTGTTGTCAATCTTATTTTGATGTTTGTTTGAATTCCCAGTGGTAGGGAGGCATTTCCTCATCATAAAATAATATATTAACATAAATATGTTTAAAAATTATAATGTGGTTTTGCATAGACTAACTCAGTTTCCCCAGAGGTGTACTACCTCTAGATAATCTGACTACTATTATTTTATGTTCAAAGATTTTCAAAGAATTCATAGTGATTTTACTATACCTCTAAAGTCCCTATATCCTGAGTCTATGAGAGTAGTTCCTGAGGATTTAATGTCTAACACCACACTACCGTCAAAGGAGACTGGGAGTATCACAAGTGATAGTCTTATCAGTAGCCCTAAATGCTTAAAAGGAAAATAAAAACCTTTGGGGAAACACCAGACATGCCCAGATTACCTGCTATACTGTCACACTGCTTCTAATACTCTATGAATTGCTATTTATTATGTTGAATGTTTATTGTCTGCTATGCAAGTACTGAAGAGGGTATGGCAACCCATTCCAGTATTCTTGCCTGAAGAATCCCATGGACAGAGGAGCCTGGCAGCTACAGTCCATAGGGTTACAAAGAGTTGGACATGACTGAAGTGGCTTAGCAAGCACACGTGTAAGTGCTACAAGGGCAAGAGTCTTCATTTTATTTAGTGATGTAACCTAAGCCCCTAGAACAGTGTTGGTATAACTTTGAATTAATACTCAGTGAAACAGGTTGGCTACATTTAGCCTCCAAATAAGGGGAGAGATACTCTCTCTGTGACTTACTTCCAGTTCATAATTCTCCATATGATAAGTCTTATTCATCACTGATCTTTGGTATATATTTCAGGGACAATGCTGAGTTTTCTCCCAAAAATATAATTCAATCTAACATGGGAACAACATAATAAAAAAGGAAATAAATATCCTTAATTGACAAGAATTTTTGGATATTTTATCTTTGTAATGGAAGTTTAAATTAGAAACTTTTTCCTGCCTAGTGTAGCTATGTTTTTCTATCTTGTTTGATATACTATAAATATAGATTGGTTTATTTTGCAGCCTATCAAGGCAAAATGTGGCAGAGACAAGAAAACTAGATTTGATTTTAAGCACAGAAATTCTTCCAACTTCTGGTAAAATATTACTTTAAAAAATCTGAACACCATAAACTTAAAAAAAAGTTAGTATCCCATATCATGCACCTGTATATGTATTAGCTTATTAAGTGCTTACAACAACCCACTGGAATGGGTATGATAAGTCAGACTTTTAGAGATACAAATGGTACTCTACCATTTACTTTTACATTGCTTTTTAACATACACTCTGAAAAATAAGATTCTAATAGCAATATGATATTTTATCCACTCAAAATTTGAAGCACCTTTATCATATAAAACAGGTCAGACTTGTGATCATAAAGCAAGTCCACAGGAAAGTTCACAAAATGGCAGCTGGCTTCATCAGGGCAAGCAAAGGAAAAGGGCCAGAGAGAATCCTAGCAAGACAAATTTCAGACTTTTGCAACCTCATTCTGTGACATTCTGTCACTTTTACAATATTTTACACATTAGATGCAATCATGAAGCCCAGCCCACAATCAAGAGAAGATTCAGTTCAGTTCAGTTCAGTTGCTCAGTCATGTCTGACTCTTTGCAACCCCATGAACTGCAACACGCCAGGCCTCCCTGTCCATCACCAACTCCTGGAGTTCACTCAGACTCACATCATTCGAGTCAGTGATGCCATCCAGCCATCTCATCCTCGGTCGTCCCCTTCTTCTCCTGCCTCTAATCCCTCCCAGCATCAGAGTCTTTTCCAATGAGTCAACTCTTTGCATGAAGTGGCCAAAGTACTGGAGTTTCAGGTTTAGCATCATTTCTTCCAAAGAAATACCAGGGCTGATCTCCTTCAGAATGGACTAGTTGAATCTCCTTGCAGTCCAAGGGACTCTCAAGAGTACACAGTATGAATACCAAGAGATGGGAGTTTTTGGGTCTTGGAAAGACTTGTCAAGTAGTATTTCAGATGTGGGTTTCTATTTTCACAGACCTGCCTCAACTTTCTTCCTCTCAAGGGATAATTTAAGAGGTAATCACAAACTTCAACTTTCTTCCTCTCAAGGGATGATTTAAGAGGTGATCACAAACCTGAAACTTCCCATCACAGGTCCTATTAGATCTTCATGATATGGCACCAATATGACCTGTTGCTCATATTTACTCTGGTTCTGGTTGCTACACATCTTCCAGATTTTATAGTTATTGTGAGTAGATGGACTTTTTTGTACTCCACTCTCTATCTGCCTCAGGTCACTTCTTCTCATCTTCCAGTCACAACAAAGGTACATGCTCTACCATTCACTGAGTGTTTTTTGTATGCCATGTGCTTAGGAGGTATTATTCAATTAAATACCTACAACCTCATGAACAATATGAAAAGACAGAAAGATATGACACTGAAAGATGACCCCCCAAGTTGGTAGATGCCCAATATGCTACTGGAGAAGAGCAGAGAAATAGCTCCAGAAGAAATGAAGAGGCTGAGGCAAAGTGGAAACAACACCCAGGTGTGGATGTGTCTGGCCGTAAAGTAACATCTGAGGTTGTAAAGAACAATATTGCAAAAGAACCTGCAATGTTAGACTCATGAATCAAGGTAAATTGGAAGTGATTAAACAGGAGATGGCAAGAGTGAACACTGACGCTTGGGATCTGTGAACTAAAATGGAGCAGAATGGGCAAATTTAATTCAGATGACCATTATATCAACTATTATGGGCAATAATCCCTTAGAATGAATGGAGTAGCCCTCATGTCAACAAAAGAGTCCAAAATGCAGTACTTGGGTGCAATCTCAAAAACAACAGAATGATCTCTGTTCATTTCCAAGAAAAATATTTAATATCACAGCAATCCAAGTATATGCCACTATGCTGAAGGAGCTGAAGTTGAATGGTTCTATGAAGACCTACAAGACTTTCTAGAACTAACACCAAAAAAAAGATGTCCTTTTCATCATAGGGAATGGAATGCAAAAGTGGGAAGTCAAGAGATACCCTGAATAAGAGGCGAATTTGGCCTTGGAGTGCAAAATGAAGCAGGGCAAAGGGTAATAGAGTTTTGTCAAGAGAATAAACTGGTCATAGCAAACACCCTCATGCAATAACACAAGAGACGACTCTACACATGGACAACACCAAATGGTCAATACCAAAATCAGACTGATTATATTCTTTGCAGCCTAAGATGGAGAAGCTCTATGCAGTCAGCAAAAACAAGATCTGCAGTTGACTGTGGCTCAGATCATGAACTCCTTATTGCAAAATTCAGTCTTAAATTAAATAAAGTAGGGAAAATCACTAGACCATTTAGGTATGACCTAAATGAAATCCTTTATGATTATACAGTGGAAGTGATAAATAGATTCAAGGGATTAAATCTTATAGACGGAGTGCCTGATGAACTATGGATGGAGGTTCGTAACATTGTACAGGAGGTGGTGATCAAATCCCTCCCCAAGAAAAAGATGCAAAAAGGCAAAATGGTTGTCTGAGGTGGCCTTAAAAATATCTGAGAAAAGCAGAGAAGCAAAAGGCAAAGAGAAAAGGAACAATATACCCATCTGAATGCAGAGTACCAAAGAATAACAAGGAAAGATAAGAAAAGCTTCCTAAGTGATCAGTGCAAAGAAATAGAGGAAAACAATAGAATGGGAAAGACTAGAGATCTCTTCTAGAAAATTAGAGATACCAAGAGAACATTTCATGCAAAGATGGACACAATAAAGAACAGAAACATTATGGACCTAACAGAAGCAGAAGATATTAGTAAAAGGTGGTATGAACACACAGGAGAACTATACGAAAGAGATCTTAATGACCCAGATAACCATGATTGTGTGAACACTCACTTAAAGCCAGATATCCTGGAGTACAAAGTAAAGTGAGCCTTAAAAGCATCAGTACAAGCAAAGCTAGTGGAGGTGATGGGATTCCAGATGAGCTATTTCAAATCCTAAAAGATGATGCTATTTTAAAGTGCTGTGCTCAATATGCCAGCAAATTTGAAAAACTCAGTAGTGGCCACAGGACTGGAAAAGGTATTTTCAACCCAATCCCAAAGAAAGGCAATGTCAAAGAATGTTCAAGCTACTGCACAATCGTACTCATCTCACACACTAGCAAAGTAATGCTCAAAATTCTCCAATCTAGGCTACAACAGTACATGAACCAAAAACTTCCAAGATGTTGGATTTAAAAAAGGCAGAGGAACCAGAGATCAAATTGCCAACAACTATTGGATCATAGAAAAACCAAGAGAGTTCCAGAAAAACCTACTTCTTCTTCATTGACTACACTAAGCCTTTGACTGTGTGGATCATAACAAATGGTGGAAATACCAGACCACATTACCTGCCTCCTGAGAAACCTGTATGCAGGTCAAAAAGCAAGAGTTAGAACAAGACATGGAACAACAGACTGGTTCCAAATTGGGAAATGAGTATTTCAAGGCAGTATATTGTCACCCTGCTTATTTAACTTAAATGCAGAGTACATCATGAGAAATGCCAGGCTGGATGAAACACAAGCTGGAATCAAGACTGCTGAGAAAAATATCCATAATGTCAGATATACAAATGACACCACTCTTATGGCGGTAAGCGAAGAGGAACTAAAGAGTCTCTTGATGAAACTGAAAGAGGAGAGTGGAAAAGCTGGCTTAAAACTCAACATTCAGTAAACTAAGATCATGGCATTGGGTCTAATCACTTCATGGCAAATAGATGGGGAAATGATGTAACAGTGACAGACTTTATTTTCTTGAGCTCCAAAAATCACTGCAGATGGTGACTGCAGTCATGAAATTAAATGACACTTGCTCCTTGGAAGAAAAGCTATGACAAACTTAGACAGCATATTAAAAAGCAGAGACATTACTTTGCCAACAATGTCCATGTAGTCAAAGCTATGGTTTTTCCAGTAGTCATGTTTGAGTCATGTTTGGATGTGAGAGTTGGACCATAAAGAAGGCTGAGAGCCAAAGAACATGCTTTTGAACTGTGGCATTGGAGAAAACTCTTGAGAGTACCTTGGAAATCAAGCCAGTCAATCCTAAAGGACATCAGTCTTGAATCTTCTTTGGAAAGACTGATGCTGAAGCTCCAATACTTTGTCTACCTGATGCGAAGAACTGACTCATTAGAAAAGACTCTGATGCTGGGAAAGATTGAAGGCAGGAGGAGAAGGGGATGACAGTGGATGAGAAGGTTGGATGCATCCTTTTCTCAATGGACATGAGTTTGAGCAAGCTCTGGGTGATGGTGAAAGACAGGGAGACCTGACTTGCTACAATCCATAGGGTGTCAAAGCATCGGACACACTGAGTGACTGAACAACAACAATACCTACAACCACTGATGGGATAGGGATCATTTTATAGGTAAGAAAACTAAGGCTTATAAAAAGTATATATCAACATCATGAAGCTAATGAGGGATAGTTAGGGAATTTGAGAGTGCCATGTACACACTGCTATATTCAAAATGGACAACCAACGAGGACCTATTGTATAGCACATGGAACTCTACTCAATGTTATATATCAGCCCGGGTGGGAGTGGGGTTTGCAGAAGAATGGATACATGTATATGTATGACTGAGTTCCTTTGCTCTTCATCTGAAACTACCACAACATTGTTTATTGGGTATACCCCAATACAAAATAAAAAGTTAATAGTTCAAACAAAATAAGGTTAGGTATATGTCAACATCATGCAGCTAATGAGTGAAAAACTTGGATTCAATCACAGAGCTACTGAAATGAAGAACTCAGGTCTATAACCTCTGCTTCCTTCCCCTATATCCTTGATATAATTTTATATGCTGTTATTACATCTTACATACTGGCAAATAGGACTTACTTCTCTGTAATAAAAACAATTTCACTTTAGTAATAATGTCTCATGCTTATAATTAACTTTAATGGTAGTGATAACTGCACTGAGCTTAGAGTAAGCCTCTATTTCTGACCTTTTGTGTTATATTAGGTGTTATAAAAGTCATCAGTTACAAATGAGGGGGAAATGACACAGAGGGGATAAATAATTTGCCCATTTTCACACAGTTATTATGAAGTAAACAGCTGTGCCTCACTTTAATTCACTTGCTGTTTGCACTGTTATGTGCTGTGTTTTGATCATGTTTTCTTCTTGCCTGTGAAATATCAGTATGATTAAATGACATATGATAACTCTGGCAACTTCAACTTGCCACCTTCCAATCCACCCTTCATTCATTACCTCTTTAATTTGCTAAGCATTCACATATTTGTACATACAGTGTGGCCACATAATCCATGCCACCTTCTCTCCTTGGGGCTGATGTGACCTCAGTGCCTAATACAGCCTTCATCTGTTCCATTTCACCCAATCTTCTTGAGTCAAAAACCTCCTCCTTCAGCTATTACTGGCTGACCTCAGTCCCCTTGCACAACCCACTCAGCATAAGCAAGGATTTTCAGTTGCCCACAAAGTCAGAGTTTTAAATACATTTCCATTACTGTCCCTCTCCTCTACACTCCACCACAGCATCAACAATTCCCTGATGGTCAGACACCTTCTTATCTGTAAGATGTGAGTATCCTGGAGAGAGGGCAAAACCTCTTCATTCTACTTAGCCCTCTGGAGGCCCAGTTCCCAGTCATTAAAAACCTCAGCTTCATCTATTGAATCTATCAGGCATAAGGCACTGTGGGAGTCTTGAGAGAACACCTCACATTGACTCATTTGCTCCCCAGGCAGCCAGAGAACCAGGACGAAGTTATATATTGTCATGGCATTTATTGAGCCTGATTCTGTCCTTGGTTTGCAGAAGAATATCATTTATGGTTAAGAATACCCCAAAGTTGCCATTTATCTTACGCTTTCTCTAAAAACTGTCATTGCTTCTGCTTGAATTTTGTGGAATTGTTACCCTCTAAAAATTATTCTCTATCTCATCTTTTTATTCCTTTGTCCATTTTCTACCTACTATTCACTGATTGAAACCATACCCAGCACAATCAGGGCATCTAAAGCACCCAGTCAATACCAAATGCTTTTTCCTTCAGTTACCGGTACAAGCTTGAAAGTCAGATTTATTTCTCTGGTCTCCAAACATGTAGCTTCATATTTTAATAATGTTGACTGTATCTGTTCAGGTTAAAGCTTGTGTGGGTACCTTTTTTTAAACTGTTTTTTTTTTTTTTTTTTAAAGCTGCAGCCCAGCATTGCTATTCCCCAGGACCATAAGCAGAGGATATGTACTTTTCTTATTTTAAAGGGTTCAATTTACCTCTGTAAAGGAGACTACAACGTAGTTATCATTTTTATTTGGCAAATCAAACTGCAATGTCTTTCTTAGGGGCAGCGTATAATTTGGGAGGAGAAGTTTGGCTCTCTTGCAAGGGATAATCTGCTTCCATCACTACCACTTTTAATTTTACCAAGTTTACCAACTGGATTTGTTTCCTTTGCTCTTGATTTATTGTCTTCTCATTGAGAAATGACACTAATGAGTACAGATCAATGCAGTCTCCTAGACAGAAGGGCACATAAGCTAAAATTGCCTGGGCTTCCACTTCTGGAATGGAATCTCCTACTCTCTGCTGGGGGCCATGTGCAAATTGAATAGCTTGTCTGAGCCTCAGCTGGCTCACATAAAAGAGAATAACAGTACTTTCTTCACATTGTTGTCGTGAGGATTAAATGAACTAAATTAAATAAAGTGTTAAGTACAATCCCTACCACAAGTAAGTGCCCCAAATATGTGACAGCTCTTGCTAAGGAGAAAGAGAGGACCAGTGGGCATCTCCTATTCCCTTAAAATCTCTAGCTGGGGTGGATTATGTCCTCTGGGGAAATACTGACAGCCTCTAGCCTGTACTGGCCTATGTATCCCTTATTAGCAAAGGCTAATCAAGGCCTGTGTCCTTCCAGGCCTGCACTGTGATTCAAGGAGTTGATCATGGGAGCTGCAAGTAGGTATCCTCTCCTAGTTTTCATTAGGAAAAGGAACACCTCCCCAGTTTGTTCTAATCTTATCAAATCATTCTAACAGTTTATATCATTGCCTTTCTTTCAGCAGAATAGCAGGAAAATGCAGCATTTTAAATAACTCTAGGAGTAGGCATGCCTAACCTCTTGATCAAACCCAGACACATAGGATTCTATATCTAGCAAAGTGTGCTGGCTGGGCTTCATGAACTCATTTGCACTGAGGCCTATATATTCCCTTGACATCCAGAGGCGATCATTACCTGCTAAGATCCCATCTGAAAACAGCTCAAGAAACAGGAGCTATAGGTCACCAGGGGCTTCTTGAACTGAAATGAGAGACAGCAGGACAGAGTGAAAAACACTGGGCCGTGGCTCAGCTTTACCATTAATCACCTGCCTGACCTTGACCAGTCATAAGGCTTCCAACCTTCCAATCATTTTAGCTGTAACATGAGAGAATTGGACGAGATCAGCATTTTTCACAGTGTGTTTCATGGAATATCAGCCCCAAGGGATGGGCCATAAAAAGAGAGCTCTGTGATTAAGTTAGTTTGGGAAATGCTACATATCAAGCAAGTTTGGAAAAGCTGTTTTGGGAAATCTACCGTGTTTATTAGGGCACAGTTTTTTAAGATGTTTAAGCTTGTTTCAGCCAGCGTGTTTCTAACCTGCTTGACCACTGTTTCCATTTGTTTTTCCTCCTACGTGCTATTGTCAAGTTCCGCATACCAGGTACCCATAGACAATTCTGTGAGAGACATAGTCATCTATAAAGTATCATCCCATCATGACTCCAAGTTAGTCTCTTCTTTATGAGATTTCTGATGTAAACTAATCTCCAGGCAAAAAGACAGGCCACAGAGGCAGGCACAGTCGGTGCTCTGGCATTCCTTTATACCTGCTCGAAAGCTCTTTGTTTGGAACCATCTCTGAAGGTTCAGGCTGAAGGAATTTTTCAACAATAGGAGCAGACCCACTGGCACAGAGCAAGCCAGAAGTGGCAGAGTTAATACCCCTGGAATCAGCTCAGGACAAATGAGAGAAATGATTTAGTGGATAAGTGTTCCAGCTTCATCATCCTCAGGTGAGATAACTATGTTCCACACTGACTCCCAGAATACCCCAGTAGGATTAAACTTGAGTTGTCCTCAGCAGGAACTTTGTGGATAAAGAAAGATGTCATCTTAGGTTGTTTCACTTATCCTCCCTCACTGGGACCCTGTGATCACCTTCCAAGGGAACTATTGTATTAGAATCCTTGTCACAATATGTGCTACTGGGAAAACCCAAGGTAAATCAACCACCCTCCATATCAAATGATGAGCCTAGATTGTAGCACTCCGCTGATAAAGTATGCAAAACAAGTCTTCAGGAGACTGAAATTGTAAACTAAGTTCAAAAATCATGTTCTGGAAGCAACTAATACAATGAGCATTACACCAAATAGAAGTTAGTAATTAGAAAAGATCCCAGGCAGATTTTTAAGCATCCTCTTAGTCTGATGGTCCCCAAGAGAAAATGTAACAGGGTCCATGGGACTGCAGTGCACTTATTTGACATTTCTCCTTTTCATAAGGGTATATAGATATTAGAGGGAAGGTTGTTGGAATGAATTACAAGGGAAGCTTTAGTTATATAGCGCATTCTAACAAGAGCTGAAATTAAAAAGATTAGGAAGTAATAAAACAAAAATGAGAATGACAACTGTCCCATTATTTTCAAACATATTTAACCTCATTGAAGAAAAGCTTTAAAATCAATCCTATCCCACTGATGTTAAAATAATTGAATATCATGAAGAATTGTTCTTATATATAAATAATTATCATAAGTAGTTATGCATCAGTAATTCTCTATAAGATAGAAGGGGTAGATGCTGGGAGGGATTGGGGGCAGGAGAAGAAGGGGACGACCGAGGATGAGATGGCTGGATGGCATCACGGACTTGATGGATGTGAGTCTGAGTGAACTCTGGGAGATGGTGATGGACAGGGAGGCCTGGCGTGCTGCGATTCATGGGGTCACAAAGAGTTGGACACGACTGAGCAACTGAACTGAACTGAACTGAACAGTTTTCTGGGTCATTAAAGATTACTTGGCCATGACGGTAACAATATTGAAACACAGTATCAGAGTGGAAAAGATCTAACCAAACCTTCTACAGGAGGACCTAACCTTTCCAAAGCTCCCTCAGAGAACATCTATAGTGATGACTGTTTTACCATTTCACTAAAACAACCCATTTCCTTGCTGAGTGGCTGCTTCTTATATTGAGCTAAATTCTGACACTCTACCTGTTGGTTCTTATTTTACCCTCTATTTAGAAATACAATTTGCCTTCTCTTATTTGACAACTCTCCTTTATATAGGAAAAATCATTTTTCTATTTTAATCATCAGCTGCAAATTATAGAGTTAGGAAGTTTAGCTCTATTTTTGTAGTGAAAATACTATTCCTCCTTTCTCCTCATGGTACTATTTCATAGATGTTGTCTATTGTAACCATGACTGATGATATTATCATTCTAAAATTATATAGTGACTCGCAACTAACTTTAAAAAATTCTGAGTAATGGCAAAGATATTCTGCAACTTCACTTAGTGACAAAGTCTTGAGCCCAACTGTGCTATGGTGGTCTAACTTATCCATAATTACCTAATTTGATGCTTTAAAACTTGGGATTTTGAATACCACTAAGATCTTCATAGAAATTGAATCTGCAGAGAATTAACCAGGCATTTTAAACAGATGAGCTGACACTCCACAAGTTGGATACTTAATTATGAATTTGATCCTTTAAGCTCTATCATATTAGGATATTTTGGAATCAAATGCCTGTTTGACAGTGTGGTGCCTCCGTGATAGATGAGAGCCTGGATTACTGCCAATAGGGTAATGGAAAGATTACAAAACTGGCGGGGAAGTTACAGGAGGAGTCAATGTTTCTGAATGATGAATTTGAGTCAATGTTATATGATGAGAACAAATAGAATTTAAAGATAGACATTGAGTTATAATATATACTCTTCAAAATGTATGTGATCTTGGGGGAGGGGGTGGAAATGTGTGAATCTCAGTTTCCAGATCTATAAAATAAAAATAATTAAAATTTTTGTCCTTATTATTGCAAAGCAATTGTTAATGTTTAAATCAAGTGCTTCTATTAAAAACTTCCATTATGAAGTACCATGCAAATATATATTATTTTTAATTTACGCCTTTACTATCATATGCCTCCATACGATTTGTCTTTCCTTAAAGAAAAAGAGAGAAAACTAACCTGATCCTACAAGAATTGTTGATATATCTGAAAATCATTAGTTTTATATTATCAAAATTTGAATCCCTTCTATCATCTGTCCTGACCAATGTCATTTACCCATCTGTGTTCACAGTAGCACCCTAGTGTGGTGTGGCTGGACTTGGAGATCAGTATGCATTATGGTACCAAAACTGCAAGTGAATTAAAGAGACAGGGTTTCCTCTTGGGTTCATACTAACAGTGCTTTAAGGAGAAATTAAAAAAATGAAGACCTCTAGACTCCTTACTGAACAATTACATTTGGTAACTTATAAAATAATGCTGACTTCTCTATCTGTTCATGTTTTATTTGGCAGTAAAACACCACATAAGTCACCTTGCTCTAGCATCTTCAAGTAACTCTATTTGTGCTGAGCCCACAAAACTAATCATGTGTGTAGGGAGCCAACAGATTACAGTCACCAAAACTTGTTTTGAAAATATATTGTATTTGACATTTTAAGGTGGACAAAGTAAAGGCTAGGATCTTGAACATTTTTCCTTGGTAGGTCTGGAATTTTGCTGGGCATCTGTGTTTTGTTTGTTTGTTTTTTTTCCCTAAGTCCTCTATATGATCTAATGAACATAAAAGTTTAAGAATCCTTGCTTTGGGTTAGCTACCACTGTTTATTTTGTTTCACTTTTATAGCCAAGTCTACTTCTCCCTGTGATTTGGATGCTTTACAACAATCTCTTCACTGCTCCTCTTTATGAACTAAAAGAACAAGTTTTTGCAGAGTTGAGATAGGCCACATTTCTTCTGCCCTCTTAAACTGTATTAAATGAGAACAGACAATAGCAAAGGGGCATACATGTTATAACAATGGTGTAGAGAATGAGAAAAGAGCTTTTGATGATAGAGATTTCAACATATTTGATATTAAAAATCAAAGGGAGGTAGAGGAAAATGGAGCCTAGACAATATCAAATGCAAGATTCACTCAGTGAGAGAGACAGCCAGGCTGCTAAGACCACAGAGACATTCCTAAGTATAAGGTACTAAGGTAGGCTGGCGTGAGAATTGAAAATGAAGACAGGACTGCTATTCAGTTAAACATAGTTAAATTGTTCAGTCCTCCAGATATGATTCCTCACAGCTGTTTTCTCCCAAGGCAAAAACAATAGCCACAACAAAAAGTGAAACACAAAAAACCCTATAAGAAATGTAAAGCAGTCCTAGAGAGATAAGACAGACCATAACCTAGCATTATAAGATTCCACCCAATCGTGAATAAATAGCCTTTTGCCTGTAGTTGTGTGTGTGTGTGCATGCTAAGCCACATCAGTGTGTCCTACTCTGTGTAAACCTGTAGCCTGCAGCCTACCAGGCTCCTCTGTCCATGGGATTCTCCAGGCAAGAATACTGAAGTGGGTTGCCATGGCCTCTCCAGAGGGTCTTCCCTACCCAGGGATCAAGCCCATATCTCTTATGTATCCTGTATCAGCAGGTGGGTTCTTTATCACTAGTGCCACCTGGAAAGCCTTTTGCCTATACACTGTGAGGCAAACCCATCAATGTATAAGCCCTGCAAATGCATAGAGATCCTCCAGTGAGCTTCTTTTTTGTCTCCTTCCTAAATGCAAACAGATGACAAGTATCCCACAATATATGATCAAAGCCTACACATTATAAAAGATTTAAGATGAATAAACAAGAAAACATGATGCATAAAATGGAGATAGATCAAGGAATATAGAGGACTTGAGCATTAAAATATTCAGTACAAAGCAGAGTGAGCCAAGGATACATTTTATCCATATATTAAGATCATGGTGCCATGTGAAATAAACTGTTTTTGAGAAACTGTTTGTGAGGAAAACACAAATTGTTTCTGAGAAAGTAAAGACCAGTGCTAGTAGAGAAATCCATCAGAACTGAAAATAAAGTCAAGATAATTAGCTAAAGAGTATGTGGAAGGAGATTTCAATAAAGGCAAAGGAGAAGCATTCTAAGAGTTACAACTTTTAGTGGGCATTCCAGAAAAGGAGTTCAGAGAAATAGGGAGAATTACATCACAGAAATAATGAAGGAGAGCATTCTTCTCCAGGTTAGATTACACCAAGTATCAAAATAATAAATATACTTATATGTGCTACTATTATAAAATTTCAGGACATCCAAAATTTGATTCTCTTACTCTTGGAGGCAGAGAAGTATAAAGGTTGGGAGGTAATTTTTCAGAAATAGAAAATTAAAATGGAGGCAGTAATACTGCATGCTAGAAAACAATGGGACTATTTCTTCAAAATATCAAGGGTAAGTTTTTTTCAAGCTAGAATTCTAAAGTCAGTGAAATCCTTACTCAGGTGTAGTGTTATGAGATTCCAGAGTCAATGGACTCAATGCAGAAGATGAGGGAGGGAAGGCCCAGGAACAAAGTTGTGCAGCAGGGCTAGAGAGGAACAAAGCCAGACTGAAGCAGGAAGCTTGATGGTCCTGGGACAGAGGCTCCAGAATAGAGGGAGAGAGAAGACTCAACAAAATACCAGATATAATAGAGTGCACGAGGGAAACAACTGAGGACGAAAGAAAAATATGGAAAATACAGAAAAAGCAAACAAAACATTGTAAAAAAAAAAAAAGAAGAAAAGAAATTCACGGCATAAGACTTACCTCTAAAGTGAACTACAGTTACGTAATAATTGTAATGTAGAATAAATAGTATTCTAATTATTGTCTATCAGTTTAATTAAACAAGGATATAATTTTGCCAGAACACAAAGGAGAATACATAAGAGCTTAAAGCTGAAACTAATGTGTGTATCATGGTAAGAAACCAAGAGATCTTATCTAAAACCACTAAGAAATACTGTAAAAAGACACATACTGTATTGAGAGGTAAGAAGGGACTCCCTATAGTAAATGCTGAAGAATTTTAAATAATTGCATCTGGAGAGGAAATCTGGAAAAGCTTAGAAAAGGGAAATTACTTTTCATAAAAACTTCAATAATTATAATTTATTTTAACCATGGGAATTTAATCGCAGTTTGAAAAGAACGCTCTGAAAATATTAAGTGCTTATGACAACTCTGAAAGAGTGGAGGTGGTAAAGGCTTCCAAAAGCTACTGCAGTCATTGGAGGGAGGAATAGCTCCTTGATACTAACTTATGACAGATTTTGAACATTATTCAGATATCATTTCCAAAAAATATTAGATATGTTTGCTTCAGTTATGTGATACAGAAACTTGTGTTTTTCCATGAAACTTTATCTTACTCTTTCCCTTTTTATTTACATTTAGAAAGAATTTCAGATTTACAGAAAAGTCACAAAAATAGTGCAGAGTTCCAAAACACACTTCACTCAGCTTCTCTTATTGTTAACATACTATGTAACCATCAACACAAGGACACTAAGACTGATTCATTAAATCTAACCTATAAATTTTATTTGAATCTCACCAGTTCTCCCACTAGTACCTCTTTTTCTGTTTCAGGATCCACCCAATTTCCCACATTCTGTTTAGTTGTATAGCTCCGTGGTCTTCGCTACTCACTGGCAGTTCCTCAATCTTCCTTTGTGTTTTATGATCCTAATGCTATTGAAGAGCCAGCTACTCTGTAGAATGCCCTTCAAATTGGATTTGTCTGATGTATTCTCACAATTAGATTAAGGTGATGCATTTTTGGCAAGAATATTACAAAAGTTATATGTACCCTTGTCACTTTATCATATTGGAAGGAATATGATGTCCAAGGATTTCCTTACTTGGTTAGAATGGTGTCTGCTAGACTTTTCACAGTAAAATGGAATGATTATTCTTTATGTAATTCTTCCTATTCTTTATGCAATTACATCCTTTATGTAATTCATTCTTTATGTAATTCACAGAGATGGGTCCTTAGCCTTTCTAACTAACATTTTATCTAAGTCATTAAATGTTCAATACATACAAAATGCTATTTAACTGTTATTATTTGGAGCTTTCAAATTTTTCCTTAAAACATATTCATTTCTTCATTCAATAAGCATCTTTCTAATAATTTAGGACATGCTCCATAAAACCCTATGTTCAGGCGGGTGGTTATTTATGTTGTTGACTATGATCTTATTCAGACTAATACAAATTTGCCTCTACCCTGTATAATATCTATAAACAGGAATTGTTATCCTAAACAGGTCTTTTGGCATTGCCTATGATATGGGGCTATAGTGGAGTTTCTCTCTTCTTAGCAGTGACTGTTGTGGGGAGGGGTTGTTGGCATTGGGCAGTGTGGTGCAGGGATGGGGGGTTGGGGTTGCTGCCTTCTGAATGAGTTCCACATTATGAAATCTATGCACAATGGAGCAGATCAGAGATACGCAAAGTCTCTTTAGACAGAACATTCTCAGATCAGCCTTCCTTGACTGTAAATTGATTGAATGCATTAACAAACTTAAAGAATGTGTTCCACCCAAATGGGATGAGTCAGGCAATGAAACACAGAAGAGTCAGTTTGCAAACATGAGCAGCATCTCCCCATGCAGGGTCCAGAGGAGAGTTTCCATCCCCTTCAGAACAACTGCACCCAGGCCTGCTGCTGCTGCTGCTGCTGCTGCTGCATCACTTCAGTTGTGTCTGACTCTGTGTGACCCCATAGAAGGCCTCCGACCAGGCTCCTCTGTCCCTGGGATTCTCCAGGCAAGAACCCTGGAGTGGTCCAAGTGCTGCAACCAGAGCCTCTTGTTTTGAGCCCAGCAGACAAATCATGAGTTTAAGACACCAACACAGCAAAGTCATTAAAAAAAATTGTTTTTTTTTTTAAATTAGGTTCAAAAGAGTATAATATTTGATATTTCAATGAAACTATAGAAGTATTCATCATGGGGAAAGTCAAAACTTTGTTAGACTTTCCACATTTTTTGTGGTTTTATAGTGTTTATTTTTTGAATAACATAATGGAAGTGGGGAGGCACACTAAAATGTCTATGGCCTCAAAAGATCTTAATCTTGCTCTATTCTGATCCTGTGCCCACCAAGCAATCTCAGTGTTATAATTTAGCTTCCCATGTAGGAGTTGTTACACGGTTTCCTGGAAGAGAAAGTTGACATTAATATTCCAGTCCTGTAACAGCTATTTTTCTCATTGTAAATCAATAAATAAGCATTCTGGTTTTATGCATTGGTCTGTGAGCTTGTTTAATTTGAGTCTGCCCCTGAGATATGAGGTACTCTCAGTAAATGACAATATCAGGTCTCCAGGTCTGTCAATCTAAAACCCAGAGTTGGGTCAATGTAACCAAATGCAAACAAAAGGAAACCTTTTGCAAAAGTGTCATCTAGTTCCTCCTGGAGACAACTTTTTAATTAAATTTTTATTTTTTAAACATCCATCCATGTTTGAGGATTAACTCTTTAGAATAAAAGCTCTTTATCAAGAAAGCACCATATGTTCATGTTCAATGAAATAAAAAAAATATTAATGGCCAGCAAGAAAAACAAAGTTCATTCCAAGTCTATAACTATGTGGATAGAAAAGTCTTAACTAACCTCTTAGGAGCAAGCTTAATTAGGAAAATAGACTTAGTAGTAAACAGCATAATGACAGAAGTTAAGATGCAAAGAGAATCATTCCCTGAATACCAGTATGTGGTAGTTTAACTGGACTTGATAATTGCTTGTTCTTCTTCTAAAGAGTCAAATCTAGAGAAATAAGACAACACATGCAAAACTCTTAGGTCAGAGATACTTCCAAATCTATGATGAAATATAGGCTGGGGGAACTACTTTCAATAGAAGACATCTCTGGAGAAGAACACAGATGTAGAGTCAAGGTTTTTAAAGAAAGTTCAATCAAGAAAGCTGGTTTGGGAGATTCAGAAAATGATACTGGGCCAATTGGCAACAGTATCATTGGCAACAGATGTAATTTCATCTCTCTAGGCTTTATTTTCTTGATCTATAAACTTAAAGGTTTATTTAAAAGTCCTAGAATTCTAGTATCAAAGGAGTTCTCAGATAAGTAGGGGTTCAGAGAAGAAAGGAAAGTGTGGGCTGGGATAGTTAGACACAGCTTTAAGGGTTAGAGTCTTTAAGAATAGGTAGAGTAAAATTGGGGAAAATCAGGAAGACAGAAAAGCTTTCATGAGAATGTAGGAAAATAAGTTTTTGTCTTCTAAAGGAAAATTGCAATAGCTTATTAGATATCCTATATCTACCTTGATGCAAATTTTCTCTTCAATACCTTTTTAAAAATAAACATATATTTACCATCAGAACACACCCTGATGCTGGGGAAGACTAAAGGCAAAAGAGGAAAAGGGCAGTAGAGGATGAGATGGTATAGCATCACTGACTCAATGGACATGAGTTTGAGCAAACTCCAGGAGATAGGAGAGGATAGAGGAGCCTGGTGTGCTGCAGTCCATGGCATTGCAAAGAGTGAGACACCATTGAGTGACTGAACAACAGCAAATATCTAGTATCTATTTTTCAAAACCAGATAGGCCATCAGCTTCCCTCTGTGAAGTTTCTCTAGCCTCCTGCCCACCATTTCCCCAACTTCCCCTGCTCCTGCAGTTCTACAGTGCTCACTCCCAATGTTCTCTCTTGCATTCATGAGCTCTTCCTCTGCGTTCCACATGACTCTCTACTTCACCTCACTTCTCTGGCAAACACCTTTCAAATCATCCTCAAGGGCCCAGCCAAGCACACCTCCTCTTCTATGAAGTCTTCTCCTTCCTGCCCCACCTCCTTTGAAAAACTGATGACTTTTTTTTTTGGCTATCACTTTGGGTGCACACAGTGAAGACTGGGTTATGCTGCACCTTGGTTGCTTGCTTATGCAACAGCTTCCCTGTGAGTTCTCTTGGGTGTGATATGTCTCATTTGGCATTGTCACCTCAGTAGCTACCAAAATAGGTGTATATAATAGATGTTCACGGAGGTAAACACACACTGACCAGTGAAAATGTTGGGAAAGTTAAGTGAACTCGAGGTGACCGATACTCATCTCCCTCTTTCTTGCCTTAAAAAATGAGACCCCATGACTCACATTGAGAATTTTTATTTTTTAAACATCCATCCATGTTTGAGGATTAACTCTTTAGAATAAAACCTCTTTATCAAGAAAGCACCATATGTTCATGTTCAATGAAATTAAAAAAAAAAAATTAATGGCCAGCAAGAAAAACAAAGTTCATTCCAAGACTATACCTACGTGGATGGAAAAGTCTTAACTAACCTTAGAGACAACGTATCACTCTTCTCTTCTTGCGATAATTAACTGTTTTGGTACTATGAGTGCTTGCCTTCAAAAAAAGGTTTCAATAATAGATTGCTGCTGCTAAGTTACTTCAGTCGTGTCTGACTCTGTGTGACCCCATAGACAGCAGCCCACCAGGCTCCCCCGTCCCTGGGATTCTCCAGGCAAGAACATTGGAGTGGGTTGCCATTTCCTTCTCCAATGCATGAAAGTGGAAAGTGAAAGTGAAGTCGCTCAGTCATGTCCGACTCTTCGAGACCCCATGGACTGCAGCCCACCAGGCTCCTCCGCCCATGGGACTTTCCAGGCAAGAGTACTGGAGTGGGTTGCCATTGCTAACTAGGCATAAATGAAGGCAAAATGAGGGCTCCACAAGAAAGACATTTTATGAATCATTGCCATCTTAAATTTCTACCCTCCTATTTTGTCCTAAGGGCTCTCACTCACTAATGACTTGGGGGGAAAAAAAAACTGCAAAAAGAAAGTTATCAGATCTATCAGTTGTGCTTACCACTAAAGCTATTGTCACTTTCCCCCTGAAAATGTTAAATAAAGGCCAAGTCAGATTATAATTTAGCTAACATTTTTTCTTTTCAGAATAAGCAAAATAGATGCCAAGTGGAGTAGAAAGTATTGCTTTTCTCCTTCTCTAATGGACTGATGACTGTCTGGGAGGGACTAATGAGCTTTTTGGAATCCACAACTTTCTCAGTGCCCAGGACACATCAGGCTTGATGCTATTCCTGCCATTTGAAGATAATGAACCATCATCCTTTATCACAAATAAGAACTTACTTAATGATAGTAAAGCTAGCAATCTTAAGCAAGAAAAACTGCTAACATTTCACATCATTAAAACACACCCAACTTGCTTCATTTTTGTTCTTTTGCTGCATTCTTGCTATTTTTCTAGGACTCTTTCCTGATGCTTAATTCAGTAAGTTTCTTTTGATTACCTTCATCATGCTGTTTCTCATTTTGTTTAAATTCTTTTAAATCCAACTTTCCCAAACCTTGTAAAGTCCATTGTAACACACAGGGTGTTCTAAACATTTGCCTAAGGAATATTTTAGTCTCCCTTCTCTGGGTTTTCTATTCAGTGATCTTAAAACTACCTTTGAAAAAGTATTTTAAAATTGTTCTACACAGATCTTGCTTCAAACTAAAAAAATCAGTATAGCTATTTAGATATTACAATGAAATCCTTTCCTATCTAATTTATAACTATTCAGATTTCATTTTAAGAGTACTGACACATTTTATCAAGGTCTCTCACTTCAATTTTAAACAAAAACATAATCTGGCAGGGGTGGGGGGTAAGGAAAATGAAAAAATAGTTACATAAGGAAACAGAAAAGAAGAAATGGGTACATAAGAGCTTAAATGCTTAAAATTGCTAACTTTTGGTACTATATTATGTCTTGGTTTGTTTTTTTCACATGATCTAGAAAGGTTCATTGGGGCCATTTTTAAAGCTCTAGATGAGCAATGTAGTGGAGTGCTTCTGGAATACCAACAGAACTGAGATTGAATCTCCATTCACTATTTCCTTAGAAGACTCTCTAGGGTTTGGTTTATTTATCAAAATACTCCTTGGAAGGAAGGTTATGACCAACCTAGATAGCATATTGAAAAGCAGACTTTGCTGACTAAGGTCCGTCTAGTCAAGGCTATGGTTTTTCCTGTGGTCATGTATGGATGTGAGAGTTGGTCTATGAAGAAAGCTGAGCACCGAAGAACTGATGCTTTTGAACTGTAGTGTTGGAGAAGACTCTTGAGAGTCCCTTGGACTGCAAGGAGATCCAACCAGTCCATTCTAAAGGAGATCAGCCCTGGGATTTCTTTGGAAGGAATGATGCTAAAGCTGAAACTCCAGTACTTTGGCCACCTCATGCGAAGAGTTGACTCATTGGAAAAGACTCTGATGCTGGGAGGGATTGGGGGCAGGAGGGAGAGGGGACAACAGAGGGTGAGATGGCTGGATGGCATCACCGACTCAATGGATGTGAGTCTGAGTGAACTCTGGGAGTTGGTGATGGCCAGGGAGGCCTGGTGTGCTGTGATTCATGGGGTCGCAAAGAGTCAGACACGACTGAGTGACTGAATTGAACTGAAAGTGCAAAGTTTCAACACAGGTGGTCAGGGATTAACTCAGCCATAACGTGCACTGACTTCTTTCTATACTTCAAGTTCATACTGTATACAATGGAGATTTTAACTATATCTATGTCATAAGGTTGTTGTGAAATGAGATCATACATTTATAGGACTTAGGGCTTGGCGCATGATGAACATGTTATAAACTCATCACGCTAATCATACTATTAATATCTGTATAAAGATTACATTACTTATTATCACATGCAATTGTCATATGGCATAAATTAAATTACTACTATTTTTGTGATGATTTGCAATTTATAGAGTATTTTTCAGATGTCCAGAGATATATTTAATATGTTCATATCCTTCACAAATAAAGTTTTGTGTTAATATATGCACTAAAAAATAGCTGTTTCAGCCTTTATAAAGAATAATCTATAAAAACCTAGACACTATAAAAAGAAAATAAATGATATTATTTAAATAAATCCTGGAGACAGTATGGACAAAAGGGAAACTTGCTGGTGGGAATGTATTGGGTTGGCTAAAAAGTTCATTCCAGTTTTGCAATAAGAGCTTACAGAAAATCCCAAAAGTACTTTCCAACATCCCAATAAATTGATACAGCCATTATGGAGAACAGTATGGAGGTTTCTTTAAAAGCAAAAGATAGAACTACTATATGACCCAGCAATCCCACTACTGGGCATATATCCAGAGAAAACCATTAGTGAAAAGACACATGTACCCCAAAGTTCACTGAAGTCCTATTTTCAATAGCCAGGACATGGAAGCAATGTAAATGTCCCTCAAGAGAAGAACAGATAAAGATGATATGGTACATACATATAATGGAATATTACTCAGTCATAAAAGGGATGAAATTGGGTCATTTGCAGAAATGTGGATAGACCTAGAGACTCATACAGAGTAAAGTAAGTCAGGAAGAGAAAAACATATCATTATATTAATGCATATATGTAGAATATAGAAAAATGGTAAAGATGATCTTATTTGCAAAGCAGAAATAGAAACACAGACTTAGAGAACAAACATATGTATACCAAGCCAGGAAGCTGGGATGGAATGAATTGGGAAATTGGGACTGACATATATACACCTCTATGTATCAAATAGATCACTAATGAGAACCTACTGTATAACACGTGGAACTCGACTCAGTGCTCTGTGGTGACCTAAATGGGAAGAAATCCAAAAAGGAGGGGACATATGTATGCATATGGCTGACTCACTTTGCTGTACATGAGAAACTGACACAGCAGTGAACACAACTATACTCCAATTAAAAAAAAAAAAAAAGATAGGGTGCATATATACCATGGAATACTGCTCAGCTATAAAAAGAATGAAATAATGCCATTTGCAGCAACATGGATGCAACTAGAGATTATTATACTGAGTGAAGTAAGCCAGAAAGAGAAAGACAAATACCACTTATATCACTTATATCACTTATATGTGGGATCTAAAATATGACACAAATGAGCCTATCTATAAAATAGAAACAAACTCACAGACATAGAGAACAGACTTGTGGTTACCAAAGAGGAGGGCAGGGAGGGAGAGGGATGGACTGGGAGTTTGGGGTTGGTCAGTTCAGTTCAGCTCAGTTGCTCAGTCGTGTCTGACTCTTTGTGACACCATGGATTGCAGCACACCAGGCTTCCCTGTCCATCACCAACACCCAGAGCTTGCTCAAACTCATGTCCATCACGTTGGTGATGCCATCCAGCCATCTCATTCTCTGTCATCCCCTTCTCTCCTGCCTTCAGTCTTTCCCAGCATCAGGGTCTTTTCCAGTGAGTCAGTTCTTCACATCAGGTGGCCAGAGTGTTGGAGTTTCAGCTTCAGCATCAGTCCTTCCAATGAATGAATATTCAGGACTGATTTCCTTTACAATTGACTGGTTGGATCTCCTTGCAGTCCAAGGGACTCTCAAGAGTCTTCTCCAATACCACAGTTCAAAAGCATCAATTCTTTGGCACTCAGCCTTCTTTATAGTCCAACTCTCACATCCATACATGACTACTGGAAAAAACATAGCTTTGACCAGATGGACCTTTGTCAGCAAAGTAATGTCTTTGCTTTTTAATACACTGTCTAGGTTGGTCATAGTTTTTATTCCAAGGAGCTAGCGTCTTTAAATTTCATGGCTGCAGTCACTATCTACAGTGATTTTGGAGCCCCCCCAAAATAAAGTCTCTCACTGTTTCCATTGTTTCCCCATCTATTTGCCATGAAGTGATGGGACTGGATGCTATGATCTTAATTTTCTGAATGTTGATTTTTAAGCCAGCTTTTTCACTCTCCTCTTTCACTTTCATCAAGAGGCTCTTTAGTTCTTCTTTGCTTTCTGCCATAAGCGTGGTGTCATCTGTGTATCTGAGGTTGTTGATATTTTTCCTGGCAGTCTTGATTCCAGCCTGTGCTTTATCCAGCCTGGCACTTCGTATGATGCACTCTGCACATAGGTCAAATAAGCAGGGTGACAACATACATACGTGACATACTCCTTTCCCAATTTGGAAAGGTCTGTCTAGTCAAAGCTATGGTTTTTCCAGTAGTCATATATGGATGCAAGAGTTGTACTATAAAGAAAGCTGAGTGCGAAGAATTGATGCTTTTGAACTGTGGTGTTGGAGAAGACTCTTGAGAGTCCCTTGGTCTGAAAGGAGTACATCAAGGCTGTATGTTGTCATCCTGCTTGTTTGACTTATATGCAGAGTACATCACGGGAAATGCCAGGCTGGATGAAGCATAGGCTGGAATCAAGATTGGATTGGTAGATGTGAACTATTACATTTAGAATGGATAAACAACAAGGTCCTAATATATAGCACAAGGAACTATTAATATATTCAATATCCTATGATAAATCATAATGGGAAAGAATATTTAAAAAATAATGTATTAAAATGAAGATAAATTATATTGTTTAAAATATATTGCAAAATAATCAGGCTCCTCTGTTCATGGGCTTCTCCAAGCAGGAATACTGGAGTGGGCTGCCATGCTCTCTTCCAGGGGATCTTCCCAACCCAGGGATCAAACCCACATCTCCTGCTTTGCAGGCAGATTCTTTACCGTCTGAGCCACCAGGGAAGCCCAATAATAATAATATGTAATATTTATTGCATAGTGTCTATATATATATACAACATGGTAAGTGCTCTATTTGCATTGCCACATCTAAGCATCATACAAACCTCTGAGGAAGGTATGTGAATTAAATTAAATTAAAAAGCTACATGAATAGCTTAAGATTATGTAATCAGTTAGCTATAGATAAGGCTTTGAACCCAGGCATTCTGACTCTAATTCTTATATACAAATAAGTGATTCACTCTTCAGAGGTCATATGGTACCTTTAAAACAAATCAGATAAATAACTAAAACTGTGTGTAAGAATGATAATTACTTACCATTGAATCAATTATTGTTACCTCTTGTTTATCTTTAGTTTTCAGGCTAACTTTAAGATAATATTCTTTGTGCTTAATTTTCTGTAGTTCTAAATGATGATATAATGAGATGTGAACTTATTTATTTATTTATTTATTTGATTAGAAATCTTTGGACCTCATTAAGCCATGGGTTGGTGTTTTTCACTTTTTTTTTCTACAAAATTTTCAGCCATGGTGACCTTAAGTAATACCTCTATCCTATACCCCTGAGCAGCAAATTTCTAGGTAAATTCTGATCTACCTTTTTGTACACTAATTCATTTTTCTGCAGTTTTTAATTTGGTGTTAAACACACCTTTGAGTTCCTAATGTGGGTTAATTTTTTGTTTTAGTTTTAGAATTTCTAGTTGGTTATTTTTCAAGCCTACTATTTTACTTTTTATAATTTCCAACAGATAGTTAATAAATGCATGTCTTTCATTTTTTAAAAGATAATAAATTTGTTTTTAATATTTATTCAGTTATTCCGATCTGTTTATCTTTTATCGGCTGCTTCACTTTTTTTGTTTGCTTATTTCTGTACATACTCAGTAATATTTGTATTCAAAAAATTATTTGTAGAAACAACTTGAGGCTTAAATAAAAGCTTCATTCTAACTGAGAAGATTGTTGTTTACTTCTGTAATCTCTCTGGGGCTCCCTACCAGTCTGAGAACATTTTCCAGATCATCCAAAGTACAAACATCTTGGCTGCAAGTTCACCTAAGAGGACATTTATTTCTGGTTCAAGTTTTCCCTGACAGTAGAAACATTCAGAACCTTAGTATATCAGATGGACTCTCCACCTGGGTGGGACACTGTGTTTTGAGTTTTGTCCTGTTAGTCTCCTAAGACCACCATAATGAAAGGTCATTTTCTTAGCCTTTTGTTTTCAAATAAGAAAATGTCCTTAGGGAAAAGTTCACATTTAAGATTTGACCCTACATTTCTGATTTCCCATTTATGCCAGCATTTTGGCCTGGTAATTCCTTGCTTTTAAAAAACAACAACAAAACACCTCTTTGGTGCATTTTAAGTTTGTCCCGAATTGAACAGTTGCTCTAAATTTCCTAGCCTGCAATTAGTAGAAGCAGATGTTTCAGCTCCATACTACTATCAATTGTTATATTTATTTTGAAGTTCAAAATTGTCCTTCCCTTGGACTGATATCAAATATTCCTTAAATAAACATCAATTACTGGGACTAACACCCACCCCAAAAAACTTATTGGAAATCATGGTGAGAATCCAGCTCTTGGCTTTGCAGTCTGAAGCAGCAAACACCTATCAAATATTTCAGTGTCTTGGCCCTTTTCCAGCTGTACTGCTCCCAGGAAACTCCAGTAACCCCTCCAAACTAGACATCTAAGGAGAGGTAGCCACTTTAAGGATAAAGAGATAGAGGTCATATGGTCTTTAAAATACACTGAAGAAATAATAACACTTTAGGTTAACAGATAAACATCACCAGTGTGACTACACGTACCAGGCCATTCCCTTGTTCCTAGTGGCACTGACTCTGGATTAAGATGATCTGATTTCTATCTCAGTTGTACTGTTCAGATGTTTTCCTCGCTTCTCATCAACATATTTCTTACATCTTAGGTTAAAGGAGAGTTACTATTAATCACAGAAATTTTGATACCAAAGAGTCATTGTTATGGTCAACCTAGCAAACACCAGTTTTTGGCTCTGCCAGTCCCTGGAACGCAAGAACACTAGAAGTTTATTTTCATTTGCTTCTCTCACCAAAATTTTAGCCATTTCATCACGAGTCCGTCTCATATCAGTGAACTTAATTCCTACTGGCATGGTTTTAAAAAAACTTAATTTTTTTGTCTACCAACTAACTTACTAACTCTCTGATTAATCAATGCTTTCCCAGGTCTATTGCTTGATTTTTTTTTTGTTTTGTTTTTAATGAAGCAGTAACCATAGGGTTGCTACCTTCATCTTCATTCTAATGATAATATGTATTTTAAAAGTTTCATTTAGGAACTGTTTATATTTACAGAAACTTACATATGACATTAAATAATTAACAGTGCTATCATCGGTTATTTGTTGATGAGCCCCAAATTGTATGCATACCAAGCCCAAAGGAAGAATTCAGTGTTTGAGAAGTTTTAAGAGTAATAGTAAAGGATTCATTAATTAGTCAAATCCATAGACTTTTAACCTGAAAGCACACTTGATACCATTTAATAAGGATTTACTGGACCATAACTTTTACTCAGAATGCCAGGAATGAATAAAAGTATAAAATATGATCCCTGTCTTTAAAAGATACAATGTTTTTCAAATTGTTGGAAGAACAAGAAATAAAGTGAAAGGGGTGAGAGGTGGCAGAGGTAGGGAGCCACAGGAGGGAAAACATATTGGGAAAAATACATGAAGCATGAATATAATAAAAGCTTCTGCTGGAGCAGGTGGAACAAAAGCCTGGATAAAATGTTTTATGTTACTAAGCACAAGAGTCCGAAATGCAGTACTTGGATGCAATCTCAAAAATGATCTCTTTGTTTCCAAGGCAAACCATTCAATATCACAGTAATCCAAATCTATGCCCCAAACAGTAACACTGAAGAAGCTGAACTTGAACAGTTCTATGAAGACCTACAAGACCTTTTAGAACTAACACCCCCAAAATATGTCCTTTTCATTATAGGGGACTGGAATGCAAAAGTAGGAAGTCAAGAAACACCTGGAGTCACAGGCAAATTTGACCTTGGAATACGGAATGAAGCAGGGCAAAGACTAATAGAGTTTTGCCAAGATAATGCACTGGTCATAGCAAACACCCTCTTCCAACAACACAAGAGAAGACTCTACACATGGACATCACCAGATGGTCAACACCGAAATCAGATTGATTATATTCTCTGCAGCAAAAGATGGAGAAGCTCTATACAGTCAACAAAAACAAGACCAGGAGCTGACTGTGGCTCAGACCATGAAATCTTTATTACCAAATTCAGACTTAAATTGAAGAAAGCAGAGAAAACCGCTAGACCATTCAGGTATGACCTAAATCAAATCCCTTATGATTATACAGTGGAAGTAAGAAATAGATTTAAGGGACTAGATCTGATAGATAGAGTGCCTGATGAACTATGGAATGAAGTTCGTGACACTGTACAGGAGACAGGGATCAAGACCATCTCCATGGAAAAGAAATGCAAAAAAGGAAAATGGCTGTCTGGGGAAGCCTTACAAATAGCTGCAAAAAGAAGACAAGCGAAAAGCCAAGGAGAAAAGGAAAGATATAAGCATCTGAATGCAGAGTTCCAAAGAATAGAAGGAGAGATAAGAAAGCCTTCTTCAGCGATCAATGCAAAGAAATAGAGGAAAACAACAGTAATGGGAAAGACTAGAGATCTCTTCAAGAAAATTAGAGATACCAAGGGAACATTTCATGCAAAGATGGGCTTGATAAAGGACAGAAATGGTATGGACCTAACAGAAGCAGAAGATATTAAGAAAAGATGGCAAGAACACACAGAAGAACTGTAAAAAAAGGATCTTCACAACCTGGATAATCATGATGGTGTGATCACTCATCTAGAGCCAGACATCTTGGAATATGAAGTCAAGTGGGCCTTAGAAAGCATCACTACGAACAAAGCTAGTGGAGGTGATGGAATTCCAGTTGAGCTATTTCAGATCCTGAAAGATGATGCTGTGAAAGTGCTACACTCAATATGCCAGCAAATTTGGACAACTCAGCAGTGGCCACAGGACTGGAAAAGGTCAGTATTCATTCCAATCTGAATGCTCAGACTACTGCACAATTGCACTCATCTCACATGCTCTTAAAGTAATGCTCAAAATTCTCCAAGCCAGGCTTCAGCAATACATGAACTGTGAACTTCCTGATGTTCAAGCTGGTTTTAGAAAGGCAGAGGAACCAGAGATCAAATTGCCAACATCCACTGGATCATGGAAAAAACAAGAAAGTTCCAGAAAAACATCTATTTCTGCTTTCTTGACTATGTCAAAGCCTTTGACTGTGTGGATCCCAATAAACTGTGGAAAATTCTGAGAGAGATGGGAATACCAGACCACCTTACCTGCCTCTTGAGAAATCTGTATGCAGGTCAGGAAGCAACAGTTAGAACTGGACATGGAACAACAGACTGGTTCCAAATAGGAAAAGGAGTACATCAAGGCTGTATATTGTCATCCTGCTTATTTAACTTCTATGCAGAGTACATCATGAGAAACGCTGGACTGGAAGAAACACAAGCTGGAATCAAGATTGCTGGGAGAAATATCAATAACCTCAGATATGCAGATGACACCACCCTTATGGCAGAAGGTGAAGAGGAACTAAAAATCCTCTTGATGAAAGTGAAAGAGGAGAGTGAAAAAGTTGGCCTAAAGCTCAACATTCAGAAAATGAAGATCATGGCATCTGATCCCATCACTCCATGGGAAATAGATGGGGAAACAGTAGAAACTGTCAGACTTTATTTTTTGGGGCTCCAAAATCACTGCAGATGGTGATTTCAGCCATGAAATTAAAAGACGCTTACTCCTTGGAAGAAAAGTTATGACCAACCTAGATAGCGTATTGAAAAGCAGAGATATGACTTTGCCAACTAGGTCTGTCTAGTCAAGGCTATGGTTTTTCCAGTAGTCATGTATGGATGTGAGAGTTGGACTGTGAAGAAGGCTGAGCGCCAAAGAATTGATGCTTTTGAACTGTGGTGTTAGAGAAGACTCTTGAGAGTCCCTTGGACTGCAAGGAGATCCAACCAGTCCATTCTGAAGGAGACCAACCCTGGGATTTCTTTGGAAGAAATGATGCTGAAGCTGAAACTCCAGTACTTTGGCCACCTCATGCGAAGTGTTGACTCATTGGAAAAGATTTTGATGCTGGGAGGGATTGGGGGCAGGAGGAGAAGGGGACGACCGAGCATAAGATGGCTGGATGGCATCACGGACACGATGGACGTTGAGTCTGAGTGAACTCCGGGAGTTGGTGATAGACAAGGAGGCTTGGAGTGCTGCGATTCATGGGGTCACAAAGAGTCAGACATGACTGAGCGACTGAACTGAACTGAACTGAAGGACCTAAGATTGTTAGCTCTGGAAATCATTAATTGTCATCTACTATGGAGCCCTTCTAAATTTTCTGGAGAAGAAAATGAATGATGAGTAAGAGTTTATGGTCATTAGATATTTTCTCCCTAAGTCTAATAGATATTAAAGAATGAGTTTGTGTTTGGTAAATCTTGGAGAAGAAAAATTGAGAGAACACTTTAACAATCAAATATTTGAAAGGGCCCAAAGATGTTTTCAGAAAAACAGATCACCAGCTTAAACCTCTGGATATTAAGTTTTGGTAAGTCTGATAGAGTACCTGGAAATTATATAAGCAAGTTTGGCAATCACTAGCTCTGAGAGAAAATAAATGCTAGTCTAAGGTAATAATGGTAGAAATGGAGAAGAAATTTATTAAAGAGGGTTTCCCAAGAGGAGGCTCAGTAGTCTTTGGATTTCAGACATGAAAGGCAAGAAAAAGAGATACTTTGTATCAAAGACGATTCTGAAATTGTCACCTAATAGGTATATAACAAATCTTATTAACTGATTCAATATCATTACCATTTTAAGGTTAGATTTCATAAGAATAATTGAAGGAAGAATTGAAGGAATGCAAACCATTAGTCCTTAAACATACAGAGAAAGTGGGAAAGAGCAGAATACCAAACATCTAACCTCCCCTGAGTTGACTTGTAATTCAATTACACTGGCAAATCAACTACATAGGGGGAAAAAAAGCATATAATCAGGGAGGAATCGATCACATTTAATTTCCCTAGATGCATAGCTCAAGAAAGCGGAAATATTTTGACACTATCAAGTAGAAATTGTACCTAGCATGAATTTTGGGGGAATTATTTTCTCTCTAAAGGCAGCTTTCATTTGTGTTAATCCATAAAATGGGTCAGTCTGGAAGCAATGAAGATAAAGAGAAAAATCAATTTCTATTGCATGACCATGAGTCAGGACAGTCAGTCTTTTTTTATTAACTCTTAATGAGTGAACTACTTTTTGGAATGAAGAAGGGATGTACTAACAATCTCAATGGATTACTTCAAGCAAGTCTCCTTTTCTCCCTCTGCTTCTCTCTTAACTTTGAAAGACAGGGAATTGGACTAAATAGTCTCTGAAGCTTTTCTGATTCTAAGCAGCTTCTGCAGTATCAGCTGAATGGTTGATGTTCTTAAATTACCAAATGTATTATCTAAATTAGCATTAAAGAAATGTGAGAGGTTCATAAAAAGCTTAGAAAGAAGGATAATGGGATAATATATATTAAAATTATTATCTAACACTTTCCTTTTTATGAATTAATATTTATTATTTATTATTGGAAAAAGAGGGAAAGGATGTTATCATCACTTTTTTTTTAAAGTGTGGAAGTTCAGCATTTGTCATTATTACTTTTTTAATGTCACTATGTAAACTGCATTAACACAAACATTCAATTTCTTCAGGGTTTTCCCAGATGTAAATTAAAGTTTTCCTATAGGGTAGCCAGCTTATCATTTATTATAGCCATTAAAATAAGTAAATTCTATTTTTGAGAGGGAGAAAGACAAAAACAATAATTAACATATCATTCTAGCTTAAGGGGCTATTAATTTCAGTGAACTGGATAAGCACATACTTTCGTGGCACACAAACATGCCTTTGTCTTGCATTGTACATTTAGTGTTTCTGTTACAGGACTACACACAGAGGTGTCTCTACTGATAAAAAGGGATAGAAACAGATTTCCCACAGTTTCTGGTAGCTGCTGCTTCTCAGATTTATCATTTCTTCCTCATTAGTCCTCCTCAGGGTCTTCCCTTCCAATTTTGCTCTGACTATCCATTGGAGTGGGGTGCTTACTGCTAGCTTCCTTCCTTCTCTCTTTATGCTGCATGAATGCACCAACTATGTTTGGCCAGTTATGTTTGGCCATGGGACCACTGGCTCTAGCCTTTCTGTTTGGCCATGTTGGATACCACAGAAAATATGCAGATGTAAGCTATGAGTTTGCTATGTAAGCAACTCATGGAGCCTGCTATTGTTGCTTTATTTCTACATCGAACACATTACTTTTACTTCATTTATACAAAATATTTGAGTTGGACCAAAGGTGGGATTATTAAGTGGAGTTAGGCAACTACTTAAAAACATATTGTGTATTATGGGCAGACTAATTCTCTAATCACTAGGCTCTTCAGGCTATTTCCTAATAATGTGAAGCTGCAATTCATGGGGTTGCAAAGAGCTGGACACGACTGAGTGACTGAACTGAACTGAACTGAAACTGACATCAAGGATTCTAGGAGATCAGTTGGAAAGAGTCTGAGCATGGTTTTTAAGTGTTTTTCAAAGATGCACTGACTAGTTTGTACTAAAAGATGCCCAAGGACACTGGGCTAAAAGAAAATATACAAGACTTCCTTGGACTGAAGTGAAGGGGAAAAAATGTGATAGAGTGGCCCAGACAGATCATCAGTGCATAGCTACTCAGAGAGAAGAGGGGAAGTTTTGGAACATTATGGACTAAAATCAACTTGCTATTAGTATGTGGTCTCTGGGAAGAAGAGACCTTGTAATAGAGAACTGTGTCACTAGGATTCAACAGCTAATCTCTCAGAATGTTCTTAGAAAGAACTGGTCAAGAGATGCTCACTCCTAGGAAACTGGGTAAAGAGACTGAGGTTAGGAGTTTAAGAAAGGAGGCAGGGATGGGCTGAGGCAATTGGCTTGGGCTCAGAGAGTAGAACCTCACAAAGAGTCTGACTACTATCCTTCACCCTGAAAGAATGACTTTACATTCACACATGCCGCTGACTCTGTATTCTCTAGTGCAAAAATCATTGGGAAATATTGACCTTGCTGATATATGGAGTAGGGGACTTGAAACATTGACATTGGAGTATTGTGACCTACTTGTACATACCAACAGGTCTTAGTCAAGGCATATTCATGCATATTCTATAAACAGCTTGGTCACAATATTAAAAGCTAAAATTCTGGAGATTTTATAATGTTCCTGGTACTTTTCTAAGTGTTTAACATGGATAATATAATGTAATACTTATGATTATTAGCACTCACACTTCTGTGTAGTTGGGGTTGTTCACATTTTATGGGTAAGGACACTGAAATACAGAGATGTTAAGTAACTTGCCTGAGATCACACAGCTGTTAAAGGTAGGTATGGGATATGACACTGGACATCCTAAATCTAAGGGTCATTTATAATACATTACTTCTTTGACAGTCTCAAAGTGAGAAGAGAAACGAGAACTATTTCTATAAGATTACAACATTTGTCTATACAATTGTGTGTATATATATACATATATGTGTGTATATGTATACATGTAAGTGTGTATATGTATACTATGCACATATGTAATACATATGTGTACATATACACACACACTCATTTTTTTTCCAAATTCTTTTCCTCACTGTCTCTATTAGATCTGCTTTTCCAAAGTAAAATTAATGCCATGGCATACTGCATAATGTAAATAGCTCAAGCAACCAGTTCATTGGTGGAAAAAATAAAGAGACTATTATCTGATAAGAGATAATTAAAGTTGTCCATATTTATAGAGCTCCCTATCTGCCCAGTGCCCATAGCTATCACAAGACATCTAGCAGATATCTTTAATTCACAGACTGTTCTCTTAATGCCTTCTACAGGAGCTCTCAGAGCCATGCAAGATAATTGCTTCTGTTTGAAATAGTGTCTTTCTCTTCAAATTGCAGTTAGTTTAGGAAGCAGTATGCTAGACACCTTTATTACACAACACTCCTTAGTACACAGGTTCCTTGGCACAGTTGCTCTGGTCACTGTTGCTTTCACTGCAGGTACAGAGTGGAGCCCCGGACTCTATGCAGCCTAAAAAATGACAAAATCTCAAAACAAAGTTTCTGTGACACCATTTACCCAAAGGGCAAGACTCATGCCCCATCCACCATACACAGTGGATGGTGAGGCCATTTGTAGCCTTCTTCACTACTCTTGGGACTTCCCTGGTAGCTCAGTTGGTAAAGAATCTGCCTGCAATGGTGGAGATCCTGTTTTGATTGCTGGATCAGAAAGTTCCCCTGGAGAAGGGATAGGCTACCCACTCCAGTATTCTTGGGCTTCCCTGGTGCCTTAGTTGGTAAAGAATTCGCCTGCTGCGGGAGACCTGTGTTGGGAAGATTCCCTGGACAAGGGCATGGCAACCCACTCCAGTAGTCTTGCCTTGGGAATCCCCATGAACAGAGGAGCCTAGCGGGCTACAGTACATGCGGTCACAAAGAGCTGGACATGACTGAACGACTAAGCACACAGACATCACTACTGTTGGGTAGCTAGATTCCTCTGAACCCTTGAAGAAGAAAAAAAAAGAGAAACTTCTACATTTTGCATCACATTTAAACCTTATTGACAAAAGGAATTAAGGGATGCTTAAGTAGAACAGGTAAGGGAATAAAGTCAAACCATTCTACAGCTGTTACAATTCTACCTGTTTCTCTTTAGCTGGCACTAATGTCTGTATCTTGTATGAATTTTTAATTAAGGTAAATTATTGAATTATAGCTCTATCTACCTAAAAATTTTCTCTCACTCCATAAATCTGTAAGCTATATCTTTAATGAGAATATCGAGTTCCCTTTTTACTTCTACAGGGAAAAATCATATTGTCAATTTGCAATTCAGAACCGGTTTTGCTGTTGTCTGCTGCCATATTCTTGACTGGCACTGATGTATTAGAGAGAGAAGTTACTGAAGCCTTGTTGCAGGCACTTCTGCATCCTTAGAATGTGAACAGAATATATGAGTCAGGAAAAATCTCTTCAACACAAGATAATAAAAGGTTCAATTTAGTACTGTTTCACCTATGTTTGGGCAAGGCAATAAGACTTGTATTACCTTCCTCCAGATCCTGTGTTAACTATTCTAAGTGTGTGTGTTTTAGGTGGTGGTCTTTAGGTAAAAGGCTGTTTTTGTATTTTCTATTGAAATGAACAGCTCCAAGCAAGGGATGAAATAGATAGAGAATTACATTTACCCCAAGGGGGAAGCTTTAAGTACAGTGGTGTTACTATAATCATTAGAGATGCAAATTGCATACTCTAGGGACCAGAAGGCACAATTCTCAACTCAGAGGTTTTCAAGTAAAGAAACAGTGCTGTTCATTTCCTAAGGTTTTCAGATAGTACTACGGCAAATTTGGAGTGGCCTGTGACAGCCCCAGATCGAGAAAGATGTAAACTTGTGAATTAATGACAAAGATAATGGAATATTGCTTTGATTTTTAATATAAAGTGTTTCTGTCCCAGAGGGGGAGATAAAGTTCAATACTACTCATGATAATACATCCTGCTTTTCTTACTAACTTCATTCACTATATTTCATAACATTTTGCTGGTGCTGTTTCCTTCTCTGTCTTTATTCTCCCTTAAAGAATTAATTTGAAGTTAACTTGTACCATGGGGCAATGGAAACCTTTTTAATGAATGTGGTTTACATATTGCATTTATTGCATGTGGTACAAGAGATTCTATATTTGATACAGGGCATATGCTGGGTGCCAGGTACTGTTCCAAGAGCCTTACAGACATTTAATTTTCACAACCCTGCTAGGCAGATGCTATTGCCATTCCCATTTTATTGATTAGAAAACTGAGGGATAGAAAACCTAGATTACATTTCACACAGGTGGGAAATAAAAGAACGTGGATTTGTATCTACCAAAACCAGTTTCAGAGACTGTGTTTTTAACTAGGCTAGCTATGTAATCATTTAACATCCAAATTGAGATAATTTTGAGTTGAAAGGGACCCTGCTAATAATTAAAATGGGAACATAGATGTAAATTAAGATGATCCAAAGCAAACAATGGAGAAGGAAATGGCAACCCACTCCAGTATTCTCGCCTGGAGACGTCCATGGACAGAGGAGCCTGGTGAGCTACAGTCCATGGGGTTGCGAAGAGTCGAACTGGACTAAGTGACTAACACACAACACATAAAGCAAACAATGATATATGGTCACCCTACTGTTAACGTCCATTCTATGCTGCTCCAAGTTTATTCCTACACTTACTATGCTATCAAACAGAAGTAGGGTAATTGTAGCCATATAGTAAATATAGGCCTTTTATCATTTATAGAAGTGTTGTTCCAGGACACAAACTCACTCAGAAGAACAATGCAGATAGTGGAGTGTAGTTTATTACACCAGAATGCCCAAGGCACAGTCTTCTCTTAGCCAAGGACCCCAGCCAGTTTTTGTGAAAACCTTATATACCGTAAGTGTATATGCCCAAACCCACTTCCCCAAATTCCCTGAAATGAGTCTGAACAAAGTAAAGGAAAGACACAATCAAAGTTAACCCTTGATTCATATGCCTTAAGCCTAGGTAGTTAACAGTGGACAATTATCAATAGGCCTGTGGTCGTACCCCAATAAGCATAATAGAAGTTATGATTCTATTCGGTTACACAGATAATTAGGGTATTCTTTTAGGGAAGGAGAGCCCTGAGGCTCTTCCTTCTGGGGGCCTGGTTTTCCAGTTGGTATGTCATTTCCATAGATGCTGGACATATAGCTCAAAGTCCCTAGTCCGGCCCAAGATGGAGTCCTGCTTTCAAGACAGAGCCTGTCTGTTTCCTCCTTCAGAAGGATGATGAAGTCTTTCATCAATAACGAATCCATTTCTCAGTTTCTACTACAATATAGAATATATACTACTATTAAGGGTGCCGCTTTAATTATATATTTTCAATTGTCCCCCAGCTTCTCTGTCAGAGGAAATTACCTACATCCCACATACTTTAAAAAAGATTTACTGCTATGAGAATAAAGTCCAACTTTAAAATTCCCATGGCATAGTCACTCATCACAAAATAAAACTAACGGTGACAAGTCAAAGCAAATTAAGCAACATCAGTTTTGTCAGTTTTCTGCTATAACAATATTATTTCTAGAATACAGATCAGGCTAAATTATCATTAAGGTAACATCATAATACTGTGTTTAATGAAAATACAAAATGAAAGTACATTTTAAATTTATTTCTAACTCATTGAATAGGGGAGTTATGTGCTAAGAGACTGATGGAGTCTTTCCTAAGGACAATGAGGATTTAACTGGAAAAATCTCATTTGCAGAGAGTAACTAAATCTGAGCAGATGCCCCTGGAATTCAACTACTCAGAGTCAGAGCATTTCCTACACATGAGAAATTTTCTTTAAAGGAAAGATATGAAGCAGCCATAAGTCAAATGCAGGGTCATTATGTGCACAAATTTGTTCTTATAATAAATGGGATTAAAGACTCTGAGCTTTAAGCAATCCACTGGAATAAATGGGCATATGAAGGAACTTTAACCAGAAGGTAGTTTCTACTTTCCATTTACAGAAATATGTCTATAAGAGCCTGTGTATACTAAGCCATCATTTATTTTGAGCTTAGATGTCAAGATGTAGCATATCTTAGTTGAATTATAAGAAATAGTCATTCCAGTAATTTTGTCATTCAGTGGGGGGTCCGGGAGGGACAAGAAATTTGCTATTTGCCTAAGCAATTATGTGGCACAATCATTTAGTAAAAGGTTAAAGTAGTGAATGTCAGAGAATATCAGCAGGAATGGTGAGGTAAAGATCTCTGAAAACCTGCTTCCCATAAAATCAATGAAAATAATAGAATTACCTAGAAATTTAGATGTCCATATAAGGTGCATTAAAAAACTTTGATACATGCTTAGGAATCTAGAAGTCCTTGCACATATGGGCTGTGTATATGCCCTGGAAAGACCAAGGAAGGGCCTAAACTCTCAAATAGACTAAACTTGAGGCTCTGTGCAAATAGGAAGTAAAAGGTAAGGGAGCTATAACCTTCCTGCTGGAGTTCTGAAGGCGTAATTGTACAATCATACTAAGCTCCTAAACAGCTCTGATCTCTCTTTCCTTTATACTGCTATTGTCATAAATTGCATTTATATAAATTTTGTGTTTATCAACAGAGATTGTTACCAAATGTTATTGCTTTATGTAGTTGCCTTCTAAATCAGACAGGAGGAAAGATTATAAACAAAAAATAGATATATGGTCTTTTTTAGTGTACTTTATCATACATTAAGTATTAATCATAATCTTTTGAGTAATCACAAATTTTAAAAAAATACTATAGTAATGCAAAACAGACAGTTAAAATGATGCACTAAAATCATCTCTTTAGTACAAATCAAGGCGTTAATATAATAAAGGAGTGTGGAGACAACAATCCATAACACCTGCAAACAACAAATAGCAAAATGAAAGATGTTAAATCATAATTATTAATAATTAATTTAAACTGAAACAAATTAAAATGTGCCAATTAAGAGGCAGAGATTAGAAGAATGAATTAAAAATGATCTAACTGTAAATGAGTGGAACTTATATGCCAAATAAACAATAAACACAGAGATCTGGAGTGCCCATGCTCATTTCAGACAACATAGGGTTTAAAGAAAACACTGCTTGTAGAGAAAAAGAAAAATATTTCCTAATAATACAGTGTCACTCCATCAAGAAGATATAACAGTAGTAAACATATATGGACCTAACACCAGAGCTTCAAAATACATGGGGCAATATATGGCAGAATTTTAAAGAAAAGATAGTACAGCACTGGTAGTTGGTAATGTTAGTATTTCATTTTCAATAGTGATTGGAACACCTATCCAGAGGAACAATAACTTGAACAACACCATAAGCTGCCTAGACTCAATAGATGCTTACACGATATTCCATACAGTAGCAAAACATATATTCTCAAATGCACGTGAAACATTTTCAAAGAAGACCTTATACAATCTCATGAAACAAGTCTTAATATATTTAAAAGGACTGAGGTACAAAGTATGCTCTCTGACCAACATGTAAAAAATAATTAGAAATCAATAGCAAAGGGAAATGTGCACAGGTCACAAATATGTGAAAATTAACATTACACTCCTAAATAACTAATGGATCAAAGAGAAAATCACTAGGAAAATTAGAAAATATTTTGAGATGAATGAAAATAGACAACATACCATACTTATGAAGCACAGTGAAATGATTCCTGCCCACATGGAGCTTAGGTAGCGACAAGCAATAGATACAATAAATTTCCCTATAAGTAGAGTTGACAACTATTGTGCAAAATAATTCCTATCTGTGTCACAGTCTGTTTTTCATCACAGTTCAGCACACAGTCCACTCTGTTACATGGCATGTTTCGAGGAATAGACTTTTTTGGAAAGGAAAAACTAATAAGATTCTGTTAGTAAAGCAGAAGCACACTGGTTCTGCATCTTTCCTCCTTCCCAGAGAGGCAAACTGGGGCCAAGGTACTCAGCTGGATATGCTAGATTCACCTATAAACCAGAAGACGGATTCTTCCTTTTTCATAGGCAAGTACAAAAAAGCATTATTTTTAGTGGAGGAATACTCAGAACACTTTGGTCCAAGACAGTCTGGCTTTTTATGTCACCTGCTTAGAGCTACTGTCTGGGAAGCTGGAACTGGCAGCTGGGACCTTCTCCCAGCACTAATCTGTATTTTCAAACAATAAGGACTTGCAGTCTTTCATTTTCCATTCCTCCACATACTAACTGAGGGAAGGAGCCCATCAAACTATGGAAGCTGACATGGGTACAAGGTCCAGACCTGGACCCTGCTAGCTCATTGTTCAGGCAAAATTGAAAGTAATTATATATCTCTATCCCAGACTTGACTCAAAGGATTTTGACCATTAACTGAATCAATATTATCAATTTCATATGATTTTTTAGCATGCTTAAAAGATACTGATTATCACATTTTAGAATTTAAAAAAAATGCAGATGAGTAAACCATGGACTAATGAAACCTCCCTTCCATCTTGAAATGAAGGGATTGCCCATGATGACGACCACATACTGACAGACTAAAGAGATTTCAGCCTCAGACTCCCACTCTCTCTGGAAACATTATTGTCATGGTACATTTAGCAAATGCTTTATTATAATTGAACTTCTATGGAACTACATATTATGCAAATAAATTAATTATCATTTGTAGCATTACAATGGCTAGTAAATCAATTCATAATTATATGACTCTTCAAATAAACAGAATAACACTCTAAATTTCCCTGCTGAAGAGCTAATGCATAATATGCTCAAATAGCAAAGCAATAAAACAGTGAAAGGCAAAGCAACATTGTATGCTGAATCACAAAGCAACATTGTATGCTGAATTGTTTGTTTATAATATCAAAATAGTATTAAATAGTATTTAATGTTAAATAGTAGTAATATATTGAATATTTAATATCATTTAAGATTTATCAAATAATATTAAAATAGTAATTATCAATTGCCAGATGCAATAAAACTGTGAGTAGAAATTTGGCTGATCAGATGTCATGTCTACTGATTCATTTCATAAGTTTAGAAGCATCCAATGAACAAATGTTTTTTAACATTTTTAATATTTGTGAAACACTTAGAAGTAAAAGGGATCTGAATATATCTGAAATATGATAGAAATGATCTATCTTCAGGCTAGGTAAGGAAATAAAACTTCATCTCTGCAGGGTGCCTAGAAGCAATTGTAGCAGGTACTGAGCATAAATTGAAGCCACGGTGACAGCAAATTTTGCTCTCCATCCCTTTACCTCTGAACACACCAAATATCCAGAACTGCCCATAAATAGATCCAATATGCTTTTATCTTCATAATCAGTAGCTGACATCTGACTCCAGAACAGATTATTTTTTGACTCAACCACCTTAATTTCTATCATTTTCTAATCTGGAATATTGATCTCAAGAAGCCTCCTGTATTAAGAGGAGATTGCTTTGCCAAACAAGAATGATTGATGAAGTAAAATTTTAAAAGATAAAGAGAAAACTCACCTTCTCACTGCACTTGCAAAACACACAGTTTGGACAAAATACTCCTAGTGGTATTCTTTTTGGCATCTGAATGGAGAAAGCCTCTCTAGAAATCGAGATATAATCCAGTTGTGAAGACAGACATCAGATGAATCTGGGGCTCTAGAGAGACAGTGAGAATAAAGCATCAGTAAGAAACCATTCCTTATTTTGTGTTTATTTCCTTGTAGAAGTCTGAGGATCCTGCCATCCAAAGAATGTCTATAATCCAAATATCCAGGGAAGCGTTTGATTTACCCCAGAAGCTGCATACATTTAAAGGCCTTCACTAGGTAAAAGAGCCAAGTTGTCTTATTTTATTTTATTGCTACAATAGAAACTGCATATGTACATATACACTAACAGCCATGCTCTGAAGAGCAAATGGAATGTATAATGAGATATGGCTTTGACATGCTTGGTTGGCAATGTTTTCTCCATTCCATAGTAAATCACAAGAATGGCAGAAACATGCTGTCAGAATGTAAGATAAATAATCATTTTCCTAAGTCCCCGGCACTTTCAACCTCTAGATGAGAATAAAAACCAATTTAGAAGCAGGTTTGTTTTTGCGGAATGTAGTCATGAGAGCCCAGTTCTAACAACAGGGGGCCTGGGCTCTCTAAAATACTTATCTGTAGCCTTGGAAATTCATTTAAATCTCCAAGTTCTAAAATCTGTGAAATGTGAAGATTTGAAACTTTACCAATTCACCTGTGATACAATGTTGTAAGCTTGAGATCAAATAATATTAAATTAGCAGTGATTATCAATTGCCAGATGCAATGAAATGGCGAGGAGAAATTTTGCTGATCAGATGTCATGTCTACTGATTCATTTCATAAGTTTAGAAGTAGCCAATGAACAGCTGTTTCTAGCACTTTTCATATTTGTGTAACACTTAGAAGCAAAAGGGATCTGAATATATCTAAAATATAGCAGAAACTATCTATCTTCAGGCTAGATGAGGGAATAAAACTCCATCTCTGCAGGGTGCCTAGAAGCAATTGTAGTGGAAATAAGTAGAATCCAAGAAAGTGGAAGAGGTGGGCTAGCAGGGCTGAGTCAAAATTTGGCTTGATATGAAAAATCTGGTAGATAAAAAACAACTAGCTGTGTGTGCATGTGTGTGTGTGTGTGCATGTGTGTGTGTGTGTGCGCGCGCATTCTCTTCTGCTGAGTGACCCTAATTGCACTGGGGCCACTGTCACAGGTGAAGGAGTCCCTTAACAATTCAGGCCCTGGGAAGCTTCAATTACGAAACTGAAGCTCAGGGTATGGGACCCAGGGTGCTTCTAAATTGTAGGAAGTCTCATGCTGACCTATTGCACTGAAAGACACTGATAGAGTTTGGTACTTCTCAACCCATTTCAGAAACCAAAACTGAGCTGAAGATACTGCTTGATTTTGCTAAAATTATTGAGTCTCTCTCTTTCCTCTCTTTAGGGAAAAAAAAAAAAAGATATTCTGACAGAGAAAATCGCTTAAACACAGACACACACACAAAATACCATACAATTGGCTTTACTGACTCTTCTTCCTATGTTAGGTTTTTGCAGAATTTACTCATTCCTCTCTTCCTGTGTAAAGTCAAGGTTTGAAGCAATAACTATAAGAGGTATTTTACTAAGATCTCTGTAGGTGATTGGGCCCAAAGTTGTTTAACATAAAAACTCAAGGAAGGCATTCTCTACAGAAAAACCAGAGTGATCTTTACAAAAGCTAAACCTAAGCATATTCCTGCCATGCTGAAAATCTCCAGACTATTGCCTCCCACTGCTCTTAGAATAACAGCCTAAGTCCTTACTGCAGCCCAGATGTGCCTCCTTGCCTGTAATGCATTTTCTGCCTGCCTCCTCATTTGCTTTTCATACCCCACCTCCCTGGATCACTGCAGCTGAGGGCACAGATTCTTTCTGTTTCCCAGACATGCCAGGCACATTTAAACCTTTAAGACTACACACTTAACTGCTTCTGCTTGAAAACCACTTCCTTTAGCTAATTCTTATCCTTTTGATCTCATGTTAAATGGCTCTTCCTCTGCCAGGCCTTTTCACTGACCCTAACTAGAGTTTTCTGCTCTGCTTGCTGCTCTGTTAGCTTTTACAGTCAATAACTAACTTATACAATATGTATTCATGTTTGTCCTTCTCTCTCCCCTCCCACCACCCCCACCAGAATGTCACCTCTGTGAGATCAGCGATCTCCTCCTTTTCTGTACCACCATATCTGCAATGCCTAGAACAAAATTTTGTACACAGTACAGACTCAATTTGTTAGGTGAAGGCAGTTGCCCTAAACTCTGCAATGTTTTTAGTACTGAAATCAATTCAGCTAGACAGCCATGCATATTACATATTACAGAATATTAGAATACATTTGAGAACTAGCTGCCCTTTTTTATTTTACTAGAGATGAAATGAGACTTCACATAGACAAAAGTTTTGACTAGGGTTGCCTATCTAAGGGTTACATAGCTACCCCTGGACCTGTAGTCCTACTACAACCATATTACAGAAGAAAATAAGTCCCCAGGAGGGAGAAAAGGAACAGGCTGAGCTGACTCCATCTGGAAAGGGAAGGAAACTCCATCTTGCACTTTCAGTGAGCTTTGGCTATGTGCCTGGTAGCCGTGGGGATAACACACCTATGGCCGAATTGGCCTCCCAGACTGATAAACACCAGATTCCATAACAAGATTTCCTGTCACCAAAAAGAATGTAATAATCCTCTATGTAGTCAATCACCTTGGTAATCTTTATGGCACCCATTGGTGTAGGCTATAATATATAATGTATAACAGCTGGTTAGCTGACCCTTCTGATTATGAATCATGGCTGTAACCTGATTGTATCTCCCTTTAACACTTTCCAGGCTAGGTTTAAGGAATTTGGGGATGTGGGCTTGAGCAGTGCACTTAAAGTATATAAGGTTTTCACAAAAATCTGTTGGGGTCCCTGACTAAAGAGGAAACTCTGTCTTGGACCCACTGGTGTAATAAACTGCACTTCACTATCCACACTGTCCTTCTGAGTGAGCTTGTTTCCTGGAGCCTTTGGCTATAACATTTGGTGCATTGGCCAGGAAACTCCTCACTTTGGGAGACAAGTTCCATTTGGGGCTACTCTGAGGCCTCATGGCTCAGATCTCCTAGATGGGAGAAGGTGCCTCGCCCTTCTGGAAAGGTTCCTTTCCTTGATGCCTGGATCTTTCACGTTAGTGGGTAGTGGATGGCAGAAGGGAGTTGAGTGCTCCAGTAAGGAGCATTCATGAGCTTCCAGCAGGGTGGAAGAGGGAGTCTGATCAACTCCCCGGGAGGGAATGGAGAACACACTGACCATGAATGTTACAAAGGAGGTGATGTCTGCGTCCTCCCGAGGTAAATTGTGAGAGGTGATTGTGAGAGGGATTTGGGGCGGGGGGAAGAAACTTGGTCTTTATGTGCTTGTATTCTGCCCTCCCAAAGAGGTGTCCCATTTGCTGTGAAATTCTTGACCCCCTCAGAAATGTCAGGCTAGAAGGAGGGGGATACATAAGTGAGTACGAACTGGCTTTTCCAGAGACGGCCTGGGAGGTGGGATATTTAATCCATCTGTGTTTTCATCCACACCCAATCAAGCACACCAAGGCAGAACGGACTTTAAAATTTAAGAAGAAATAGTCGTGGACCATGTTGTGTTCTGGTTTGGCCATGTCGACTGGTAGGTAAAGACACACCCATTCCCCTTCTCCTGGGATCTGTCAGGTAAGGCACCCCAATTAGGAAGGAGGCAGAATGACAACTTAAGTGTTTCACTGAGTGGAAATATCAGAAGTACATAAGGTACCGAGAACTTCATAGACAGAACAAAAAGTAGAAGAAGGTCTAAGAAGGTAAGCAAGATGGGAGGAAATGAATCTAAGGCAACTGTATTGGAGTGCTTGATGAAAATTTTTAAGAAGGGATTTGGAGGAGACTATGGGGTGAAGATGACGCCTAATCACCTCCACATACCCTGAGAGGTCGAATGGCCCCCTGTGGGAGTAGGATGGCCACCAGAGGACAGCACAAACTTAAAAATAATGGAAGCAGTCAATGCAGTAATCACAGGAGAGCCAGGACACCCGGGTCAATATCTATATACTGACTCATGGCTAGGGCTAGCTCAAGACACTCCTCCTTGGATGAGGCTCTGTATCCAAAGGGGAAAGGGAAAAATATTAATGGCACAAAAATTGACTGATGATAAAAAAGAAATTCTACAGGATTTGGATGGGGATGACCTGCCCCTCCCCTATACTGGATGATGATGCACCCGCCACCCAGTGCTCCACTGGAGCTGCCTTAATGCCCTATCCAGGGCCAGGTGGAGTTCCTGCAGAAGCCACTGCTCTTCTGCCAGCTCTCCCAGGGATCATAGAGCCACCATTTGGGCAGGCTCTGATCCCAGCAGTGGAGACCTCTGGTCAATGCCACCAGGATTCCACCTCAGCCAGACCTCCTAGATTGTATCCACCATTAAGAAAACACAGGTAGACAGAGGCTGCGCTCTGCTCCATTAAGAAAACACAGGTAGACAGAGGCTGTGCTCCGCTCCATTAAGAAAACACAGGTAGACAGAGGCTGCGCTCTGCCAAGGAACAGGGGGAAAGAACCCCACTACAGATGCCCCTCAGAGAGCTACTACAGCCTCCGGTTCAGGACACACGTGGGCACTACCATCAGCCCCCTGTAGCCTATTATTACCAGCCATTTTCCTCCACAGATATATTAAACTGGCAGAGACACACTCCACCATAGCGTGGGAGAGCCACAAGCCATGATTAGGCTGATGGAGACTATTTTTTGAGCCCACCGCGCTACCTGGGATGACATAATCCAACTACTAGTCTCCCTTTTCAGCACTGAGGAAAGACACAGGATCCTAACTGAGGCCAGAAAATGGTTGAATGAAATGGTACCTGAGGGTACCACAAACCCACAGCAGTGGGCAGAACTAGCCACCCCCAATGAGAGGCCCAATTTGGGACTATAACACAGAGGAAGAAAGGGGCCACCTGGAGAGACATTCGGTGGCTATTTTACAAGGCCTCAAGAGAGGGGCCTTAAAAGCTATGAATATGGCAAAACCCTCTGAAGTGATTCAAAGAGAAATTGAATCACCCTCTGAGTTCTATGAGACTGTGTGAGGCCTACAGACTTTATACCAATAATCCAGAGGCCACTAGATCCAAAGGCCATTGGATCTCAGATGGTGATAAATGCAGCCCTTGTGTCTCAAGCCTACACTGAAAATGTCAGATGAGGTGATACCAAGTGACTCATGAATTTTTATACACCTCTGAATGCCCAGTACTTTGTTGGGAAGAGACTTGCTGTCTAAACTGGGGCCACAAGTGACCTTTCCCCCCCACCATGAAAGACCCACCTTTTGAGTTGGCCCAACCACCTATTTACTCTCCCTCTCAATAATCCCTCAAGATGAATGGAGGTTGCACGATCTCCCAGAAGGAAACCGGACAGGTTAAAAGTTGAGAGAGTGAGTTAACTCAACAATTCCCTGAGGTCTGGGCAGAAGACAACCCCCCACCCCCACCCCAGGAAGGAGAGTAACCCACCCCAGCAGGGCTTGCAAAGCAACAAGTCCTAGTGGTAATAGAACTTAAACCCGGTATAATTACGTCAACACTCACCTTGGGCCTGCCAGACCCTGCTAAGCTGTTTACTCTTTACATGACTGAAAAGGACAAGGTGGCTATGGGAGTGTTGTCCCAGGCTATGGGGACATGGGACAGACCCGTGGTTTATCTCTCAAAACAGTGGGACAATGTTGCCACTGGGTGGCTAGGATGCTTATGGGCAGTTGTTGCGGTTGCCTTACTGGTCCAGAAGGTAACCAACCTGACTTTGGAACAAGGTTTGATCATAAAAGTCCTGTATGAGCTCAACACTTTCCTGCAAGGGGACCCCCATAAATGGCTGTCAACATCCCAGATTACTCAATACCAGGGACTGTTATATGAGAACCCCCATGTTACTATTGAGCCTTGTCAGGCCCTGAATCCAGCCATTCTCCTTCCTGTGGGGGAAGATGGGTCCTCACATGATTGCAAGGAAATCCTAGAAGAAGTTTATGCCAGCAGACCTGACTTGAAGACCAGCCAATCCCAGACCCAGATTGGGTCCTGTATACCAATGGCACCAGCCTGATGAGATAAGGATAATGACTGTTGGGATACGCAGTAGTCACAGAAAGAAACATCGTTGAGGCCAGCTCTCTGCCATCACACTGGTCTGCTCAATGGGCCAAACTATATGCTCTAATCCGGGCCCTCCAGCTGTCAAAAGGTAAAAAGACAAACATTTACACAGACTCCAGGTATGTGTTTGCTACTGTACATGTTCAGTTTAGTTCAGTCGCTCAGTCGTGTCCAACTCTTTGCAACCCCATGAATCACAGCGAGCCAGGCCTCCCTCTCCATCACCAACTCCTGGAGTTCACGCAAACTCACGTCCATCAAGTTGGTGATGCCATCCAGCCATCTCATCCTCTGTTGTCCCCTTCTTATCCTGCCCCCAATCCCTGCCAGCATCAGGGTCTTTTCCAATGAGTCAACTCTTCGCATGAGGTGGCCAAAGTATTGGAGTTTCAGCTTCAGCATCAGTCCTTCCAGTGAACACCCAGGACTGATCTCCTTTAGGATGGACTGGTTGGATCTCCTTGCAGTCCAAGAGACTCTCAAGTGTCTTCTCCAATACCATGTACATTGGGCTTTATATAAAGAGACGTCTTCTGACAGCCAATGGAAAGGACATTAAAAACAAAGAAGAAATCTTGACTCTATTAGATACTGTATAGGAACCTGAAAAGGTAGCAGTGATGCATCACCGAAAGGATCACCAAAAGGGGTGACCAAAAGGAAGACACCCCACAAGCACGGGGAAAATTAGCAGATAAAGCTGCAAAACACGTGGCGGAGAAATTTGGGGCTGCTGGTGGGAGATCTATCTGAACCCTTGTACTCTCAAAAATGCCTGAGTTAACTTTGACTCTCCTACAGTATACCCTGGCCCAAGACCAGCTGGCTGAAGCAGAAAGAGCCACCAAAAATGAAAAAGGTTGGTAGGAACTGCCAGATGGCAGGTTATACTTGTACCCAAGGCATTAGCCCCCACACTGGTATCTCAGGTTCACCAGGCAACTCACTTGGGACATGACAAAATGAAAAAATTAATTTGAGAATATTTCTCAATTCCATGATTTTCCTGCTTATGTCGAATGGAATCCTGGAACTGTTCTGCTTGCTCACAGGTCAATGCTGCCCCTGGACATAAACAGAAACCTCCAGGAATACAGTTAAAAGGCACTCTACCCTTTAAACATTTAGAAGTGGACTTTACTGAGATAAAACCCGGCTGACACTATCATTATTTACTGGTCATAGTATGTACCAACACATTTATCTCAGGTAATGGGGGATGAGATTTCACAGCAGATGGAACAACTGGGTAAGGTAATAAATCAGTTAACTAAGTTTGTACAAAAAAGGGTGCTGTTCCCCCTTGGGGAGCAGATTCATGAATCTGTGCCTGGTGATTAGGTGTGGGTCAAAGACTGGAAACACGACTCCTTGGCTGCACATTGAAAGGGTCCATACACTGTTGTTCTAACCACCCCTACGGCAGTTAAAGATGCAGGTGTCACTCCTTGGATCCACCACACGAGGGTGAAGAGAGCATACCATGCAGACCCAGAGGACACCAAGTGGACTACACAGAAGGATCCCCGTGAAACCAAGAGCATCTTAAAGAAGAAGAGATGAAGCTCTACAATCAGCTGCTGCTACAAGGGCTTGCTGGTATCATCTTGAGACTAACCATAGTTTCAGCACAAGGTGGACCTGTGCTATAATTTAAGTTGAATGTTATGTATGTATTCCTGATTTATCTGGCAATATATCAGCTGCCCTAGATGACATGAAAGCTCAGGTAAAAGCTATGTCTGATGATAATCTTCCTTTTTGCATTTCTATTCCATCATGGGTAAAGGGTGATTGGTGGAAAACTATATTATATTAACCATTGTTATAGTTGTTCTGTTGATTCTGTTATGTGGACCTTGTATTCTCCAATGTGCTGTTAACTTGGTATCACAGAAGCTGACTTCATTTATCCAAATATGTACCAGGAAACCTAAAATCACCTAATGAGTGATGCTCATACTGGAAGTTGAGAGCATCGGGTGGGGGAGGGGGTGAGGGAGGAAAGGAACTGTCTCCATCTGGAAAGAGAAGGAAACTCCATCTTGAGCTTTCAGTGAGCTTTGGACTATGTGCCTGGTAGCCATGGAGAAAACATACCTATGGCTGAACTGGCCTCCTGGACTGATAAACGCCAAATTCCATACCAAGATTTCCCATCACCAAAAAGAATGTAATAATCCTCTATGTAGTCAATAACCTTTGTAATCTTTATGGCACCGATTGGTGTAGGCTACAGTGTATATAACCAGCTGACCCTTCTGATTATGAATCATGGCTGTAACTTGACTGTATCTCCCTTTAACACTTTCCAGGTTAGGTTTAAGGAATTTGGGGATGTGGGCTTGAGCAGTGCACTTAAGGTATATAAGGTTTTCACAAAAGTTAGTCGGGGTCCCTGGCTAAAGAGGAAACTCTATCTCAGACCCACCAGTATAATAAACTGCAGTGAGTTTGTTTCTGGAGCATTTGGCTATAACACCCATAGAATTCTACTGAAGTAGGCATAAATCAATCTGGTCAATGTGTATGTTTTGGTGGCTTAATACTAGGTATGTATGAAGGCTAAGCATTTTAGCCACATTTATACCTGGATGGCAACTTAGCCTTGAGCCTATGTGCTTCCCAGAAATAGAAGAATATTCCCAACTGGTATCAGCAATTAAAGACATAACACATCTTTTCTTGTGATTCTTAGAAAAACTGTTCAAGAAACAACCACAGATCACCAGAGCAACTCTAAAACATAAAAACAACTAGCTTTTTAAATAAGGTGTAGGTTTCCACAGTTTTCTATAAATGTCTCTATGTTTCTTGTGTAGAACAGGGAGTATAGGTTGTGTGTGTAAAAAGCTGTAATTTGAAGTGAAGGGATAGAGGATGAAGTTGTTATCACCCAGATATAATTACAGTTGCCATAAACATTCAAAGTTGGCCATATTTACCTTCTGAGAACCTAAGATTAGAACTCAGTTAAATGCCTCTTTTTTTCTTAGGAATATTTTTTTATCCTTATTGTATTTATTTTTCTCTTTTCTAAATTGAAGTTATACTCAATTTAGTATGTTGTGTTAGGTTCAGGTGTACAGCAAAGTGTTTCAGTTATACATATAAATATATTTCCCTTATAGGTTATTATAAAATCTTGAGTATTGTTCCCTGTGATATAGGGCTTCCCTGATAGCTCAGTTGGTAAAGAATCCACCTGCAATGCAGGAGACCCCTGTTCGATTCCTGGGTTGGGAAATCCTCTGGAGAAGGGATAGGCTACCCACTCCCGTATTCTTGGGCTTCCCTGTGGCTCAGCTGGCAAAGGATCCACCTCCAATGAGGGAGGCCTGGGTTCAGTCCCTGGGTTGGAAGATCCCCTGGAGAAGGGAAAGGCTACCCACTCCAGTGTTCTGGCCTAGAGAATTCCATGGACTGTATCATGGGGTCAAAAAGAGTCGGACACAACTGAGAGATATACAGTAGGTTCTTGTTGACTCTCTATTCTATTTACAGTAGTGTATATATGTTAATCTCAAACTCCTAATTTATCCCTTCCCTACACCCTTTCCCCTTTGGTAGCTGTAAGTTTATTTTCTATGTCTGTGGGTCTATTTCTAGTTTGTATGTAAGTTCATTTGTATTGCTTTGTTTTTAGATTCCACATATAAGTGATATCATATTTTTCTTTATCTGGTTTACTTTACTTAGTATGAGACTGACTATGTTCATGTATGTTGCTACAAATGGCATTATTTCATGCCTGTCTATAGCTGAGTAATATTCCATTGAATATATGTGCCACATCTTCTTCATCCATTCTCTGTGGATGGACATTTAGGTTTCTTCCATGTCTTGTCTACTGTATGTAGTGTTACAGTGGACCCTGGGGTACATATGTCTTCTCAAATTATGGTTTCAGATTGTTGGATCATATTCTAGTTTTTTTTCTAGCTTTTTAAGGAACTTCCATACTGTTCTCCATAAATGCTGTACTAATTTCCCTTCTAATCAACAGTGCAGGAGAGTCCTTTATTCTCCACACCCTCTATAGCATTTATTATTTGTAGACTTTTAGATGATGGCCATTTTGACTGGTGTAAGGTGACACTTCACTACACTTTCATTTTATCTAATAATTAGTGTTGCTGAGCATTTTGCTGGGACAGATATGAAACAGGAGAAATGTATGCAGGTATCCTATGCTACCTACATGTATTTACTTGCACGTTATTGTAATATAGTCAAAATAATAGATGGCACAAAACACAGCCAAACCACATTAACATTCTTGGACCAGCAATACACTGAAGTCCTGTAAGCTTATAATTTGCAATCTCCTCTCACTCTTTGTTTTTAGAATTTCTTTTTCTTTTTAGTACTTATTATGCTTTCAAAATACATTTCTCAGCTCAAAACACTGAGAGATTTTGTTTATATTAACATTCAACAGAGAAAATACTATTATACAATCTAATATTTGGTTGAAATTAAATTTAATCACTTTCTTCATCAAAATAACTATTCACTGCATAATGAAATTCCACTAATGCCATATCAGCTGCATTGTAAAAGATAAGCATAAATCACAAAATGATATCAAATTTGTGTATATTCCTGAGAAAACACTGGTATATTTAAAACTATTACAATACTATTAAGTTTCTCTTTGTAACCTTATTGTTTCAGCAGAATGAGTTTTCTGGAGGTCAACTAAGTCACCTTTTGGCCTCTAGATAGAATTTTGAAAAATACAATGTCCGTATAAAAACTCTATAAATAGCTTTGGAACCTTGGAGAGAAAACAGAGGAAAACAACTTTACTACCTTACCCAGTTATGCTTTTGAACATTAATGCTTCTAATATCTAACTATAGACCATCTCATTGAGATCATGACGGTTTTGCTTGCTGATTATGTTTAGAAACTTCCAATTACTGATATCAAATCAAACTTGAGAACAGAAATATGAAGAGATCTAAGAATTAAAAAACAGGGATGGAATTACATCACATTTGAGAAATAATACTACTAAAATAACTTGTGAAAGAGGGATAAAATCCATACAGTGAAGTGAGAAATTAATTAATCTAAGCAGAAAAAGCAAATAAAATACTAATGAGTTCCATGCACTTGCTGCCAACCAACAGGTGATATTCTAGCCCACTGTTTCATATTCTATAAAACTGTCTCTACATAAATAACTATGCTCAGTGACTGTCTTTCTTACATAGCAGGGCTTTTGTGAGGAGTGATGAATTAAGAGTTTCAGTTAGCCAATGCCACAAAAGAGTCAGTTGATACTCTTTTCTATATATATGGTATAATAACCACACAAAGTGACATGTAATTTCACTTTTAATTGCTTTTTTTTAAAACTTGTGGACCATTTTACAACATTAAAGATAGATATAAAGTGTGAGAAATATAAATGAATCATCCATGCCTTACACACTGCTTTTTAAAACCTTAGGAATTTCAAGTCATAAAAGACTGTTTTATTATTGAGATCACTCAGAAAACTCAAACAAAACTCCAAAAAAATTAAAACAAATAGATTCAAGGGGTTAGATTTGATAGAGTGCCTGAAGAACCATGGACAGAGGTTAGTGACAGTTTACGGGAGGCAGTGATCAAGACCATTCCCAAGATAAAGAAATGCAAAAAGGAAAAATGGCTGTCTGAGGAGGCCTTACAAATAGCTGAGAAAAGAAGAGAAGCTAAAGGCAAAGGAGGAAAGGAAAGATATACCCATCTGAATGCAGAGTTCCAAAGAATAGCAATGAAAGATAAGAAAGTCTTCCTAAGTGATCAATGCAAAAAAATAGAGGAAAACAATAGAATGGGAAAGGCTAGAGATCTCTTCAAGAAAATTAGAGCTACCAAGGGAACATTTCATGCAAAAATGGGCACAAAAAGAACAGAAACAATATGAACCCAACAGAAATAGAAGATATTAAGAAGAGGTGGCAAGAATCCAAGAACTATACAAAATGATCTTAATGACCCTGATAACCACTACTGTGTGATCACACACCTACAGCAGACATCCTGGAGTGTGAAGTCAAGTAGGTCTTAGGAAACATCACTATGAACAAATCTAGTGTAGGTGATAGAATTCCAGCTTAACTATTTCGAATCCTAAGAGATGATGCTTTGAAAGTGGTGCACTCAATATGGGAGAAGGCAGTGCACCCCACTCCAGCACTCTTGCCTGGAAATTCCCATGGGTGGAGGAGCCTGGTAGGCTGCAGTCCATGGGGTCCCGAAGAGTCAGACACGACTGAACACCTTCACTTTCACTTTTCACTTTCATGCATTGGAAAAGGAAATGGCAACCCACTCCAGTGTTCTTGCCTGGAGAATCCCAGGGACGGGGGAGCTTGGTAGGCTGCCATCTATGGGGTTGCACAGAGTCGGACACGACTGAAGTGACTTAGCAGCAGCAGCAGCACTCAATATGCCAGCAAATTTGGAAAACAGCAGTGGCTGCAGGACTAGAAAAGGTCAGTTTTCATTCCAATCCCAAAGTAAGGCAAAGCCAAAGAATGTTCAAACTACCACAGAATTGCACTCATCTCACACACTAACCAAGTAATGCTCAAAATTCTCCAAGAAAGGCTTCAACAGTACATGAACCAAGAACTTCCAGATGTTAAAACTGGATTTAGAAAAGGTAGAGGAACAAGAGATCAAATTGCCAACATCTGTTGGATCATCAAAAGAGGAAGAGAGTTCCCTAAAAATCATCTACTTCTGCATTATTGACTATGCCAAAGCCTTTGACTGTGTGGATCACAAAAAAATGTGGAAAATTCTTAAGAGATGGGACACCAGACCACCTTACATGTCTCCTGAGAAATCTGTATGTAGGTCAAGAAGCAACAGTTAGAACCAGGCATGGAACAACAGACTTGTTCCAGACTGGAAAAGGAGTAGCTCAAGTCTGTATATTTTCACCCTGCTTATTTAACTTATATGCAGAGTATATCATGCAAAATGCTGGGCTAGATGAAGTACAAGCTGGAATCAAGACTGCCAGGAGACATATCAATAACCTCAGATTTGCAGACAACACCACCCTTATGGCAGAAAAGGAAGCAGAACTAAAGAGCCTCTTGATGAAAGTGAAATAGGAGAGTGGAAAAGCTGGCTTAAAACTCAACATTCAAAAAACAAAGATAATGACATCCAGTCCCATCACTTCATGGCAAATAGATGGGAAACAATGGAAATAGTGAGAGACTTTATTTTTTGTTGGCTCCAAAATCACTGCAGATGGTGACTGCAGCCATGAAATTAAAAGACGCTTGCTCCTTGGAAGAAAAGCTATGACCAACCTAGCTAGCATATTAAAAAGCAGAGACATTACTTTGCCAACAAAGGTCCATCTAGTCAAAGCTATGGTTTCTCTAGTAGTCATGTATGGATGTGAGAGTTGAACCATAAAGAAAGCTGAGTGCTGAAAAATTGATGCTTTTAACTGTGATATTGGAGAAGACTCTTGAGAGTCCCTTGGACTGCAAGGAGATCCAACCAATCCATCCTAAAGGAACTTAGTCCTGAATATTAATTGGAAGGATTGATGCTGGATCTGAAATTGGCCAATGACATGAAGAACTGACTCCTTGGAAAAGACCCTGATGCTGGGAAAGATTGAGGGAAGTACTCTTGCCTGGAAAATCCCATGGATGGAAAAGCCTGGTAGGCTATAGTCTATGGGGTTGTGAAGAGTTGGACATGACTGAGCGACCTCACTTTCACTTTTCATTTTCATGCATTGGAGAAGGAAATGACAACCCACTTCAGTGTTCTTGCCTGGAGAATCCCAAGGACGGCGGAGCCTGGTGGGCTGTCGTCTATGGGGTTGCACAGAGTCGGACACGACTGAAGCGACTTAGCAGCAGCAGCAGCAGGAGAAGGGGATGACAGAGGATGAGATGTTGGATGGGATCACTGACTCAATGGACATGAGTTTGAGCAAGCTCTGGGAGTTGGTGATGGACAGGAAAGCTTGGCATGCTGCAGACTATGGGGTCTCAAAGAGCTGGAGACAATTGAGCTACTGAACTGAACTGGTTTCTTATTGTTACCCAAGTATAGATATAGTGGATTAAGATATTCATATCTGACAGCTTCATTACTTAGCATTACTTTTAGGTTATAGAGGTAACCCCGAACTGCTCTCCTGAAAGGCCATTCTGAATCTGGCTAAGAACTAGGATCTAGTCCTTCCCTTGATAGTAAGAGTCACAAACTGACTCTTACTTCCAATTATTCACAAGATATTCTCTTCTGATTTATATTTCCATTGTAGCATAACACATTAGCCTGAGATGAACATTTGGCCATAATGCTCTCATAAGAAGGCTGGACTAGATTTTTGTACCTTAAACTTGCGTCCTTTCCCACCTGCTCCCCATGAAAATAATGACTGAATAACAGATTGAGAATAACTATCTATACTTCTCTTGGGATAAGGCATGAAAAGATGCATGTAGCACACAGTGCTGAGGGGCTTCCCTGGTGGTCCAATAGATAAGACTCTGTCTGCCCAATGCAGGGGACCTGGGGTTCATCCCTGGTCTGGGAATTAGATCCCACATTCCTCAACTAAAAGGTCTCACATGCAGCAACCAAGACCCAATGCAGCCAAATAACTAACTATTTAAATGCATATTATTTTGCATTTTTTTAAGAAAAGCACAATGCTGACTTTCCACTTTATAAGTCTACTATTCAGAAGGGAAGGAAAAGTTGCTCAGTCTTGTCCAACTCTTTGTGACCCCATAGACTGTAGCCTACCAGGCTTCTCAGTCCATGGGATTTTCCAGGCAAGAGTACTGGAGTGGGTTGCCATTTCCTTCTCCAGGGGATCTTCCTGACTCAGGGATGGAACCCGGGTCTCCCGCATTGTAGGCAGACGCTTTACCCACTGAGCCACCAGGGAAGCCCATCTTCAGAGATAATATTTGAGAGAATCCAGCTAATGCTAGTGGAGAAGGCAATATTAAAGTCAAGAGCATTTATTGCTATCAGGTCACTTGCATAGAGCTGGATTTCTGGAACTGGTTCCAGTCCTTTCTCAGTCTCTGAGGTCCTTTACCTTCAATCTCTTGCTTTCTGTCACACACACACACACACACACAAAAGGCTTGCAATAGTCTGGCGTGAGGAAGTCTAGTGTCACTAGCCCAGATTTCTACTTTTATCTTGCTTTTTTAAATTTAAATCTCCTCCCTAAAGAAATTCATGTTGTTCCTGTAATTCAATAGAGTCTATGAAATGTTCTTTAGAATGCATATTACCTGAAGGTGGCATAAGTATATTTAAAATGCAATAAACCCACTAGCCATCCTATTGAATGATTATATTCCCTGTGTGTTCAGTTTTATAGACATGCAACTGAAATTAACAGTGCCAAAGGAACTCACTATTTTTTTCATGGATATTGATTGAAAATTATTAGTGAAGTGATTATTTCATTTGTACCACAAAGCCTGAAATATTCCATTTCTGTATGTAATTTCTGATGAATCTAAATGCTCTGTGCCATCATCCTTTATGTGATAAAATGTAAAAATCTCCTAAAAGAAAAGGATTTTTCCCTTCTATCTCTTGGTGATCTCTCTCTAAAATTCCAGCATTACTAGCCACCTCAGCCAATTAGCCCTGAACAGTCTTATATAGTCTTTTTCTTTTACTTTAATTTTTAAATTAAATCATAAACTACTGATGGTAAAATCTATGGTAAAGATTTTATGTACCTCTCAAAGCACTTTTTAGTATAAACTAGGTTAATAACTATTAAATGAATTACATCATTAAATTCTATTTTCTTATTCTTCTTTCAGCTTGAACTGAAGTTCTGTTTGAGGTTACTCATTTCCTCATCTCCATTCACAGTACTTTGCAAAAAATCAGTATGTAGGAAGTTAGGAGCAAAACATACTTTTCTTTCCTCAACTATGATCCTGTTCTGTTACTATCAGACCTGGCATATACATGTAAGTAGCTAGAAGGTCAATGTTTTATTTTTTCAAGGCCTGAAAAATTATTTTATTTCACCAAAAGACAAACTTTGTATATAATGAGATTTCGAAACATACAAAGAAAGAAGTGTTTTGTACAAATCCAAATTAGCATATGAAAAAGAAAACAATAATTTGCCAACAGAACACTTCAAATTTGGTGTACTTAAGATAATTCATACTCTTGATTTTTTTAATTGACAGGTTTTACAATAAAAAATAATCTGTAGATCCATGATTTGGCATATATTACTGGGAAAATAATGATGGAAAATAGTGGTTCAATAACAGTCAGAAGGAGTATGGGGTGCCAGGTGGGAGAGAGTGATACAGTGATATACAATATTATCACAGACCACTAATATATCCTTATTTGTACAAACAGTGAAAAGGGTTGAACCTGCATCGAACAAAGTAAGTGAGAAGGGACTACATACTCATTGAAGAAAATGATCTGATAAAAATAGGCTTTCTGTAAATAACTAGGATTTATTTAATTATATGACTATGTGACTATATCCTTTGGACATAAAACTGTATTGGTTTATAGCTTGTGTTTTATCATTACCAGAATGGTAATCTACTGTGATAAGAATAAGAGCACTTATTCTGAGAAAGGCTTATAACACTCTGAGAAAGAGGTTTGGCATAGGGTTCTGGTGCAATTACTTGCAAATATACTTCTATCACTCATTTACCACTGAGTCTATTTGGTCTCATGAATTCATAAGTATTTTACTATACCATAGCACTCTTCTCCTCCCCAAAGGAAAATTCAATCCAAGATTTATTGGTATAACTCTATCAGTGTGAACTAGAGACTCAAATTCTACCACTTGCTAAAGCAAATGCTCCTTGGAGGTGAAGAAGTTATTAGTGTTGGCACTTCCATCCTGCCCTTCTAGCTTCTACCACCTATTGCCTGTTATATAGTAGATGCCTACATTAAGGAATTCATAGTTGATCTAAAGAAAATAAAGTTTCTTCCTGGCACTTAACATAAGCTTAATTAGAGGAGTAAATATAAAAAAGGCAGAGAGAATAATTCATCTGTTTCCTTGTTTGACAGGAGATCATAGAACAGAATAACAGATTAGAAGATGCTATACTGGGACAGTCTTATGCTTATCTTTACTCTAAGATTCTCTAAGTGTTGCTTTCCAGAGCAATTATAGACCCAAACCGTGAGGTGCAAAATCACAACATCTCTCTCATGGAATTTGAAATCAAATTGGCAAACAAGCAGAGTGTCTCCACTGGGCCTGGCTGACAATATGACAAGTAGGAAACTGCCTATATGGAAGATTCTGATGTCTCTCCAAATGACACCTACATTGGAAATCACTACTTCTATTATTACTGATTAAGTGACCTACAAATGTGTGGACTTTGTCTCTGGGTCTCATCTAATTCAATAACCATTAATTTTACTTCTATTATGTTCTAATACATTGTATAAAACTGTGGGGATTTCAAAGGTGAACAGGACATAATTCCACCTTCAAATATGTCAAAATACAGTGAAAAGACACACACAAAACTACTAATAATCATTAGTTTATTAGATTAATTGTTTCAGAATATGATCCCCAAGAAAGTGAAATACTAGCTGCGATGATTCAGTGACCAGTGGAGGGTGGAAGGTGGGGGCAGTGTTTTAGCATCAGTAGGTGTGGTGGAAGGAATTCAAAGAGCAAAACTAATTTGCAAGTTTATGGTGAAGATGCACTGCTGAGTTAATCTAACAAATTCATAGCTGTGGATATAATTTCCATGCTATTGTTCTTATTGAAACTAAATTGCTGAAAGCTGTGAATAAAAAAATCCCCAAAAGTTGAACTTCTTGAAGACATTTTAGAGGGTCAGATCATGCTCTCAGAATTAAAAAAAAAAAAAAAATGTTTGTTTTGGGTCCTGAGGGAAAGGACTCTAAGTAGTGACATAAGTTAAAGAAATGCTCTTCTTTTTGTCCAGCTTATGGGAGGACATAGAGGCAAAATTTAAAGACAAAGGTGCAAAAATTAGTAGTCTCCTTCTTGAATATAATGCCCAGAAGTTTGAGAAGAGTCTATATTTGTATGAGACATATGGCAACCATCAGCATCTTAATGCAGACTAAAAAAAGAACAGTTATCTATATTTTTTTTTAAAAAAAGAGATAAGATAGAAGATCTCTCTCTTTGATAAAGACAGATTTTTGTTGTATTTTATTCTCAGTTCAGAGGCAGAGACATGAGACAAAATGGCAGGTCAATGAAATTTAGGTCTTTGGTTGTTAATAAAATAAGCAATAGTAGGAAAAATGAATAATTAAAAATTAAACAAAAATATATAATGAGAGCTTATAAAATCATGCTAGTTTAATACAGTATCATTTTGTTTCAGTAGTTAATTTTAAATTTTTTAGGAGTTGCTTGGAAGATCATAAGAATTTCAGATACTTAGAAATGAATACCACTTGGACTTTATGACCCAGCTTAAAGTGATTGTGGCAGTAGGGAATACTGTGTAGAAACTGTGGCAGGCCCTCAATAGACAATCACAGGAATGACCTTGAGGATTTTAAAGTCACGCTTTTTTCAAATGATTTGCTTTCAAAAAATCACTCTTGGCTTAGAACTGAATTGTCATAATGCAGGGAAGTGTTAAGACTGTCACCTTTGGAGCTAGCTTGTCTGAGTTTGAATCTTATCTTTCTCCCTCATTAGCTGTATGGCCAGAGATGTCACAATTAAACTGCCACATTTCTTCTCTGAAGATTGGAGACAATAGCACCTACTTTATGTGTCACTGTGATGATTCAATAAATTACTGTACATAAAGCCAATAGTAAGTTCCATATTTGTGTTTCTTATTGTATACTTCGAAGTTGGTGGAAACTCAATTTCCACACATGGGACGCCAAATGATGACACAGCTTAAGCTATCTGACATAAACTGGGTGTTATCTGATCCACCAAATGCTGAAGCACGTTCAAGGGCAGCCTGTCATCAAAAATGCTGTGATGCATATTTGATCAGGCTCCACTGAGACCTAGTGGAGGCTAGCAAGTGTTATGAGCAGGTTGTTAATATCAGCACACTTCCTCTTGCTTCACTGCCACTTTCTTCTCCACTCTTTATGAGAAGTACCCTAAATCCTGTGAGCTAGCATTTTTGAACCTGGTTCAAAGATGGTTCCCCATGATATTCTACATGATATTCCAGCTGAAAGGGGAGGTCTCTTTGCAACAGGTAGGTCAGGGACTTGGAAAAAATGAAATTGATGATTTGGTGAAACAGTCATCTTAAAAAGAGACTTGTAGATGAGACTCTCAGAATGGGCACAGAGTGGAAGGCTGTCTATATTCCATGGGAATGTTTATCAAAAGATAGCAGTGACAGAAGAGACTCTAAATAATCAGGTAGATAGATGACTCCAGAGGATGAAGTCTCTTTATCTGGACGTTCCTGTCCTTGTTCAAAGGCTCATAAACAAAGAGGTCATGATGGTAGAAATGTAGGTTATGCAGGGATAACATACATAATCAATAAAACAGGGATCAATAAAACAAACATTCACAAAATGGCTGATCTACTAATACTGCTTAGCACCCAGTCTTCCAGTGGTAGAGATCAATGTAAAGCCTGAGGTTGCATCCCGACTCAAGGGAATCTGGTTATAATTTAATTTCTTTTTGACTCCAGTTATCAAGAAGATTTGCTCTTCCTGGGCTATATACTTATTATGGTACATCTTTGCCTTCCCTGCCTGCCATGCTTCTGCCAGCAATGTTTCTGCAAGGTTAGGGTGTTCAAATAGCATCCTATTTCTGACCATGGAATTGGACAGAAAAAGAAATAAGGTGATGGGTTTATGCTCATGTATTCATAGCTTTTGGCACACATTCAAGCATTTGGAAGCCATGGACATTATGACAAATGGAAATGGCATATAGAAGACCCAATCATGGTGCCAGTTATGGAGGTACCTTACAAGGTTGATTTTGGTCCCCCAGAAACAATATATGCTGTGCATTAGGGATAAGTATACATTTCATTTTGAATCTTAATATCTACCAAAGGTACCTACTAAAATGATATTATTAGAAAGCCTTGATTCTAAGCATATTATTGATTTTGGCAACAATTAAAAACTATTTCTTCTATGCTATATAACACTATCTCCCAAAGTGTATTTCACTTATCACTACCTATCTCCCCAGGATATGTTAGTAAATGCTCTGTTGTCAAATAATTTTCAACATTTGGAATTGGACTAGGTTAAATAGGCTTCATAATTTAAATACCCTTCAGAGCTTATAATATGGCAGTGTACCTAGTATATTTCCAAAGGTAGTATGTAGTAGCAGTATATCTCAAATTTATTTGATCATGGAATGCTGTTTATTTTTTCAGAACAGCGTTTTTTATGTTATTATGCTACAGGGAAAAGTTCAGTGGAAAATTTGAGAAGATGCCTCAAACAATGGTATCTGGACAGGAATAATCAAGCAATTGGTGATCAGAAAACTACTGCTATTATGTTTATAAAGAAATTGCAAAAATTTCAATAATAATATCCCTGGATAAATAGGCTTGTGGATTTGGTATAGACATACTATTGGGCAGAATTCTTTAGCTTTAGGAAAGCCAGTTATCTAGAGGTGACAAACCATGAACCAAAGGGCAATTATATTCCCACATTCCCAATTATGTCCACTTAACAGTATTAAAATCAAAGCAATGAGAAACATGATGTATTCTGGATTCATAAACATTTAGTTAAGAATAGTTAATAGTTTCTAATAAATTATTGAAGGTCTAGTTTTTCTTTTAGACAGGCATTGTTGTTCATTGTTCAGTTGCTAAGTCGTGTCCAATTCTTTGTGACCCCATGGACCACAGCATGCCAGGCTCCCCTGTCTCCATCACCAACTCCTGGACATTGCTCAAACTCATGTCCATTGAGTTGGCAATGCCATCTACCTATCTCATCTTCTCTTCTCCTCCTGTCCTTAATCTTTCCCAGCATCAGGGTCTTTTCCAGTGAGTCAGCTCTTCGCATCAGGTGGTCAAAATACTGGAGCTTCAGCTTCAACATCAGCCCTTTCAATGAATATCCAGGATTGATTTCATTCAGAATTGACTGGTTTGATCTCCTTGCAGTCCAAGGGACTCTCAAGAGTCTTCTCCAGCACCACAGTTCAAAAGCATCAGCTTTTCACCGCTCAGCCTTCTTTATGGTCCAACTGTAACATCTGTGGGCTTGCCTGGTAAAGAATCTGTCTGTGATGCAGGAGACCCCAGTTTGATTCCAGTGTCAGGAAGACCCTGGAGAAGGGATAGGCTACCCACTCCAGTATTCTTGGGCTTCCATGGCAGCTCAGCTGGTAAAGAATGAGCCTGCAATAAAGTAGACCTGGGTTCAGTCTCTGGGTTGGGAAGATCCCCTGGAGAAGGGAACAGCTACCCACTCTAGTGTTCTGGCCTGGAGAATTCCATGGACTGTATAGTCAATGGGTCACAAAGAGTTGGATATGATTGAGTGACTTTCACTTCACTTCTCATGTTTGTAAAACCATAGGTTTGACTATGAATCTTTGTCAAAAAAATGATTCTCTGCTTTTTAATATGCTGTCTAGGTTTGTCACAGCTTTTCTTCCAAGGAGAAAGTATCTTTTAATTTTGTGGCTGCAGTCATTGTCTGCAGTGATTTTGGAGCCTAAGAAAAGAAAATCTGTTTCCACTTTTTTCCCATCTATTTGCCATAAAGTGATGCAACTAGACACCATGACCTTAGTATTTTGAATGTTGAGCTTTAAGCTAGCTTTTTCACTCTCTTCTTTCACTCTCCTGAAGAAGTTCTTTAATTACAACTAATTTTTATAATATTTTTTAAAGTTTGGTCAAAAGATTTGTAAAATACAGTAAATATATGAATATTTGCAAAGTGAAAATTAATTTATTTTTGTTTTTAGAATTTTTTAAAACAGAGAGATGGCATTTAGTTCTCATGATCTGGCAAGCTACCAGGTAAAGAAATGGAGCTGTTAATGTTCCACCTGTGACAGAAGACACAAAAGTAACCACCATATGACCCAGCAATCCCATGCCTAGGCATATATCTTGAGGAAACCAAAAGGGAAAAAGACATATATCCCAATGTTCATTACAGCACTATTTACAATAGCTAGAACATGGAAGCAACCTACATGTCCATCAACAGATGAATGGTTAACAAAGTTGTGGTACATATACACAATGGAATATTACTCAGCTATAAAAAGGAACACATTTGAGTCAGTTCTAATGAGGTGGATGAACCTAGAGCCTGTTATACAGAGTGAAGTAAGTCAGAAAGAGAAAGATAAATATCATATACTAACGCATATATATGGAATCTAAAAACATGGTGCCAAATAATTTATTTGTAAAGCAGCAATGGAGAAACAGACATAGAGAACAGACTTATGGACATGGGGAGAGGGGAGGAGAGGGTGAGATGTATGGAGAGAGTAACATGGAAACTTACATTACCATATGTAAAATAGATAGCCAATGGGAATTCGTTCTATGATTCAGGGGTCTCAAACAGGGGCTCTGTACCAACCTAGGGGTGTGGGATGGGAGGGAGGGTCAAGAAGGAGAGGATATATGTATACCTATGGCTGATTCACATTGAAGTTTGACAGAAAACAACAAAATTATTTAAAGCAATTATCCTTCAATTAAAAAATAAACTTTAAAAAGTAACTAATTGAACAGTCCTGCTTGATTTCTAATATTAGAGAAAACCTAGGGAAAACTGAGTGATAGGCATGAAATGTTACTTGAAACTGAACAGCCCCCATGTGCTGATGGGTCCTTTGGTTTTGTCTTGGGGAGAAGAAAACTATCGTACACTTAACAGTGCTATTTTGGAGCTAACAAAACCTGAGGCTTCCAATGTGATGCTTGTATAGCCTGTTCTATGACCAAAGTATCACGTACTTCCTACTCCTATTCTCTCTTCTTCTCACAAGCCTTTCTTTTCAAGATCTACTGTGTCAGTTCTACCAAGAGTTAAATTCTGTATTTGAGATTAAGTTTCTCCAAGGAGACATAAGCATAAACCTTTGAACTAGAAATCATGTCATTTAAAATAGGCTGCAAGTTACTAGAAATAGCTATTTTACACACTAATGGTGTTCTTGTGCCATTACTTCAAGTTTTTGATCACTTTACCAAGGTTCACTTGTTAATGGTTAACCCACCATTATTGATCATGTTCAGCCAAAATTGATCAATATGGTTGTCAACAAGTAGAATGTGAAGGAGGAAACAGCTTCTAAAGCCTAGCTTTGTATGTTACGTTATAGAAAACTATGTAATCACCTCTATTTAAGGCATTGTAGTAGGCCAAACTGGGCTTCCCTGATGGCTCAGTGGTAAAGAATCTGACTGCAATGCAGGAGACCTGGGTTTAATCTGTGGATTGGGAAGATACCCTGGAGGAGGGCATGGCAACCCACTCTACTATTCTTACCTGGAGAATTCCACAGACAGAGTCTGGAGGGCTATAGTCCATAGGGTCGTGCAGAGACAGATATGGCTGAAGCAACTAAGCAGCAGCAACAGCAGTAAGCCAAGCCAGGAATTCTAACTAGGAGAAGGGAAAAGATGGCTTTTTTAGTTAGACTAAATTCAGTGTCTTGTAAAATGGCCTTCATTCTCTCTGATTCATATGTACACAATTGTTGATATAATTTGTTATAGTTGAGAATCTTAATTTATCAATGGGCTAAAGTTGTGTTGTTGTTTTTTTGGTAGAGTCCTCTAAGATTGCTATTTCTTGTAGAGACTGTGACATAAAGAATAATATTCTCTTGGTCAAGGTCACTGGAAACCAAAAATAAATGTACATACACAAACAGACGTTTTTCTACATTCATGGTAAAAAAATTGTTAACTAATATATTAAAATGTCAAAGATTAGTAGAATTTCTTGATTAAAATATTCAGCCATCTCAATAATAAGGATATACCATAATACCTTGGAGAAGGAAATGGCAACCCACTCCAGTCTCTTGCCTAGAGAATCCCTTGGACAGAGGAACCTGGTGGGCTACAGTTCTTGGGGTCTCAGTGTTGGACATGACTGAGCAACTGACACACACACATAATTCCTATTAATTCCTAGCTAGAATAAGTATTCAAAGCATGTTAAATTTTGGTAGCATTAATAAGAATAGTAATTGTTGATGTTTACTAAGTTTTTGCTATCAGTCTCAATGATAGGCATTGTTTCCAAGTAATTTTATTTATTCTTACAACATAATGCTGTCTATATGATAACCAAAACTTGGAAAGACTACATACCTTATCCGAAGTAAATAAGATAAAACAAATCTACAAAATAGTGGCACTAGGTTGAAAACTTAAAATAGTCCCCATACATTAGTCTTTGAATGATCCTATTATTTCACTGAAAAAGCAATGTATTAGTGTCTCTCTGATGGCACTTGCAACAAGTATACATCCAAAGAAGCCTGTTTATGCATAAGTCCCATCCCACGTAGCATATCAAAAATGTCTTATATGAAATTAGGGAAAAAAATCTTTCTAGTTTCTGTCACGTATCTGCAAAGTATCCTTTTCTGTAGATGATATTCAAATGATGATTAATTTCATGAATATTTCAAAAAGACTGTAAAATAATACAATTTATCAGTCAGTTAAAAATGAAGACTAGAAAAAAGTTATAGAAGAAAGTCATTACCATTTCCTTCCCTTTCTCTATTTACCTTGAAAGTTTGGACCTCATTCACTTTTTAATTAACTGTGATTGTAAATAAAAATAAAATCAACTAATGGAGGAGAGAGAGGGAAAATAAGTAAATTATGCAATAAAATTTTAACACTTTGACTTATTTTATACTGTTTTTGTACTCTCATTTAATATCGTTTCTGTACCCTCATAAACCATAGCAAAAGAGGTAAAAATTCTTTCTTCTCCTCTGTGTTACACAGCTTTTTATGTTCTATATTATACAGGTAACACATTTTATCAGAGTCACTTGTATAATTTTCTGCCTTTTCACTGGACTCAGAACTTTCAGAGGTCTTTATATCCTCAATTCAAAATAATTACTGAATTAATGCATGAATGGATTCATCAATGAATGAATGGAATTTTCTTCACTCGGTTCTAAGAATATGAAAATGGCTAAAATATAAGGACAGCTCTTGAAGACTTTATTGTACAGGACATGTATAAAATATCATTACTGAAATATAATGGTAATAATAGAGCTATACAAATAGAAGCACAGAGAAGGGCCACCTAGTGAGGAATCAGTTTAGTTCAATCGCTCAGTCATGTCTAACTCTTTGCAACCCCATGGACTGCAGCACGCCAGGCTTCCCTGTCCATCACCAACTCCTGGAGCTTGCTCAAACTCATGTCCATCTAGTTGGTGATGCCATCTAACCATCTCAACCTCTGTCTTCCCCTTCTCCTCCTGCTTTCAATCTTTCCCAGCATCAGAGTCTTTTCCAAGGAATCAGTTCTTTGCATCAGGTGGCCAAACTATTGGAGTTTCAACTTCAGCATCAGTCCTTCCAATGAATATTCAGGACTGATTTCCTTTAGAATTGACTGGTTTGATCTCCTTGCAGTCCAAGGGACTCTCAAGAGTCTTCTCCAACACCACAATTCAGAAGCATCATTCTTTGGTGCTCAGCTTTCTTTATGGTCCAACTCTCACATCCATACATGACTACTGGAAAAACCATAGCCTTGACTAGATGAACATTTGTCAGCAAAGTAATGTCTCTGCTTTTTAATATGCTATCCAGGTTGGTCATAGCTTTTCTTCCAAGGAGCAGCATATTTTAATTTCATGGCTGCAGTCAAAATCTGCAGTGATTTTAGATCCCTCCCCCCAAAAAAACTCTCTCACTGCCTCCATTGTTTCCCCACTTATTTGTCGTTAAGTGATGGGATCAGAAGCCATTATCTTTGCGTTTTGATGTTGATTTTTAAGTCAACTTCTTCACTCTCCTCTTTCACTTTCAACAAGGGGCTTTTCAGTTCTTTGCTTTCTGCCATAAGGGAGCTGTCATTTGCGCATCTGAGGTTATTGATACTTCTCCAGGCAATCTTGATTTCAGCTTGTACTTCGCATGATATACTCTGCTTAGAAGTTAAATAAGCAGGGTGACAATATATAGCCTTGATGTACTCCTTTTCTAATTTGGAATCAGTATGTTGTTCTATGTCCAGTTCTAACTGTTGCTTCCTGACCTGCATATAGATTTCTCAGGAGGCAGGTAGGTCAGGTAGTCTGGTATTCCCATCTCTTGAAGAATTTTCCACAGTTTGTTGTGATCTACACAGTCAAAGGCTTTGGCATAATCAATAAAGCAGAAGTAGATGTTTTTCTGGTATTCTCTTGCTTTTCTGATGATCCAACGGAAGTTGGCAATTTGATCCCTGGTTCCTCTGCCTTTTCTAAATCCAACTTGAACATCTGGAAGTTCATGGTTCACATACTATTGAAGCCTGGCTTGGACAGTTTTGAGCATTACTTAGCTAGCATGTGAGATGAGTGCAATTGTGTGGTAGTTTGAACAGGAATCCTTATAAGGTATTTGAGGGGAAGAGTCTGGGGTAAAGTCCTTTAGACAATTACCTGAGTGGGTCTTTGACAGATGACGGGTATAATAAGGGCAAAAACAATACACTAATTAAAGGAGAAAACACGAGCAAGGGCATAAAGATGAGAAATTGTTTGTTGAATGACTAACAAATAGATTACATGTAATGCAACATAAGGTAATGCCTGGAAGGCTGCAGTCCATGGGGTCTCTGAGGGTCGGACATGACTGAGCAACTTCACTTTCACTTTTCACTTTCATGCATTGGAGAAGGAAATGGCAACCCACTCCAGTGTTCTTGCCTGGAGAATCCCAGGGACGGGGGAGCCTGGTGGGCTGCCACCTATGGGGTCGCACAAAGTCAGACACTACTGAAGTGATTTAGCAATAGCAAAAAAAAAGGTAATGAGATATTTAGGGATGAGATTGGAGAGGTGGATCAGATCGAGCTCTTGATCATGAGGTTTAGGGGATGGGAAAGCACTAAAAGGATTTAAGCTTGGCAGTGATATGGTCAGACATGTGTCTAAGCAGGACATTATTAAACAAGGGATAAAAAAATGTATTTTACTTATTAAGAGTTATAGAGGGCTTATACTAGGGTAGATGTAGGAAACAAGAGGGGGAAAGCCTTATAAATATACAGTTCCTTCTCCTTTATAACCCACACAGCCTTTTCTTATTTTCTATTAATAACCTTTAGCCTATTACATTAGAGTCAACCACATTTAACTAGAAATGTGTTAAACTTGAAATCGATGTCGTACGGGAGGTATGCAAATGGAAAAAAAATCAAGAATATACCTCAATATTCCGGCTTGGATACTTGGAAAGATAGTGATGTTGAGACATAAAAAGAAAGATTTGTAGATATGGTCAAAGGGTTGGATTAACAAAGCTAGTGGGAGTGATGGAATTCCAGTTGAGCTATTTCAAATCCTAAAAGATGATGGTGTGAAAGTACTGCCCTCAATATGCCAGCAGATTTGGAAAACTCAGCAGTGGCCACCAGACTAGAAAAGGTCAGTTTTCATTCCATTCCAAAAGAAAGGCAATGCCAAAGAAAGTTCAAACTACCACAGAATTGTACTCATCTCACACACAAGGCAAGCAATGCTCAAAATTCTCTAAGCAAGGCTTCAATAGTACATGAACTATGAAATTCCAGATGTTCAAGCTGGATTTAGAAAAGGCAGAGGAACCAGAGATCAAATTGTCAACATCCATTGGATCATCAAAAAAGTGAGAGTTCCAGAAAAACACCTACTTCTACTTTATTGATTATGCCAAATCTTTGGCTGCATAGATCACAATAAACTGTGGAAAATTCTTCAAGAGATGGGAATACCCGACCACCTGACCTGCCTCCTGAGAAATCTGTATGCAGCTCAAGAAGCAACAGTGAGAACTGTACATGAAACAACGTGCTGGTTCCAAATTGGGAAAGGAGTACATCAAGGCTGTATATTGTTACCTGGCAGAGAACATCATGTGAAATTCCAGGCTGGATGAAGCACAAGCTGGAATCAAGATTGCCAGGAGAAATATCAATAACCTCAGATACACAGATGACACCACTCTTATGGCAGAAAGCAAAGAAGAACTAAAGAGCCTCTTGATGAAAGTGAAAGAGGAGAGTGAAAAAGCTGGCTTAAGACAACATTCAAAAAACGAAGATCATGGCAGCCGGTCCCATCACCTCATGGCAAATAGATGGGGAAACAATGGAAACAGTGAGAGACTATTTTTTTGGGCTCCAAAATCACTGCAGATGGTGACTGCAGCCATGAAATTAAAGGACTCTTGCTTTTTGGAAGAAAAGCTATGACTAACCTAGATAGCATATTAAAAAACAGAGACATTTCTTTGCTGACAAAGGTCCATCTAATCAAAGCTATGATTTTTACCAGTAGTCATGTATGGATATGAGAGTTGGACCATAAAGAAAGCTGAACACCGAAGAATTGATGCTTTTGAACTGTAGTCTTGGAGAAGACTCTTGAGAGTTCCTTGCACTGTAAGGAGATCAAACTAGTCAATTCTAAAGGAAATCAGTCCTGAATATTCATTAGAGGGACTGATGTTTAAGCTGAAGCTCAAGAAGTTTGGCCACCTGATGCAAAGAACTGACTCATTGGGAAGGATCCTGATGCTGGGAAGGATTGAGGGCAGGAGGAGAGGGAGACAACAGAGATTGAGATGGTAGGATGGCATCTCCAACTAGATAGACATGAGTTTGAGCAAGGTCCAGGAGTTGGTGATGGACAGGGAATCCTGGTATGCTGTAGTCCATGGGGTTGCAAACAGTCAGGCATGACTGAGTGACCGAACTGAACTGAAGAATGAGATAGTGCTTATATATTCATTTCTAGAAATGTCAAATTTGAGATTCTGTGATATGTCCAGGTAGAGATGTTTCACAGGTGGTTGATTTTGAAGCTGAGTACAAATGTGAGTTGTAACTAAGATTTCTATATTTAAAATCAAGATGTTAGCAGTGACTGGATATTGAAGTTGCAGCATATGAAAAAATGCAAGAGTCTAGAACTAGAATGTAAGTAGTCTGAGGAGATAGCCTTGAGCAATAGCTCTAGTTAGTGGTGAACACAAGGAGAGTTCATGAGAAAGATGGACATGGTTAAGACATGGTAAGTAAAGATGGGTAAGCCATACAATTAAGACCTAGTATGGTAAGGTACAATCTAATCGGAAGAGTTTAATATTAAGGACTGACTGCAATAGATGGAGAAGGCAATGTCACCCCACTCCAGTACTTTTGCCTGGAAAATCCCATGGACAGAGGAGCCTGGTGGGCTGCAGTCCATGGGGTCTCTAGAGTCGGGCACGACTGTGTGACTTCACTTTCATTTTCACTTTCATGGATTGGAGAAGGAAATGGCAACCCACTCCAGTGTTTTTGCCTGGAGAATCCCAGGGACAGGGGAGCCTGGTGGGCTGCCATCTATGGGGTCGCACAGAGTTGGACACGACTGAAGCGACTTAGCAGCAGCAGCAGCAGCAATAGAAAATTTTAGTATTGAAGAGTGACAAATAGTGTCAGTTTAATAGAATTCCAACAAAGAGATTTTTTTTTTTTAATGCCCTGAATTTGTCAGGTTGGGAGCCACTAGTGGCCTTCCCAAAAGCAGTTTTGGTAGAAAGTGGAGGAAAGGGCCAGGTTGCCATGATAAGGGAGAGAGTCTCTAGGAAATTCTCACTGCACTCTAGGACATCAAAGCCTCAAAAATTCTGCTTATGTTTATTCATTTACTTTTAGCCTAGTCCTTCATGCTTCCTAATTCACAAATTCTTTTTTCAAGTAACATGAATTAATGTAAAAATGCCATCTGTTTTCATTAGAATACACTTTAAGAAAGACAGATTTAGAAGCTATACATATTTAACTATAAACTTAAAATAATGTACTGAAAGAAATAATGTAGAAGAGATGAATGGAGGATTTGTAATAAATAATACATCATTTCAAAAAATTCTGAAGTGAATATTTAGAAATCTCCTTAATTTTAATGAGAATACTGGTGGGCCCTGATATTTACCTTGGCTGTATATAGAAAACATATGGTGAAAAGAGGAATAAAGCTATATTGCTTTGGGGGATTTATAGATTTGCTTATCTAGATTTGAACAGGAACTAAATAATGTCTAAGTATATTGTTCTGAGAGGAAGGGCAGTGAAACTGCTGATGTAAGAAGAGCAAAAAATTTGATCTATCATTCATACTCCCCTGTAATGTGTCAGAAACAACTATTTTCTTTCCTATAAAATGTGTTACTGGATTGGAAAATATGATACCATCAAATAGCCCAGCACCAATGTATCTAGTCCATTATGGGATATTGTGGGACTTCTCATGCTAAAGTGGCTGGCTTAGTTTAGTTCATTTCAGTCATTCAGTTGTGTCTGAATCTTTGCAACCCCATGGACTGCCACACGCCAGGCCTCCCTGTCCATCAGCAATTCCCAGAGTTTACTCAAACTTATGTCCATTGAGTCAGTGATGCCATCCAACCATCTCATCCTCTGTTGTCCCCTTCTCCTGCCTTCAATCTTTCCCAGCATCAGGGTCTTTTCAAATCAGTCAGTTCTTTGTATCAGGTGGCCAAAGTACTGAAGTTTCAGCTTCAGCATCAGTACTTGCAATGACTATTCAGGACTGATTTCTTTTAGGATGGACTGGTTGGATCTCCTTGCTGTCCAAGGGACTCTCAAGAATCTTCTCCAGCACCACAGTTCAAAAATATCAATTCTTCGGCACTCAACATACTCGACTACTGGAAAAACCATAGTTTTGACTAGACAGACCTTTGTCGGTAATGTTTCTGTTTTTTAATATGCTGTCTAGGTTGGTCATAACTTTTCTTCCCAGGGGCAAACGTCTTTTAATTTCATGGCTGCAGTCACCATCTGCAGTGATTTTGGAGCCCCCAAAATAAAGTCTGACACTGTTTCCATGGTTTACCCATCTATTTGCCATGAAGTGATGGGACCAGTTGCCATGATCTTAGTTTTCTGAATGTTGAGTTGTTGACTTTTAAGCCAACTTTTTCACACTCCTCTTTCACCTTCATTAAGAGGCTCTTTAGTTCTTCTTTGCTTTCTAAGGGTGTTGTGATATGCATATCTGAGGTTATTGATATTTCTCCCAGCAATCTTGATTCCAGCTTGTGCTTCATCCAGTCCAGCATTTCTCATGATTTACTCTGCATATAAGTTAATTAAGCAGGGTCACAACATACAGCCTTGATCATTCCTTTTCTGATTTGGAATCAGTCTGTTGGTTCCATATCCAGTTCTAACTGTTGCTTCCTGGCCTGCATACAGATTTCTCAAGAGGCAGGTCGGGTGTTCTGGTATTCCCATCTCTAAGAATTTTCCACAGCTTGTTGTGGTCCACATAGTCAAAGGCTTTGGCATAGTCAATAAAGTAGAACTAGATGTTTTTCTGGAACTCTCCTGTTTTTTCAATGATCCAACGGATGTTGGCAAATTGATCTCTGGTTCCTCTGCCTTTTCTAAATCCCGCTTAAACATCTGGAAATTCATGGTTCACGTACTGTTGAAGCCTGGCTTGGGAAATTTTGAACATTACTTGGCTACTGTGTGAGATGAGTGTAATTGTGAGGTAGTTTGGCATTCTTTGGCATTGCCTTTCTTTGGGATTGGAATGAAAACTTTTCCTGTGGGCACTGCTGAGTTTTCCAAATCTGCTGGCATATTGAGTGCAGCACTTTCACAGCATCATCTTTTAGGATTTGGAGTAGCTCAACTGAAATTCCATCACCTCCACTAGCTTTGTTCATAGTGATGCTTCCTAAGGCCCACTTGACTTCACATTCCAGGATGTCTGGCTCTAGGTGAGTGATTACACCATTGTGATTATCTGGGTCATGAAGATCTTTTTTGTATAGTTCTTCTGTGTATTCTTGACATCTCTTCTTAATATATTCTGGTTCTGTTAGGTCCATACCATTTCTGCCCTTTATTGTGTCCATCTTTGCATGAAATGTTCCCTTGGTATCTCTAATTTTCTTGAAGAGATCTCTAGTCTTTCTCATTCTATTGTTTTCCTTTATTTCTTTGCATTGATTGCTGAAGAAGGCTTTCTTCTGTCTCCTTGTTATTCTTTGGAACTCGGCATTCAGTTGGGTATATCTTTCCTTTTCTCCTTTGCCTTTTGCTTCTCTTCTATTCACAGCTATTTGTAAGGCCTCCCTAAGCAACCATTTTGCCTTTTTTGCATTTTTTTTTTCCTTGGGGATAGTCTTGATCACTGCCTCCTGTACAATGTCTCAAATCTCAGTGTATAGTTCTTCAGGCAGTCTCTCTATCAGATATAATCCCTTAAATCTATTTCTCACTTCCACTGTATAATCATAAGGGATTTGATTTAGGTCATACCTGCATGGTCTAATGATTTTCCCTGCTTTGTTCAATTTAAGTTGAATTTGGCAATAAGGATTTCATGATCTGTGCCACAGTCAGCTCCCTGTCTTCTTTTTACTGACTGTATAGAGCTTCTCCATCTTTGGCTGCAAAGAGTATAATCAATCTGATTTTGGTATTGACCATCTGGTGACATCCATGTATAGAGTCTTCTCTTGTGTTGTTGGAAGAGGGTGTTTGCTATGACCAGTGGCGTTTTCTTGGCAAAATTCTATTAGCCTTTGCTTGCTTCATTCTATAATCTAAGGCCAAATTTGCCTGTTCTTCCAGGTATTTCTTGACTTCCTACTTTTGCATTCCAGTCCCCTATAATGAAAAGGACATCTTTTTTTGGTTTTAGTTCTAGAAGGTCTTGTAGATCTTCATAGAACCATTCAGCTTCTTCAGCATTATTGGTTGGGGCATACACTTGGATTATTTTGCTATTGAATGGTTTGCCTTGGTAATCAACAGAGATCATTCTGTCATTTTTAAGACTGCATTCAAGTACTGCATTTTGGACTCTTTTGTTGACTATGATGGTTACTCCATTTCTTCTAAGGGATTCTTGCCCACAGTAGTAGATATAATGGTCATCTGAATTAAATTCACCTGTTCTAGTCCATTTTAGTTCACTGATTCCTAAAATATTGATGTTAACTCTTGTCATCTCTTGGTTGACCACTTCCAATTTGCCTTGATTCATGGACTTAACATTCCAGGTTCCTATGCAATACTGTTCTTTACAGCATCAGACTTTACTTCCATCACCAGTCACATCCACAACTGGGTGTTGCTTTTGCTTTTGCTTTTGCTCCATCTCTTTCTTTTTTTCTGGAGTTATTTCTCTACTGATCTCCAGTAGCATATTGGGCACCTACTGACCTGGGGAGTTCATCTTTCGGTGTCCTATATTTTTGCCTTTTCATACTGTTCAGGGGTTCTCTAGGCAAGAACAATGAAGCGGTTTGTCATTCCCTTCTCCAGTGGACCATGTTTTGTCAGAACTCTCCACCATGACCCGTCTGTCTTGGGTGGCCCTATACAGCATGGCTCCTAGTTTTATTCAGTTAGATAAGGCCGTGGCCCATATGATTAGATTGGCTGGCTTAGAGGTTCTTTTTCACAATACAATAGCATATAGAACAAGTTACTGACAAAAAAATTTTCTCTCTGTTGTTTTCAATTATGAATATTTATATATATATATATATATGTTTGTATGTGGCAAAGGTGAAGTCATTTTTGTTTTTATTCTTCAGAAGCAGTATAATTTGTTTAGGAATAAGTGTGAAAATATAAGACCAGACCAAAATCACTGATAACAGAAATGCCTATGTCACAATGAATTCATCATCACATGAGATATTTTTAAGGTATATAAACATTGTAAATTCTCCCTGTGTAATAGAGAAGGACAAATCGGACTCCATATTAGATCTGTTCCTTTAACTTTTGTGCTTTGTAGCCTGGGCTTAGTCATGCTGGTCCTGTACCTTTTATAAGAGAATGTTGCCAATAGATTGAAATACACAGGATAGCCTATTGTCAGGGTTCTGATTTTAGAGTCCATTCATATAGAGGTACAATTTTATAGAACAGAGAATAATGTTTGTTTTGTTGGAGGTTTACAGTAACATTGTGACCTAACTGACATGGACATCTGCAAGAACAAAGGATTTTAACACCAAAATGTTTGCAACAACGAAACATGCGCTTCTCTCAACTTGCCTTTAAGAGAGTACTTTGTCAAAACCATTAGGAAGGTTCAGGGATTCCTTTTGAGCATCAGTCACCAGTCTTCTTGTGGCCTGCAATAAACCTTTCTGTTTCCCTACATTTTGGTATTGTTTGGCCTCACTATACGTCAGGCACAAGAACTTGCATTCACTAGCACCTATACCCCCACTGCCCATTTTATATCAAGAAATGTTGTATTTAAATAATTTGCTATCAGTAGCTCCTGGATGAAACTGAACAACTTGTGGACAAAGGATGAGCCAGTGTCTTCACTCAAATGTGTGTTCTGTTCTCTGTCACTGGTTGAAAGCTTCTTCACTCACTGGCTCAGTTAAAACCAGAAAACATTAATTAAAATATCAGATAACCAGTGAGATACAATATCACTGGAATGGAGAGAAAAGTGAGATTTTTAGTAATTATGTAAATTATCCCTTATGTTAATTTCTTTACATAAGACTGCTATATAGTTCCTCCATAAAAAGCAAGAATGAGAAGCAACTGAAAATTAGTTACATAGGTCTATAAACATCTACTGATCACTGGATCTATGCAGATAATTCACTAGGTGCTATCAGGAATAAAGGAACAAAGTGATGATCCTCATCATCAAGAACCATGAACTAAATCAATGCATGAATGCACAGATGTGCATCTTGGAGTAAACTAAAAAATGCATTTTCTCTAAAACTCCATACACAGCAAATATGACTCAAAAACATTTAAACTCTCATACTTTTTTCCTTTCTGAAGTAGTTAGCTCATAATAATAACCATTGTTAAAATTTTCTAAGTCAGTAATACCATTCAATCATAATGAAATAAAGGGCACTGGCAAAACAAACAAAAATGAATTTACCTTAATGAAAAGAAAAAAAAAAGTCTCTATTTTCCTAATGGTAATAGCAAAGAAAATGATGGTGATAAAAAAGTCATCATTTCTTAAGTACTTATTATCTGCCAGGCAGGAGACTCAGTGATTTATAAATCTTAATTCATTCAAGCCTGCAAAGAACTATTTAAGACAGAAAAAGCCTCATTTTGCTAACAAGGAAAGCAAAGATAACAAAAATGAAGAAACTAATCTAATGTAACATATTGAAAAATAGGAAATCTTGGACCCAAACCTACATTCTTAAATGCTATACAATGCAATACATACCTATGCATGCTGTTCTATATGTTAAAAAAAAAAATACAAACAACATATTTACACTGAATTTTATAGTGAGAGATCTTCCTACTGACCATCAGTGATATTCATCAGTAAAGGTAAATGAAATTACTTGTTGCAACATCACGTTTCCCGAAGGCAGGCAAAGCAATATATCCTACTGCCCAAGCTCTTTTTAAAATTCAGTGTTGACTCCCTTTGATTGAGGAGTGGAGCCTGTATTTCTCCTCCTTAAATATGGCCAGGTCTGTAACTATGGCACAAGTGAACGTATGTTACTTCTGAGGCAACTGATAAAAGCTTATTTAGTTTCCACCTGGTTTTGATGAGATTTTTCACTCTTAGAACTCAGCCATTATGCTGTGGAGAAGTCAAGATGCCACATGGAAAGGCCATGTGCAGATAGCTAGGCCACAGTGCCAGCTAAGGTGGAAGGAACAAGTCTTTAGGTGACTCCATTCTCCTGGCTGCTCCCAATGATGTCTTGTAGAGATGAAACACACTATGCCCACTGAGATCTGTTCAAACTGTAAGTCTCTGATCAAAATAAATGCCACTGATTTTAAGGCATTTGACTTTGGGTTAGTACATTACACGGCTTCCCAGGTAGCTCAGTGGGTAAAGAATCCGCCCACAATGCAGGAGATGAGGGAGACATGGGTCCAATCCCTGGGTTGGAAAGATTCCCTGGAGGGCATGGCAACCCATTCCAGTGTTCTTGCCTGGAGAGTCCCATGGACAGAGGAGCCTTGTGGGCTTAGCACACACGTTACACAGCAATATATAGCCACAACATCTGTCTAACTTCACAGTATTGTTTGTCCTAAGTGACATAATACATACAAAAATATATTGTGAACAGCAGAAAAATATATGATTTTTGTTTGTTTGTTATAACTCTTAGTACTGAAAATATGGTCCACTGAAAAGCAGCATCAGTGTCACTTAGGAGAATGCAGAATCTGAGGCTCTACCCTAGATCTACTGAATCAGAATCTGCACTTTAATAGGATCCCCAAGAGATTCCCATGCATATTAAAGTCTGAGAAGCAATAGTTTAGACCACAGAACTGGTCCATGATTATGTAGGATATGTCAGTGATCAAACTTATGTATTGGTTAGCCTAAGAGAATAGATATCCTACGGATAGACACTAGCTCCTCATCTACTATAGATAGAAATGTTGAACCAGTAAAAAATCCTCTGCATTTTCATGGGGAAATTCATGAGGAATAATAAAAAAAAAAAAACCTTCAAAAGCTCTGTCTCTTTCAAGATGAGTGGAAGGCTGACAGAGGCGACCCAGCATGATCTGACAGATGGTGTATGTCAGATGGATGAGTGAAAAATAAGAAAAAAAGCCTTTCAAAGTATCTGATTGTAGTTTTAGCTAAAAGCTGCCTTTAAGCCAATTTTCTAGAGTCCTGTATCTTCCAAATGTTTTGGATTAAGGACTCACTATTCCAGAATTTTGCAGTTTATTTGGCAAGCTGGATTGCCAATTACCTGCATGGGTAAAAGTGAGCATCCCTCCCTGTTCTTTTACCTAATTAAAGTTGCTGCTTTGAGAAATAAATATAAGCCATTAATATGGCACTGAGATCAGAGCATCTTCACGTTTAATTCAACCTCAATGTGTTAAAATTTTCAATCAGATATTAATTTCTATCTCTGTTTGGTCTTTACCCTAAATCTTACCCTATATGCTTTTCCTTGAAGAAAAATGAACATATAAGGATTTTACCATCACTGAGATAATCTAATTATTATTAAAAAGACAACACAAAAATAACTAGGACTCTAAAAAACAGCAAATGCTTTTGAAAGTGGGAAAGAAGAAAAATTCACACTTTTTTTTTCTTAAAATGAAAACACAGTAATTTAAATATACACACGTGCACGTGCACATAGTGGAATACTACTCAACGATAAAAATGTTATATTTTGCCATTCAAAAACATGGATGAACCTAGAGGGTATCATGCTTAGTGAGATAAGTCAGACAGAGAAAACCAAATACAGTATGTTATCACTTATATGTGGAATCTAAAAATAAACCTAACCGAAATAGTGGGAATGATCCTTATCTACATTGTTAAACATGGTAACCATTATCCACATGTGGCTTACTGAGAGCTCAAAATGTGGCTATTATAACTAAGAAACTGAATTTGGGGGTTTATTCTATTTTAATTAACTTAATTTAGACTTTTCTCTGAAGAACAGAAACATGAGGGATTGAGATTTAGCTTTTAGAAAACCCATCCTCCAACTAAGATTTCTAGGCATCTTCATACACAAAGCATCCTGTTTCAACCTGCAAAGATGTCAGAATAAGAAAAGAAAGGAAAACAGTAGAGTGGCTAGAGGCCAGTGAGCTGAGTCTGAGGTATTAGAGTCCTGAACCCTGCTCCCTCATTTGAAAAATGACATTGGAGTAAATAAGTTCTAATGCACTTTCCAGTGGTAAAATCGTGATTTTTAGGGAGATCTTGATTAGTTTCTACCTGCACCATTTCTTTCCCTGATCTTCTCTCTAGCAACATCTTGAGATTCCCTTCTAACTTCACCAAATTCACAAACACCATTTCCAATTGGCAATTTCATCTTCCCCATCTCACAAGCCAATTAGGAATACTTTTCCTGTGGTTAACATTTTCCACTTTAAAAGAGCCAGGTAACATATTCATCCAGCTTCTGAGATATGGTAAAGGAATTAATTCAAAGCATGATTTATTCTTCCTATTCTCTTGTCCTTTCAGAATCATGAATCACAGTTATTTGGACTTGGTATTTATACTTGCTTTGCCTTAGGATGTTCCTTTTTTTTTTTTTCCAATGGTCTATTCCACAGTTTCTCTAAGAAATATGCTCTACGCCCAAGGCAGCTCTCTTTTTTCTTACTTCACATTAAATGTAAAAGGGAAATAGTGATATAAAATCTTCCATTTCCTGATAACTTCCCTTTAATTCTCCACTCTTCAAATTTACTAGGGCTACTTTTCTTTCATGTACATTTCAAATACATTTCCTCAGCAAGAATCTGGTCTGAATGACATATATTTCCCACCCCTAATTATCTTTTTAACTTGTTTCTGTTCATTCTCAATCCATCTCTTTCCCTATCAGCCTTCTTAGATTAAAAATAAAACAGTTGTTCATCAATTCCAATCACATCATTTTAGTTTCCCATGCTTTTCTGCTAACATAGATTGAACTCAATTTAAAAAAAAAATTTGCATCTCTTCCATTTGAAGACATGTGCTTGGAGGTTTAAAGTAATTTTGAAGGTGTTTCACATTTTGAAAACAGATTTCCTACAAAGTATCAAATCCTATAAAACATATTTAGGGCATTAACTTTCTGAAAGTCAATATCAGTATGTTTTGTATCATTAATATTTTTTAAAATATTGGTATTTAAAAGCAGGAAATAGATTTTTTTAAAAAATCCAAGATTCCACTGTAATGCTTCTGACAGTTAAGGGGCACTATTACCAAACCAAACTTGGGTCACTCCCAATGTGCAGCAAAGCAAATTTACTGACACTGAGTGGTGGTGAAGGGAAGTATGGTATTTATTTTCAGGGCACTAAGCGGGGAGTATGGGCAGGCAGTTCATGATTAAAACAAACAAACAAACTCCCCAGTGGCTTTCAAGGAAGGTTTTTAAAGGCAGCATTTGAGGGTGAGGGCTGCAGAGTGCCAGGGTGCATAACTTTCTTCTGATTGATTGGTAGTGAGACAACAGGATAGTTTTCAGGAATCTGAATCATCTCATTTCTGTTTCTAATCAGTCTGAGATCTAGTTTTAGTGCTAGCATGCCATTATCATCCTCCATCTGAGTATGGGCGTGGGGGGGGGGCGGTCTTAGTTCCTAAGGAACAATTCAAAGATATGTGTCAGATTGTTATGCATATTCCTTGAGGAGGAACTAAGACTTTGCTTTATTGCTGAGCTATTGTCATTACTTTTCTTGTTGAACTGCTTTTCCTTTGTTTCTGCACGCCTTCACTTGCCATAATCAGTGACTGCTTGTGCCTGTTCTTTGGAACTTGGTTGGGAAAGGCCTAGAAGAATAAGAATTTTTTATACAAACAAGAAACAGGGGATATGGAGGGGCTTTTGTACCCAGAAGGGCCCCACAGGGTCTTGCTCAGTTTCAGCCCTCCTCTTCCCTGATATTCCTCAATCCTGAGGGAATAGGGGCAGCACAAGAAAGGACATAAACTTTTGGATACAAAGTTTAACCATAAAGGTAGCAGGAGAACTCAAGGGGATACTGCAGCCTATCAGGCTCCTCCCTCCATGGGATTTGCCAGGCAAGAGTACTGAAGTGGGTTGCCATTGCCTTCTCTGTTTCAACAGTATAAGCATGCCTAAATTTAATCCATAGAGTTTCAAAAGATCCAAATGGCCTTAATACTTCATCTGTCTGGAAGAATTTGGGGAGAAATGGATGAGTTTCAGAGGTTTTCAGAACAACCTGGGCCTAGAAAGGATTTTCAGGAAAAGTCCAAATTAATGTAAAGCCCAGAGGAAATCAACCTTGAATACTCATTGGAAGAACTGATGCTGAAGATGAAGCTCCAATATTTTGGCCACCTGATTTGAAGAGTTGACTCACTGGAAAAGACCCTCATGCTGGGAAAGATTGAAGGCAGGAGGAGAAGTGGATGACAGAGGATGAGATGGTTGGATGGCATCACCGATTCAATGGACATGAGTTGGAGACAGTGAAGGACAGGGAAGCCTGGCATCCTGCAGTTCATGGGGTCACAAAGAGTCAGGTATGATTTAGCCAGTGAACAATGACAACAAGAATCTTATACTCAACCTACAGCTGATTGAAGAAACCATTATCTCTATTGATCCAAACTGTTAGGGAATCATTGGCTGAAACTGCTGCCATGCCCATGATGAGTTGCATGAGTTATCTCACAACAAGAGCTGCTAATAAGGAAAGTAACTGGGAGAAATCAGGAGGGGCCAAAAGGAAGGAGGAGCCATCAGTCCATATCTTCTGCCAACCTCCCAGAATCCTTCTCTCTTGACTCCATCTTGGCTGAGAGATATGCACACCACCAAGAAGAATCCCGAGTCAGACCAAATATGGACCAAGCAAGATAACTAACCAGAGACAACTTAGGTACCAACCCCACTATCATAAAACCTGAGACTGTGAGCCACACAGCAGAGCAGTTTTCCTGGGTTCCCTTACCCTGCTTCTCTCCACCCAAGTGCCCCTTTCCAATAAAATCTTTTGCTTTTTCAGCACATGTGTCTCCTCAGACAGTTCATTTCTCAGTGTTAGACAAGAGCCCATGCTTAGACCCTGGAAGGGGTCCCCTTCTTCAATAAAATTGGTTCTAGAGGGAATAAGACAGAGGGGACAACTCTGCCCCAGCCTCCAGCTCTCTCAATATGTCTCACTATAGTTCCCCTTGCCTTTATGAGAAGTTCAGTCCAAAATGCTAGGAAATTTGGAATTCCTATCAACAATACTTTAAGTCTGAATAATCAATAGCGATGTTTCTATGCCCCCCTCACCCATCTCAGCCTGACAAGAATTCTAGCTCTTTCAGTAAATTTTCTTCATTCTCATTTATCAAGTTCTCTCTCATGCTTTCTGAATAATTAAGAAAACTGTGTGACCTTGTTTGCCCTCCAAGTTTATCAGAAAAATATTTCCTTTTCGGCAGCTGACTCTCGCAGCATTGGAATATGAAAATCCTGTCTCTAGTGAGGGCAGCTATTTTTATTGTTTTCCTTCTGAACAAGCTCTGCTTTGTCAGCCAAAATATTTGTATCCTTTTCATTTTGCCCGTTCAGTACTCTGTTTCTCAAATGGTATCATCTGTGTCTTCTCCATCCTCCGGGCACAGCCTGAGGGGGCAGCTGGCCTTTCCCCCGCTCTGCATTTGGCCTAAAGAAACTGGCTGCCACCACCTCACTGAACAAAGGCTTCTGAATCCACATTTCAGATGTGGCTGCCTACTCCTTTTAGAGTTCTTCTGAATCATCTACCCCAGGCATCATCACCAATCACCTCCTAGGGGCCAAGCTTCCTTCATCATCCATTATTCCCCCAACTCTCACCACATCCTGCTTTTGATGTCCTCTGATGGGCGTATCCCCTGTGCTAGCCCCTTTCAGTCCTAAAGCTTTTATCTGGATCTCCAGAATTCATGTTCTCTGATTAGTAGGTCTTAGTATATTTTCAAGATTTTTCCTGAATTTATTGTTTATCGTCAACCCTTGACAGTGTAGGGGTTCAGAACAAGCCTCCTCAAAATGTGTCACTCTGGAGTGAGGATTATTTTGAGCTAAAGGTAATGGAGACCTTGAAGGCTCAAAAGAAACTACTGTCTCTCCCTTAACTACCTAGAAGAATTTAAATTGGGATTTCTTTTTCTAGAAAAGAGTTATTCCCAGAGATAAATTTTATCCAAATGGCCCCATCTATATGGCAGAGCAAACCTCTTACAACCTAATACTTACTCTTTTTATTGTCCTGTGAATGACTCTTCTGTCCTTGGAAGCCCTAGACCCCTATCCTATTTTGCAGCTCTGGATGGATGGAATACAGACCTCATTTTATCTTTCTGTCTTTGAACTTTTCATGTATGTGGAGTTTCCCATAAATAGGAAACTACATGTTATTTTGTCCTATTAATCTAATAACTTTTAGACCAACCAGAGGAAACTAAAAAAGGTAGAGAAATGTTTTCTTCCTCCTTGACAACAGAAGTCTGTTTAACTATTGAAAAACATTTCCCCTTTGACTAGGTAAAGCTGGTTTTTCCTTCCAAGTTTGGCAAGGCTTTCTCCTTTCTCCCTATTTATATTTATTATTATTTCTATCTCTTGCCAAATCTGCTGTGAAGCATGGGGCTCACAGTCACAGGCTCACAGAGAATAATTACTAATGCTCAAATCCCAACTCTAACTCTGTGCTTTTCCACTAGTAGTTTACCTCAATTTCCCTCAACTTTCTCATTTATAAAATGACAAAAACGCCTTATTCAAAAGAATGTTTAAATCTTGTAACGTAATGAATAAAAATATGCAAATTATTTAAAATTGATTTAAATTTATTTAATTGATTTAAAGTAAATCAGATTCACTTTTATTACTGAATTAAGAGTTCTGAGAAGGCCTGAATAAATAAAACCAACTTTTTAAATTCATCCCTTCAAATGTATTTAACTCAAAACATCTTTCTTTTTTTAAAAATGTAATTCTTTTATGTTTTCCTGAGATCTCCATTGCTAAGAAATTAATTTGGGAAATCCTGATCTTGAGTTTTAAACAAAAACAAGTAAAAGCCCAAGAAAAGTGAAATGACTTCAGGAATATTATAATGATGAATGCAGACAAATCCTAAATTAGAATCCAATTCTCATGATACTTTGGATGCTAAAATTTGATCCATAAAAAAGAAACTATAAAGGGTTTGTAAGAGTTAAATGAAAGTTCTTTTTAAAATAGTCAAAGCTACACAAATGCTATTTCATATCATCTTCTAATAAAGAAATTATTGAATACTACTTGCTTTCTTTTGTTAGGGCTTTGTTAGGAGAACCAGTGATTGAAACCTCCTGCCCTGCCCAGGCACCATAGTAACCACTTGTGTATGTTATGTTAAACAGGAGATCCTGGTAAGGAATACAGAACTAACAAGCTACCACAACAAGAAAAATTTGGAAAAGGTCCAAAGGAAAGAAAAGTCTCTAATCCATATGTCCTACCAATCTTCCAGAATCCTTCTCACTGGAATCCATCTTGTCTGAGTGATGTATGCACCACCAGGAAGGACCCTGAATCAGAGTGATTGTCCAGAAACAACTCAAAAACTAACCCAATTACCATAAAAGTCAAGACTGTGAGCCACATGGCAGAGCAGTTCTCTGTTTCCCTACTCTGCAGCTTTCTACTTGGGTGCCCCTTCCCAATGAAGTCTCTTGCTTTGTCAGCACATGTGTCTCTTCAGACAATGCATTTCTGAGTATTAGACAAGAGCCTACTCTTGGGCCCTGGAAATGAGTCCCCTTTCTTGCAACAGTAATTCTTTCTGTTTTATCTTTAAATTGACTAATTTTATAGTAATTTTATAGGCAATGTGCTGTTATATATTAATATGTTTTGTATGTAGTGATAAAATAAAAATTCATATTCTATGGTAAATCAAGGAAATTTTTTAAAAATCTGACTATACTACTCAAAGCAATCTACAGATTTAATGCAGTCCTTATCCAATTACCAATGGCATTTTTCACAGAACTAGAACATAAAATTTTACAATTTGTGTGGAAACACAAAAGATCCTGAATAGCCAAAGCAATCTTGGAAAGAAAAAACAGCTGGAGAGTCAGGCTCCTTGACTTCTGACTATGTTACAAAGCTACAGTAATCAAAACAATATGGTACTGGCACAAAAACAGAAATATAGACCAATGGAATTGGATAAAAAGCCCAGAGATAAACCCACACACAAATAGTCACTTAATCTATAACAAAGAAGGCAAGAATATACAACAGAGGAAAAAAACCTCTTCAATAATTGGTACTGGGAAAATTGGACAGCTACATGTAAAAATATGAAATTAGAACACTTCCTAACACCACACACAAGATAAACTTAAAATGGATTAAAGACTTGGATGTAAGGCCAGACATCATAAAACTCTTAGAGGAAAACTTAGGCAAAACACTCTGATATAAATAACAGCAGGATCTTTTCTGATCCAACTCCTACAGTAATGAAAATAAAAACAAAAATAAACAAATGGCATGAAATTAAACTTAAAAGCTTTTGCACAGTAAAAGAAACAATAAACTAGACAAAGAGACAATTCTCAGAATGGGAGAAATTATTTGCAAATGAAGCAGCTGACAAAGGATTCATCTCTAAAATATATAGGCATCTCATACAGCTCAATTAAAAAAAAAAAAAAACACCAAAAACCTAATCAAAAAAGAAAAAAAAAGAGAGAGAAAACTGAAATAGACATTTCTCCAAAGAAGACATTCAGATGGCCAACAGATGCATGAAAAGATGCTCAACGTCGCTAATTATTAGAGAAATGCAAATCAAAACTAATGAGGTATCACTTCACACCTGTCAGAATGGCAATAAAAAAAATCTACAAACAGTAAATATGAGAGAGAGTGTAGAGGAAAGGAAACCATCTTGCACTGTTGTTGGGAATGTAAATTGATAGAGCTGCTATGGAGAACAGCATGGAGGTTCCTTAAGAAATGAAAAACAGAACTTCCATATGACCCAGCAATCCCACTCCTGGGCATACACCCAGAGAAAATCATATTTCAAAAATGCACCTGCATGACAATGTTCACTGTACCACTACTTACAATAATTAGGACATGAGTGTCTGTGCCCAGGCACTCAGTTGTATCCAACTCTTTGCAACCCTATGCACTGGAGAAGTTAGGATATGGAAGCAACCTAAATGTCTGACAGGTGAAAGGGTAAAGAAGTAGTACATATATCAATGGAACATTATTTAGCCATTAAAGGGAACAAAATTGGGTCATTTGTAGTACTGTGGCTGGACCTAGAGTTTGTCATTCAGAGTGAAGTAAGAGAGAGAAAAATGTTATATTAAGACATATATCAGAGAAGGCAATGGCATTCCACTCCAGTACTCTTGCCTGGAAAATCCCATGGACAGAGGAGCCTGGTAGGCTGCAGTCCATGGGGTCGCTAAGAGTCAGACATGACTGAGCGACTTCACTTTCTCTTTTCATCTTCATGCATTGGAGAAGGCAATGGCAACCCACTCCAGTGTTCTTGCCTGGAGAATCCCAGGGATGGTGGAGCCTGGTGGGCTGCCGTCTATGGGGTCGCACAGAGTCGGACACTACTGAAGCGACTTAGCAGCAGCAGCAGCAGCAAGACATATATGTAAAATATAAAAAACAAGATATAGATGATCATATTTACAAAACAAATAGAGACACAGACATAGAGAACAAACATATGGACACCAAGGGAGAAAAGTAGGGGTGGGATGAATTTGGAGATTGGGATTGATTTATATACACTATCAATACTATGTATTAAATAACTAATGAGAATTTTCTGTATAGCTCAGGGAACTCTACTTAGTGCTCAGTGGTGAACTAAATGGGCAGGTAATCCCCAAAAGAGGGTATACATGTATCCACAGAGCTGATTCACTTTGCTATAAAGTAGAAATGAATGCAACATTGTAAAGCAGATATACTCTGATAAAAAGTAATTTCAAAACCTGAAAAAAATGAAAAATTTTCTCTTTTGGTCTCTTTCCCTTCTACTGTGCACTGCATAGTTGCATCATGCATCAGCCAAACTTCCCCACTGGCAGAAATACCTGCTCAGCCATGATCAATATTTTCCTAGTACAAGGTCCCTCTAGTCAAGGCTATGGTTTTTCCAGTAGTCATGTACGGATGTGAGAGTTGGACTATAAAGAAAGCTGAGTACCGAAGAATTGATGCTTTTGAACTGTGGTATTGGAGAAGACTCTTGAGAGTCCTTTGGATTGCAAGGAGATCCAACCAGTCTATCCTAAAGGGGATCAGTCCTGGGTGTTCATTGGAGGGACTGATGTTGAAGCTGAAACTCCAATACTTTGGCCACCTGATGCAGAGAGCTGACTGATTTGAAAAGACCCTGATGCTGGGAAAGATTGAGGGCAGGAGGAGAAAGGGACGACAGAGGATGAGATGGTTGGATAGCATCACCGACACAATGGACATGGGTTTGGGTGGACTCCAGGAGTTGGTGATGGACAGGGAGGCCTGGTGTACTGCAGTTCATGGGGTCACAAAGAGTCAGACATGACTGAGCGACTACACTGAACTGAAATGAACCAACAAGATAACTCCATCCTTTCTTATCTTGTAAGGGGCCATGATGAACCAACATTTTGTATTTACAGGTCCAGATTGTGCAAACTATGTCATTTAATGTACAGTCCTTTGTCTCAAAAACTACTTAACTGTGTTTGATCTTTAATGGACAGAATAGTTCTTGGGGTTTTCTGAAACACTGTTCCTGGGTTATAACTTTCACTTTGGCTCAAATAAAATTTTCCTTTTCTTTCTTAGATCAACTGATTAATTTAATGGTGACAATGGTAAATGGACAAATCTTATGTATGCAGGTGCAGGAAACCTGGGCTCCTTCCCTGGGTTGGGAAGAACTCCTGGAAAAGGGAATGGCAACCCAATTCAGTACTGTTGCCTGGAGAATTCCACAGACAGAGGAGCCTGGTGGGCTATAGTTCACAGGATGGCAAAGGGTCAGACATGTCTGACTAATACACACACATTTATGTATGTGTGTATGAGCAAATGCCCACATATTAAGTAAAATTTTAAAAAGTGTATACACCAGTGAATATACACCACATTCCTATCAGAATATTGAACATGTTAATCACTTACACCACTTCCCAGTCAATTGCTCCAACCCCAGGGAAGCAATGACTTTTATGATTTTGATTTTCTTTACTAAAAGTTTGTTTTAACTCTTCTAGAGCTCCACATGGATGGAATTACATAGTATATACTCATGTTCAGCTTCTCTCAATCAGGACAGCATTACAAAATTAATCCATTGTTTTGATACTGTTGTGATGTCAGTACTTTATTCCATTTTATTGCTGACTAGTACTCTGTTGTATTGAGAAATGGCATATTTTCTGCCATCTCAGTAAATAAGGATGTCACAAGCATCAGCTATTGCAACCCTCCAGTATATGCCAGTGAGCCCTGAAAAAACTCAGAAAGGAAAATAATACCTGCCATCTAGCAGCCATCAGACTGCAGCCACTCCCTGAGGTGAGCCCCAAGGAAATTCAGGATGGGAAAATACAGAATACTGGTTCCAGTTGGCTGAGTTGCATACGAAAGCAATGATTTCATTAAGGCCAGATTTTTGCTTCTTCCTATACATAGAAAAGTGTTAAATTCCTTTACTTGGGATATCTAGTTTTATTTAATTAACAGAGGAAATGGCAATCCACTCCAGTATTATTGCCCGGGAAATCCCATGGACAGAGGAGCCTGGTGGGCTATAGTCCATGGGGTTACAAAAGTCAGATATGACTTAGCCACTAAACCATCACCATCAATCTTTTGATAGTCCTTGTTGCCTTTCTTGAAAAAAAAAAAAAATGCCCTATTGCAAAATTGCTATAAATTCTAGCTCCCTCCTCACCACCTTGGAGCAGTTTCTGAGTTTTCTGAAATGCTGTCTCCCAGGCTGCAGTCCTCATTTTGCCCCCAATAAAACTTAACTCATGATTTTCATGCTGTGCTTTTTTTTTTGGTTTTCTTTCTTATGTCAACAGTGTGAATATACTACAATATGCTTATCTATTCTGGTGTTGATTGTCTTTTGGATTTTCCTAGTCTGAAGTCTCTCGATCTTTTGTTGACAAGCTGGAGACCCAGTGGAGCAATGGTATAGTTCCAGTCTGAGTCTGAACTAAGAGGCCTTATAGGGTAAGTTCCAGTCTAAGTCTGAGTCTGAAGACAGAAGCCTTATGACCCAGCTCAAAGACAGGTAAAAATAGACAATTCTCTCTTACTTTTGCTCTAGTCCAGCCTTCAGTAGACTCCATGAGGGCCATCTACATTAGGAAGAGCTATCTCTTTACTCAGTTTTACAATTGAAATGCTCATCTCACCCAAAACCAGCCTTACATACACACCTAGGATAACATTGTATCTTGGCAGCCCATGGCCCAGTCAAGTTGACATATAAAATATCATCACACCTAATTTGGGGTTATTATAAATAAAAAATGCTTGAATAAGTGTTTTGTGGATATGTGCTTTCATTTTTATCTACTAAATTTTAACAGTGGAATATCTGGGTTGCCTTTTTCATTTTAACTATTCTAGTGGGTATATACTGTTACTTATTGCAATTCTAATTTTAATTTCATTAAATTTTATTTCCCTGATGACAAAAACTGCTGAGTACTTTTTCATATGTAAATTGGCCATTCAAATATGTTCCTTTATGAAGTATTTCTTTCAACCTTTACTTATTTTTCACTGTATTATTCCTTTATTATTGTTAAGTTTCAGGAATTTTTTTATATAGACTGTATACAAGACCTTTTGACAGATATATGTTTTGCAAATGTATTCTCCTACTCTGTGTCTTTTCTTTTCATTTTTAAATAATATTCTTTTGATGGACATATGGATTCTAATTTTCAGTTTTCTTTTGTGGTTTCTGCTTTCTGAATTCTGCTTAAAAATTTCCCCAATTAAAGGGAAATTTGACTAGATGGAAAAAATCTAGTACCTTACTATACATATTTGAGAAAGATTCCCTTTACATGAAATCACTCAAAGGTTGAAAATAAGTGGATGGAAACATTATCTCATGCAAAGGTTGTAAGAAATCAAAAAAATTAAAGTGGTCCATTTTCAAGGGTGGCTGGCTTTGAGTGGAAATTACTACCAGCCAAACTTATATGCAGGTCAAGAAGCAAGTTAGAACTGGACATGGAACAACAGACTGGTTACAAATTGGGAAAGGAGTAGATCAAGGCTATATATTGTCACTCTGCTTATTTAACTTATATGCAGAGTATATCATGCAAAATGCCAGGCTGGATGAAGCAGAAGATGGAATCAAGACTGCTGGGAGAAATAATCAATAACTTCAGATATACAGATGACACCACCCTTATGTCAGAAAGAGAAGAGGAACTAAAGATCCTCTTGATGAAAGTGAAAGAGGAGAGTGAAAAATTGGCTCAAAACTCAACATTCAGAAAACTAAAATCATGGCATCTGGTCCAGTCACTTCAAGGCAAATAGATGGGGAAACAATGGGAACAGTGACAGACTTTATTTCTTGGGCTCCGAAATCCCTGCAGATGTTGATTGCAGCCATAAAATTAAAAGACACTTTCTCCTTAGAAGAAAAGCTTTGACAAATCTAGATAGCTTATTAAGAAGCAGAGATATTACTTTGCCAACAAAGGTCCATATAGTCAAAGCTATGGTTTTTCCAGTAGTCATGTATGGATGTGAGAGTTGGACTATTAAGAAAGCTGAGCATGAAAGAATTGATGCTTTTGAACTCTGATGTTGGAGAAGACTCTTGAGAGTCCCTTGGACTGCAAGGAGAGCCAACCAGTCAATCCTAAAGGAAATCAGTCCTGAATATTCATTGGACAGACTGATGCTGAAGCTGAAACTCCAGTTCTCTGGCCACCTCATATGAAGAACTGACTTCTTGGAAAAGACCCTGATTCTGGCAAAGATTGAAGGCAGGAGAGAGGGGTACGGCAGAGGATGAGATAGTTAAGAAAGGGAACAGATGTGTAGGAAAGAAGGAATAAGATGTCAGAAAGGGGTCAGCCCATGAAGAGGGAGAGAATAAACCTAGGCAATGTCTGGGAAGATTGTTCACCCCATAGTACTCAATCAATGAGGAACTCAAAGAGGGACTTGCATGCTAGGAGATAGATAGCTTGTTGTTACTACCCTGGGTGTGCCTGCTCACCGGACATCTGTTCTTGACAAGACTACCATTAAAGCCTCGCTTGCTTCCTGCTGCAACTCCTGTCTCTAAACCCTTGTTTTGGGTTTGGGCTGGAGAGGTTTATTTCCCACAAGATTAGTCATAAAGTCAAAGTATTATATTTACATAAAATGAACAATCTTCAAGATATTGCATATTGCCAGAAATAAAGATAGACATTTTATAATAGCAAAATAAATAGTAGATTTATCAGGAAGGCATAAAAAGAATAAACATATGCTATACCTAGTAACTCTGTTAAACCCACAAGTAACAAGTACAGATGAATATTTTCCAACCTTTATCATATAATTGACAGGACAGCAAACCAAAACTCATCAAAGAAAAGTTACTATCAATCACCCTGACCTATGTGCTAAGTCACTTCAGTCATGTCTAACTCTTTGTGACCCTAAGGACTGTAGCCCAACAGGCTCCTCTGTCCATGGGATTCTCTAGGCAAGAATACCAGAGGGGGTTGCCATGCCTTCCTCCAGGGGATACTCCTTACCCAGGGATCAAACCTGAGTCCCTTTGGTCTCCTACATTGGCAAGCAGGTTCTTTACCACTAGCACCACCTAATTGACATCTATCTACCACAATATTCTGAATAGCAGAACATAGATTCGTTTTTTTGTATTTTTTTTTCTGTAAATTAATTTATTTATCTTAATTGGAGGCTAATTACTTTACAATATTGTAGTGGTTTTAAGCACATGGAACATGACCGAGATATATCACATTCTGACCATAAAACAAGTCTCAATAAATTCCACAGTGTTGGAGTAATATACAGTGTGCCCTTTAATCATGAAATAAAAGTGGATATCTAGAAAAGTCTCACATATTTGGAAAATAAGCAATACCTTTTATAAAGCATATCAAGAATGAGATTAGAGAATATTTAAAACTAGATAGTAAGTACCCAGGGCTTCCCAGGTGTCACTAGTGTTAAAGAGTGAAGTCACTCAGTCGTGTCTGACTCTTTGCGACCCCATGGACTGTAGCCTACCAGGCTTCTCTGTCCATGGGATTTTCCAGGCAAGAATACTGGAGTGGGTTACCATTTCCTTCTCCAGGGGATCTTCCTGACCCAGGGATAGAACCAGTGTCTCCCGCATTGGAGGCAGACGCTTTAACCTTTGAGCCACCAGGGAAGCCCTGCAATGCAGGAGATGAGGATTTGATCTTGGGTTGAAAAGATCCTCTGGAGGAGGGCAAGACAACCCACTCCAGAGTTTTTTCCCTGGAGAATCCCCATGGATAGAGGAGGCTAGCGGGCTATAGTCCATAGGGTCACAAAGAGTTGGACATGACTGAAGTGACTGTGCCTACACACACTAAGTACCTACTATACCCAAATTTGCAAGAGCATGTACAGCAACACTTACAGAGATGTTTATATGTTCTCTAGTGTCTTCAAAATAGTGGTTTCTAAATATTTTCCCCAGAGTTTATGGGGGAAATTATTAAAAGTAATTTTCCATTATTAAAAGTAAAATAATCACTTTTTCTTTTAACAAACTAGTATTTGTAGTCAAAAATGGAACTCTCTATACTTTTACATTTTTGAGGAAGCTGATAATTAGTTATAATATATTTCTTATCTAACATGAAATTTACAGTAGTAAAATAGACATAACCTGCATCGTCAATGAACAAAACCACTGTATTCTCTATCAGTGAGGCTAGAATGTCCTAGAGGACTCCTATATGCTATTGCTATTGATTCAGCAAATTTTTCTGCTCCAAAGAGCATTGAATCCTTGGAATTACCCTTTCATCAGTTTTTATTTTCATAAAGCTTCCTTTCTACTGTCAGATGATTTAGCCACAATATATGTGATTGGGACTTCGGAATCTAAATACATGCTAAGTTTTCTTTAAAATATCCAAATCGTCCAGTTATTTATTCCTTTTTGTTAACATCTTCTTGATGTCCTTTATTTAAAAAGATACACTACTGAGTTTTTTATTTATATCACAATTCTTTGAAAACTGATTAGCAATGAGATGGATAAAATTTTCCAGAGCCTCTGGAAAAAGAATTACTCTTTAGTAATTGTGTTAAATGGTTTCAATGCTGGACTTGTTTCTGATACTTCCCTGCATTGGTTTCCTTTCCATTATTATTCAGCTCTGGAAACTTACAGACATTCTTGTTGCCTCATTTTATGAATTGCTAACATCTGGCCATGTGGACTAGAAAACTGTGAAATATCACATGTTTATCAGCTGCGTCCCTATATATCCTTATGCCCTCTACATGTAGGTCAGTTATTCTCTCCCACTCTGTGATGTGGAACTAGAAGCCAGTGCTGCCTTGGATGCAGTATTACTTTGATGGTGCTCCATAACAAAATACCACAGATTGGGTGGTGTAAACAACAGAAATTTATTTCCTCAAAGATCTAGAAGCCAGAAGTCCAACATCAAGGTGGGGGCAGCTTTTGTTTCTTCTGAGGCCTTACTCCTTGGCTCACGGGCAATTTCTTGCTGTTTGTTTGTTTACTTTGCTAGTGTTCAACTGTTTGTGACCTCATGAACTGCAGCACGCCCAGGCTTCCTTGTCCTTTACTATCACTCCAGTTCAATGCTCACTGAGTCAGTGATGCTATCTAGCCATCTTATCCTCTGCTGCCCTTTTCTTCTTTGGCCTTCAGTCTTTCCCAACATCAAGGTCTTTACCAATGAGTCGGCTCTTTGCATCAGGTAGCTGAAGTTTTGGAGCTTCAGCTTTAGCATCAGTCTTTCCAATAAATATTCAGGGTTATTTCCTTTAGGATTGACTGGTTTGATCTCTTTCCAGTCCAAGGGAATCTCAAGTCTTCTCCAGCATTACAGTTCAAAAGCATCAATTCTTTGGTGTTCAGCCTTCTTTATGGTCCAACTCTCATATCTGTACATGACTACTGGAAAACTATAGCTTTGACTATATGCACTTTTGTCAGCAAAGTGTTATCTCTGATTTTGAATACACTGTCTAGGTTTGTCATAACTTTCATTCCAAGGAAAAAAGAATCTCAGTTTCATGACTGCAGTCACCATCAGCAGTGATTTTGGAACCCAAGAAAATAATTTCACTGCTTCTATTTCCCACCTTATATCTACCATAAAGTGATAGGACTGAATAGTTTTAGTTTTTTGAATGTTAAGCTAGCTTTTTCACTCTCCTCTTTCACCCTCATCAAGAGGCTCTTTAGTTTCTCTTCAGGTTCTGCCATTAGAGTGGTATCATCTGCATGTCTGAGGTTGTTGATATTTCTCCTGGCAATCTTGATTCCACATGACCTTTTGTTTTGCATGTAAGTCCCTAGCCCTACTGTCTTTTGGTGTCTAGATTTCTTCGTTTTATAAAGACACCAATCAGATTGGGTTAGGACCCTCCCTAAAGGTTTCATTTTAACCCGATCTCCTTTTAACTTGATAACTTGATCTCCAAATACAGTCTCATTCTGAGATACTGGGTCCTAGGGCTTTAACATAGGAATTCAGGGGTGGGACACAGTTTGCCTAACAGATACCATCTAACGACAGGGTACCCAATATCTGGGCTCCAGACTGGCACCTCTTGCCAGACCAGTGGTAGTGCCAGATTAGAAATAAAGGTACAATAAATGTAATACACTTGAATCATCCTGACACCATCCCTCCCCCACTTCCCAGTCCCTGGAAAATTTGTCTTCCAAGGAACTGGTCCCTTGTGCCAAAAAGGTTAGGGGTCACTGTCCTAACTCAACTAAAATATCAAGTCCCTCTTTTTAGGCTTATTCCTCAGAGTAAACTTGTGTCAAGTCAAGAATGAGGAAACTTGTGAAGGGGCGAGGCATGGTCAGAAAGCAGAAAATAGCAGCAGAACTTAACTATGATTGCATATAAGAATCACATTTATCTTGCATTTACTTTCTTGTTTAATAGAAGAAGATAAATGTCCAGGTTCCCATTGTTTAGATGTAGAAGAGCCAGTGTGTTCTTAGTGATTCTATGTCTTTGTGGTAGATGTTTATCTTTTTTTTTTTCTGTGTGTGTGTGACCTAGAAGTTGAATCTCATTCTTACATTTGGGGAATTCCTCACCATGTGAATCTTTAGAAGAAGGCAGAGCCTGCCTTTAACAACAGATGTTGAAGATGCCAGATGCTCATTTATTTAGTTTCTTTGCCTCAAAGGCATAAGCGCTTGACCTAGAATGTATTACCTCTGGATTTAGAACTGAGAGTAACACGACAGGAGAATGCACTGGGGAGAGCGCATTTTGATGCAGGTGGCAGTAGCATCAGTAGCAGCAACAAGGAGTTTCCAGGGGCAGCAGTGGCAGCTTCTAGCACCAAGCATCAACATATGGCCGATTTGCAAGCTGCATCCAGGGTTGCACAGCAGTAGTATGCACACTGACCTGGGTTAGTGGCATAATTTTACCGTCAGTCCTCTATGCTGCACACCTTCCTACTCCCTCCTATTCTCCAAGCCAGGCTCAGCCACCTTTCTGGCAATTCTTTCAGTAAGCATCCTTGCCTTAAGTCAGCCAGAGTAAGTTTCTGTAGCTTAAAAATGTGTGTAGGTAGGAAGAGAGAAGAAAGACAGTATTCTAAGGTCCTTGAATTGAGTCTTTAAAACACTTTAATAGTTAAAATGCTCACATAAAACAAGTCCAGGCTTTTTCACTCCCTTTTGTAGCTCAAACCTGACCCAGGTTGTGTCCAACAGGACCCTTAAAATTAGCTATTCAGAATAAGGTACATGTACTTCTCAGAATACACAAAAATATTTTCAAGATAAAGGTGAGAATAGATAGCTTAAGATAACTCATTATCTACACTCTATGTGTATATTCTCACACAATACACATTTATATGTTTGTGTATATTATACATGTATATATATTATACAAACATATATATATATAATGCATAATATATGAATATTTAATGCAGGAAAAGTTCACAAAAGTGAGCTATTTTAATCACAAATGGTTACCACTGTTACATCTTTCCATTCATTTCTCCTCCGTTACAATTATTTTTGTGTCGAGTGAATTTGGAGTGGCACCAGATACTTTTGTAATTGAGTTATGGGAGAGTTGAATAGATGATGGCCATACATTTGGATTATGTTTAACAGGATATATTTATGTGATTTGCGGTCACTATCTTATAAAGTTATTACTAGTCATCACAGTATAGTTTGCATAGGTTGTTTCTAGGAATATCACACACTGGGTCAACTCATTTGGCATTGTGACAGAGAAGCAGAGCCAGAGGTCATTCTGGGATATGAAGAAAGCCTATAGTGTTTGGCCACAAAAGCATGTGGTTATCGGAGCAGAAAAAAGGCTTAAAATTTATGAACCCAGGAGTTTGCCTTCTCTGGAGAACTTTTCTAATCATCTGATATGTGAAATTCTAAGGGGAATATCCACCCCATATTCTTCATCCAAACCCTGTCAAAACAGAAATTCTCTTCTGTCAAGAATATACTTGTAATGCAACACAGGCAATTATAATGCCCCACAGATTTTTTTTTTTCGATAGTACATGCAAATAGAATGTCAGAATTCTTGCTTTTGTAGGTCACAAACCTGTAACGGCGCTAAAAGTAGTAAATGGGTCTGTATGAGGTAATATATAAAAGCAACTTGAAGTTTTTCCCAAAATTTGCTAATTAATCTAAAAATTCAGATTCTTAATGAGTTGTAAGGTTAAAAGAAATTCTTCAGTACTACCAAAATTGTTTTCATTAATCCATTTAGAGAACACTGAGTTACTTCTATATTCTAAAAATATTACAAAGTTGTAATATGAAAAGGAGAGCAAAGAGTTACCAGGAAAAACTGTAGAGAAAAAGAAAATGTGTCAGACAGTTCAGAAATAAAATTATTCTGATGATTTTGGGGGATTTTGTAATATCTGTATTTCTCACTTTTATTCTAAAATTACATTGAAGAATAATTGAAGCATGAAGTACTCACTTCCTGAGTGTTATCAATTTTGAAATAGTGTTGATCTATAAAATAATGAGCTATATGACACCCTAAAAGATGATGCTGTTAAAGTGCTGCACTCAATATGCCAGCAAATTTGGAAAACTCAGCAGTGGCCACAGGACTGTAACAGGTCAATTATCATTCCAATCCCAAAGAAAGGCAGTGCCAAAAAATATTTAAACTACTGCACAATTGCACTCAGTTCACGGGCTAGCAAAATAATGCTCTAAATTCTCCAATGTAGGCTTCAACAGTATATGAACTGAGCACTTCTACATGTTCAAGGTGGATTAAGAAAAGGCAGAGAAGTGAAATGAAACTTGCTCAGTCATATCCAACTCTTTGCAACCCCATGGACTGTAGCCTGGCAGGCTCTTCTGTCAATGGAATTCTCCAGGCAACAATACTGCAGTGGGTTGCCATTCCCTTCTTCAGGGGATCTTCGTGACCCAGGGATCAAACCCAGGTCTCCTGCATTGCAAGAAGATTCTTTATGTCTGAGCCACCAGAGAAGTCCAAAGGCAAAGAAACCAGAGATCAAATTGCTAACATCGATTGGATTATAGAAAAAACAAGAGAATTCCAGAAAAAACATCTACTACTTCTGCTTCATTGACTATGCTAAAGCCTTTGACTGTGTGGATCACAACAAACTGTGGAAAGTTCAAGAGACAGGAATACCAGACCACCTTACCTAACTCCTGAGAAACCTGTATACAAGTCAAGAAACAATTGTTACAACTGGACATGGAACAATGAACTGTTTCTAAATTGGGAAAGGAGTACATCAAGGATGTATATTGTCATCCTGCTTATTATTTAACTTATATGCAGAGTACATCATGCAAAATGCCAAACTGGATGAAGCACACTGGAATTGAGATTGCTGGGAGAAATACCAATAACCTCAGATATGCAGATGACACCACTCTTTATGGCAGAGTGAAGAGGAACTAAAGAGCCTTTTGATGAAGGTGAAAGATGAGAGTGAAAAAGCTGGTTTAAAGCTCAATACTCAAAAAACTAAGATCATGGCATCTGGTCCCATCACATCATGGTAAACAGATGGGGAAAAAATGGAAACAGTGAGAGACTATATTTTCTTGGGCTCCAAAATCACTGCAGATGGTGACTGCAGCCATGAAATGAAAAGACCTTTGCTCCTTAGAAGAAAAGCTATGACAAACCTAGACAGAATATTAAAAAGCAGAGACATTGCTGACAAAGCTCCATCTAGTCAAAGCTATGGTTTTTCCAGTAGTTATGTATGCATGTGAGAGTTGGACCATAAAGAAGGCTGAACACCGAAGAATTGATGCTTTTGAACTGTGATGTTGGAGAAGACTCTTGAGAGTTCCTTGGACTGGAAAGAGATCAAACCAGTCAATCCTAAAGGAAACCAATCCTGAATATTCCTTGGAAGGACTGCTGCTGAAGCTGAAGCTACAATACTTTGGCCACCTGATACAAATGGCTGAGTCATTAGAAAAGCCTTGATTCTGGGAAAGATTGAAGGCAGGCAGAGAAGGGGATGACAGAGGATGAGATGGTTGGATAGCATCACGGACTCAATGGATGTGAATTTGAGCAGGCTCTGGGTGATGATGAAGGATAGGGAGGCCTGGCATGCTACAGTCCATGGCATCGCAAAGTCTCAACATGAATGAGCAACTGTGCAACAATAAAATAATAATAAAAATCAAGATAAATAATATTTTCATCATGCCCCCAATTTTCTTCATGGTCCTTTGTAATCCACTGTTTTCTCTACTCTCAACCTTAGGCAACCAGTAATGTACTTTTTGACACTAAAAATTTAGTTTGCATTTTCTAGAATTTTATATAAACATAACCACATAATCTGTATTTTTTGCCTAATATCTTTTCACCTAGCATAATGATTTTGAGTTTGTATACTGTTGCATGAATCAATTGTTTTTTTGTTGTTGCTGAGTAGTATTCCATTTTATGAGTAGGGCACATTTTTTTTTTTTTTTTAATGATTCTCTTGCTGATGAACATTTGTGTTTCAGTTTTGGGCCATTACAAATAAATCTTCTATATGTATGTTTATGTACTCAGATGCTCAGTTGTGTCTGATTCTTTGCATCTCTTTGGACTATAGCCTGCCAGCTCGTCTGTTCATGGAATTTTCTTGGCAAGAATACTAGAGTGGGGTGCCATTCACATCTCTTATATCTCCTGCATTGGCAGGTAGATTCTTTACCACTAGTGCCACCTGGGAAGCTCCAAGTCTCCTATGGACTTCGTATATATATTAAATATTTGGGTGGACATATGTTTTTTACTTCTATATAAAATGGCTAGATCATATGGGGGATATGTTTGACTTTTTGAGAAACTGTCAAATTTTTGCCGTGCAAGTGCTATTGTGCATTCCTCCCAGTAGTGCGTATGAATATTAGTCACACTACATCTCCATCAACACAATATGACCAATTTTCTTATATTTTTAGCCAATGTAATCACTGTGTAGTAGTATCTCATCATGCTTTTCATTTAAATTTTCCTCATGAGTAATGAAATTGAGCCAGCTAGGATCTTTTGCACATTTTAAAAAACTGAGCTATTTTTATTCTAATTATTGAGTCGTTATGTTTCTTTTATGTATTCTAAATGCAAGTTTGTTTGACAAAAGAAGTGCAATTATTTTCTCCTAGTCTGTGGGACACTTGCTACGTGCTTTAATGGGAGTGTTTCTCCTCTGGGAACTAGGATCTCTAAATCAACAGAGCCCATACCTGCTCCTAATCTGAGGAAGAAGTGCTATTGGACCAGGAATGGATACACGGGAATCTGAGTGTCTTGCTTACGTAGCTTGCTTGTTATCTTTATCTCACCCATGTTTGGTCTCAAATGTGCTACTTTTATCTTATAATGGAATTTGCCTGGATGTGATTAGCCTTATGGATAGGTAGTTCTGACAGAACTCAATTTATGATGGATAGCTGTGGCTGCATGACCTGGGGCACTGGGGTCAGACATGTCATCTATACCAGTAGAATAATTCTCCTTTATAGATGGCATCAAGTCTGTGTTGTGATTCTCCCATTGGGGCTTGCCATAAACTCATTATGGCCTCTTTTCTCATCACTAATACTATAAATTTTTTTTCAGTATTTTAATGTAGCTTAATTTTCATTTCTTTTTTTTTTTTTTTGGTATAAGTTTGAGAATACTTGCATATGAATGCCATAGATAGTATATTCTTTTTTGGATCTTTTGGCCCAAGCAGCCAGACTATTGTATCACAGCTTAGTCATCTAGTTTAAAATGATGCCACTCTCCAAGAAGCTTGGTAAGAATTACTGCAACTTCTTGAGTGCAGGAAAGACAACAGCAACAGATGGAAAAAAGAAAGAATGTCAGCTTCTTCTCCAAAATGGCTCAATTTAAAAGTATATATTCATTCACTTACAATCCTCATTATTTATGGATTCCATATTTGAAAATTTGCCTATTTGCTAAAATTTTACTTACAGTTTTAAAATCTATACTTGGGGCATTCCTGTGATTATTTTTGAGCATGTGCAGATTGGCAACAAATGTGTTGCCTGATGCAAATTTCCCACCTGAGGTCCAATAAGGCAATGGCCTGCCTTCTTGTCTCAATATGAGAGCTCTTATATTGTAAACAAGTGCACAATGGTATATGGTAAGGCAAGGCTCTGAGTCAAAGATAGTACCAAGGGGATTAGCAAAGAGAGGCATATTTTACTAACACGATAGCAAAACACTATATAGAAGGCTTTAAAATGATGCTTGTGTTTTACTTTGGTCTTTGTTTACTGTGTTTACCAATCTATATCTTCTTAGCCCTTGATTTCTTTTCTTTTTCCTGTCCTGAAGGTAGGTGGAATTCATAGCCATTTGCAAGTTGCCCAGAACAACAAGAATTTATCAAAATAAAAACTTGGCAAATAGCCCAAGAGCTTCCCTCAAACTATGAAACATCCAAACCTGTGGAGGTTAGAAACTAAACTCCTGATCTAAACACTTGTAGGTCTTTGTAGTTCTCTTCAAGTAATACATTGATACGTAGCCTTAGGCACGGATATTATCAGGTCTGAAAACACTCACATGCACACTCGAAGCTATCAGCCATCCTAAGTGCTTTCCAGCTTGTATGTCAATCCCTTCCGTGTCTCCAGACCACCAAGGCAAGTCTAACACTTAGAACTCACTCCAAATAACAACCAACCACCATAAGAACAGAGCAGGTGCCAGGATCCAAATTAAATATAAATTCCTCAATATCACCCAGAAGAATTTTTAAACTGTTTCTATTTTCTTAAAAAAACAAAACAAAACAAAAACAACCTGGTATGTACCACTGGTACCAATGCAGAGAACAGTTAAGTTTGCTAAATGAGGAAGAAAATACCTCTATATATGCATAATTTAAAACCCTGGAATTAAGAGGACCATTATTCAATCTTTTTTTTTTAGAAAGGATTGCTCAAGCTAGATGATATTGTTCACAAATACAGCAGGAGAGGTTTCTGCTGTCTTTTGCCACAGCCTGGCCTGCTTCCTGCCTAAGAGCAATATATTACTTTGACCATTTACTTTGCATATATTACTAAGTTGTTTTTTGAATCATGATTGAAATGTAAATCAAAACACTTTCACACTGGATTTGAACTTAGGAACCCTGGTATGTGTTTCTCCCTTTTCCTATACCTTATATTTAGTTGAATAATTTCAAGACACATTCCTCCCTGGGAAGTGAAGCAAAATATGGAAACTAGTTTTTCTTTCAAAGTACTTTGAATAAGAGGTCTAAGAGTGGGCAAGAGGTGTATGATAAAGGATTTTTTTTTTCCCTTTTCCCACAGATTATATAGGAATGAAAATTATGGAAAAATCCAAACATTTTCACTGTCTCAAGAATAGTAGCTATAATACTTTATTTTTTGTAGCTTAGGTATAATAGATAAAAAAGATTGTGGCAATCTCCAAATGTCCCTCCCCCTCTCTATATTTACATTAAGGTACCTCATTTTATTCAGTTATCCAGTGACTGTGTGCTCCAGTGGACACTAAAATCCTCTTTAAAAATCATAATATCATTCCTTTTTCTTCTGATTGTTACACACAAAACATTAAAATTTAGTCATGAGACATTGGCAAAGTCTTCTAGGTGGTCTGAGGAATTTTATTTACTCTTTAAAGGGATCCAAAGAAAAGATAGCCTCTCTTCCCACTTTGCACATAGCTGTGTGAGGTTGAAAGCTTTGGAACTGTGTACACATTTTATGACTAGGAGGAGACACTAGTAAGAGCTTTTAATAATTTTAGTATAGAATATCCTAAATAACATGTAGGTTAAGTAACATATACCCACATTATATGTAATTTAGTAAACTAAAGATTGAAAACCAGCTTTTTTCTGAACCTAAATCATTTGTCTACTTTAATAACAATTACTTCTCACTCCATATTGGTATGAAATAGCTGATTATTGAGAAAAGGGAAAATGCTGATATTAATTTTCTTACCAACATGAAAGCAAAATTCTGTTAGATAGTTTTAAAAGTTAGATGTTTCTATTTATGTGGGTACTATGTTGGATATATTTGTTTTGCTCAATAGTCACTATAGGTAATGATGATACTAAATTATAATTAGTTATAAAAGGTTTTAAGATTTTCATTCAGCATTTACCTTTGATGTCAAATTTTAGGTCCTCAGTGCTTCTTTATAATTGTTTCTACTTCAAAATTACAAGTTGTCTTAAATTCTCTCTGCCTTTAAATACAAACATCAGCATCAACATCACATCATTTTCCTATATCCTTTCATATTCTCGCTTCCTAGATGAGTTCAGTGAAAAATGAAAAGTCTTGGGAAAATTCCTTTGGCATTTAACTTCCTTCATATATGATCCAATTTATATCTAACAATACCTTCTCCTTCAAACTATCTTTAGTTTCCTTCTTCTTTAAGACACTGTTGGCATCATATCCCACCTCTAAGCATCTCTCCAAGCTTGGTTGTTGCCTGGTATTCTATCGCAGATCACCTTCTCCACATACACTCTCCTGACTCTTTCAGTCCAGTAGGCATTGTTTCTTATTGTTCTGAGTGTAATGCTGTATGTCTGAGGATTTTGTGTATTCCCAGAGCCTAAGCACATTTAGGCAAGTACTATTTAAAATGTTTCTTATTATGTCTCATAAGTCTGTTAATGTTTATTACATACTTGATGGAATGCACATATCTGTGTCTGTGTGTATATATACACATATATATGTGTATATATACATGTATTCCAGATATCTAACAAAATCCATTATAAATACTATGCAGTACTTATGTGAGTGCTCAGTTGTGTTCAACTCATTGTGACTGCATGGACAGTAGCCCACCAGTCTCCTCTGTCCATGGAATTTTCCAGGCAAGAATACTGGAGTGGGTTGCCATTTCCTGCTCCAGGGGGTCTTCCCGATGCAGGGATCAAAGCTGCATCTCTTGTATCGCCTGCATTGGCAGACAGATTCTTTACCACTGCACCACTGGGGAATCCCATAGTATTTATACAATATATAATATGCCAATGACTATTGTTCTACAAGTTTCAATTAAAAGTATTTAATCCTCACAATAACCTGTATAGGACAGGTAATTTTGCTATCTCCATTTTGATAAGGAAATTTCTAAATTACCCAAATCACACAATAAGGAATTGGTGGAATTGGAAGACAGGCCATCTGACTTCAGAATCCATGAAGCTTACTATACTGTGCTTCCTTCATGGGAATATTCATCAGCCACGGTTATGACTCAAGCGACATTCACCCCAGATAGTTCATATTGCATGCTTCACTTAGAATCTACATTACTTAGAAAGGAATATACATCTAAAAATTACTGAGCATTGTAGAAAAGATGACTAATTGCCATAAAAATGTTTATTCCAGACTTCCCTGGTGGCACAGTGGATAAGAATCCAGCAGCCAATGCAGGGGACACGGGTTCAATCCCTGGTCAGGGAAGATTCCACATGTGCATCATTACTGAGCCAGCACTCTATAGCCCAGAAAGTTGCAACTACTGAGCTCATGTGCATCAACAACTGAAGTCTGTGCTCCATAGAGCCTGTGATCTACAAGAGAAGCCACCACAATGAGAAGCCTGGTACCACAATGAATGGTAGCCCCACTCTTGCTGCAAATAGACAAAGCCCTCATGCATCAGTGAAGGCCTAACACAGCCAAAAATAAAATAAATAATAAAATTAGTTTTTAAAAATTTAAAAATTCCTTCTTCCTAAATACACATCTGTTCCTGAGAGGAAGTTATCTAGCGGGGATTATATTTCTTGGGTTCTCTGCACCTTATATCCAGGTGCAGCCATGTTTCCAGTTCTCATCAATGGACTGTGAGCAAGATTGACTTGTATCAGTTTCAGTCAGTTCAGTTCATTTCAGTCGCTCAGTCGTGTCCAACTCTTTGCGACCCCATGAATCACAGCACACCAGGCCTCCCTGTCCATCGCCAACTTCTGGAGTTCACCCAAACTCATGTGTATTGAGTTGGTGATGCCATCCAGCCATCTCATCCTCTGTCATCCCGTTCTCCTCCTGCCCCTAATCCCTCCCAGCAATGTATCAGTTTAGGGGCAAACATTTTTAAGAAATTCATAATCTTGTTTGTCCTGTGTTTTGTCTTCTACCAGCTAGATGTGGAAGAGTATAAGGCTCATTAGGTAAAAAAGGGAAAGTTAAAGTGTTAGTTACTCAGTCCTGGCTGACTCTTTGTGATCCCAAGGATTGTAGCCTGCCAGGCTCCTCTGCCCATGGAATTCTCCAGGCAAGAATACTGGAGTGGGTTGCCCTTCCCTTCTCCAAGGGATCTTCCTGACCCAGGGGACCAAACCTGGGTCTCCTGCATCACAGGCAGATTCTTTACTGTCTGAGTGACCAGGGAAGTTCAAACCAAAACGGATGATTTTTTTTAAAATAGGTCCTTCATAGAGGGAAATCATGAGCCACTGGGATATTCACATCTGACTATTAAGTAAGCACCAAATAGCCATCTACTAAGGTTAAGTCTTTATTTAATTTTAAAGTCTGTTACAACAGCCAGACTAATATAGGCAACTAATGTAACTAATTTTCTGCAACTCATGTAGGCATGTATTAGAGGCCAGAAATGACACATACTTTCTTAGATGACATATAGTATATTCTGAAAGGCAAGAACTTCTATTTCTGTAAATACTATGGTATCCCTGAAATTGATTAATTTGTTGAAGAAAGTGCCTGGCTCTGTACCATGTTATTACAATCTGGTGTCTATCACTTGCATCTTGTTTTTGAGCATACGAACCACACACCCAGTATTTCTTTGCTGAAACATAGTCACACTACTTTGAACAAGAGAAGTTCTTAACAGACATCTATCCCCTCACTTCTTCCTGGCTAACAAAAGCATGATTGTATTGGTGCAACCCAGGTGATGGATTACACTTGACCTAAACAAGTTGGGACAATAGATTTCTCAGTTCCCACACTTTGTTGCTGTCCCCGTAACAGAGGTCATTTGGAGAGGTTTTGAGAAAGATTTCTTCCCTTGTGAAGGGAACAGAAGCAGGTGATTCTCCTTTTTCTGCTTAAATATGGAGAGAATGATAGAAGCTTCCCCACTCATTTTGTAACCATGTAAAAGAAGCCACGATCATTACAGAGAGGGGTAAATGAACTTCAGGAATAACTCACCTCTCAAAAACTTTTTCTATATTAAAAAATCCCTAGATGTGGATGCCATAGTATGTTAGCTTTTCTGTTATTTAAAGCTGAAAATTATTCTAATCAAGGAAACTGTCATTCAGAAAACTTTTAGTGTAATATTTATCAAAATATACCAACATCCCATAAGATATATCATAGTTTTTATGACACTCTAAATGACTCTATCAATACTGATCTTTTTTTAACTTTCCTATTTGTATCTACCTAAAGTCATTATTTTTCTTTAGCATATCTTTTTGGCAGAAGTTGGGTTTGTTAAATATGAAGATTTTAACTTGTTAAATATGCATTCATTTTATTCATGGCTTTTGTATAATGACATTAGAGGAAAACAGAAGAATAGAGAAATTTGCAAGGTAGGAAATGCCAAATACTTTAATATCTGGTATTTGAAATACTGAATTAGACAAGTTAAAGAATTCAAAAGGGGCAAAAGAAGTTGGACAGCTGCATGTAAATCGATGAAGTTAGAACATACCCTCACACTATGCACAAAAATAAACTTGAAATGGCTTAAAGACTTAAACATAAGACAAGACACCATAAAATTCCTAGAGGAGAACATAGGCAAAACATTCTTACCAATAAGTCTCCTAAGGTGAAAGAAATTAAAACAAAATAAACAAATGGGATCTAATCAAACTTACAAGCTTTTGCACAGCAAAGGAAACCATAAACAAAATGAAAAGACAGCCAATAGAAAATATTTGCAAATGAAGCAACCAATAAGGGCTTAATTTCAAAAGTATACAAACAACACATACAAACTCAATAACAAAAAAATCCAATAGAAAAATAAGCATAAAATCTAAACAGACACTTTTCCAAAGAAGACATATGGAATGCCAGTAAGTACATGAAAAGATGGTCAATCACTAATTAGAGAGATGCAAATCAAAACTACACTGAGTTACCACATCACACCAGTCAGAATGGCTATCATCAGAAAGTTTGCAAATAAAAATGCTGGAGAGAGTGTGGAGAAAAGAGAACCCTCCAATTCTTTTGGTGGGAATGTAAGCTGGTACTGCCACTATGGAAAACAGTATGGAGATTCCCAAGAAAACTAAAATAGGATTACCTTGTCATCCAAAAACTCCATTTCTGGGTATATATCCAGACAAACTGTAACTCAAAAGGATACATGCACTCCTGTGTTCATGGAAGAATTATTCACAGAAGTCAACATATGGAAACAACCAAATTCTCTGTCAACAGATGAATGAATAAAGCAATGTGGTACATATATACAATGGAATACTATTTAGTCATAAAAAGAACACAATAATGCCATTTATAGCAACATGGATATTACTAGAGATTATCATACTAAGTGAAGAAAGAGAAACACAGATACTACAATGATATCACTTATGTGTAGAGTCTAAAATATGATACAAATGAACCTGTCTACAAAGCAGAAACAGACTCACACATAGAGAACAGACTTGTGTGGTTACCCAGGCCAGGGGTGCGGATTAGGTGGGAAGTGATGGATTAGGAGTTTGAGGTTAGTAGGTGCAAGCTATTATATATAGAATGGATGGACAACAAAGTCTACTGTATAGCACAAAAAACTATATTCAATGTCTTGGGCTAAACCATAACAGAAAATAATATTAAAAAGTATGCGTGTGTGTGTGTAACTGAGTCACTTTGCTGTACAATGGAAATTAATACAACATTGTGAATCAATTATACTTGTTTTTAAAAAGACCAAGAGAGATCCCTTTACTATTAGCTTTTTTCCTAAGTCTGGCTGCCTTATCTATAGATGGTACTAATGATAGTATGTAGCTCACTGAGTTTCCAATCCCATGCCCAGTGTCATGAATATTGATAGCCTTCAATAAATGAGAACTGTTTTCATAATTATTAAAATTATCTAGGAATAATAGTGATTCTGAAATGTCAAGGTATCTTTTGTAAAAACACTGCTATGAATCATTGAAGTGATTTAGGAGGATAACTATATTCCCTTACTTACTTTGAGTGAAAGCTGTACAGTAACTTTAAAATTAGGCATGAGATGCATTCATTTACTTGGCTTTTAACTTCAAAACTACCTTAAATTTAAAACTACTTCTAAACATCAATACTTATATTGAAGTATTTTGTCTCTTTAGACAAAAACAACATGCATCTTACTACACTGAGCCAGTCATGTGAATGTTAAGCAACTTTCCTTCTGCTATCTTCCCAAAGTTATTTTCAAGTATATTGTCAAAAATGTTGCTAGAAATTTCAGTGTAGGTAAGTTGACAACTTTCAAAAGAGATTAGTCTATAGAGAATATTAGTCCTTTGTATAAACTACTTTTAATTACATGCTTTATCCTGCAAGGTTAAGGGTTATTCTAACCTCTAAGGAGTATGAGAAAATTTATATGGCTCTAGTCTTCTTTTAAATTACTCTTCTCTGCTTTTAAAATAATAGAATAAAGTCAATCCTTTAAGTGGATAAGACGTCAAGTTGGAACTCAATAAAATACTTTCAACTATTGGAAACAGACTCTGTCAAATCATTTGATCTTTGCATCTTCTGTAGTTTATTTTATAGTTTATTTTAATTTCAAGAATTACTTTGAATGCCTTGTCTTCCAAATGAGGTAATTTTGTAACTCCAAGATTTTTGCAGGGCAACTTTGCATCACTTAGATATTAGGTTACTAAATGTAACAGGAAAACCGATTCAAAATTGTCTGCATAACACGTGTGCTGGGCATTTAGAAATCTAGCGCCAAGACCAGATGCTGTCGCTAAACTCACGGTGTGGCATGTGGGAGCCCTTCTTTCTTCTCTTCATGATAATTTCCTCAAATATGAAAGCAAAGGAACTGAACTAGAACTCTCTGGCTTCAGCTTCCTCCAGCTCTGGAACTGTGTGTTGCACACTTATTATCATCAGTGCTCTCATATAATAATATAGATAATATGAAAAATTTTTACAATCCTTAAGAAAAAATAAAATGTCCCCATAGAAAAACTGACAAAGATTGTGGATATGCAATTTACAGAGGAAGAAGCACATGACAAATAGCCTCATTAGTAGAGAAAGCAAATAGACAGCAATAAGATAGATTCTTACCCATCAGATTGAAAACAAGTTAAAATTTTGGCACTGTTAACTTGTAGTGATACTACAAGGACAGACATCTCTCACACATCCCTGCTGGGAGAACCTATTGGCTTAGCTACTTTGGAGATTTTGGAAATAAGTTTTCTAAAATTTAACTATACATCATACAACTCCTAGACATTCTATTTAACTATATTTTTACCAGGAAAAAAAAAATACTTTCCCAATTCATAAGGAGACGGTCGAGAGTACTACTGAATTACATTACATGTAATGAAGACACATTTCTGGAAGAAAAGCTGATGCTTATTAATAGAAGAATCATGTACCAAGTTGTACTCTACCTATACTATGGAATACTATGTAGAGAAGGATGAGGTAGAGACACTGCTAATCTGTACAAATATGACAGATCTATTGTTCATTTGACACACAGAACAGTATAAATAGCATGGTGGTATGTGCACCGTCTGTGTGTGTGTATACATCTCCAAAGGTCTGAATATTAAAGAATGTTCTTCTGAATATGAAGACCTTCTTGGGAAACAGGGAAGTGACAGCTATTAATGGTGAAAGAGCTTTCTCTCTAGTGCCTGAAATTTTTGCAATTATAATGTAATCATAATTAAGAAATAAAAAATTATTGAAAAAAGAGGATTTACTTCTTTTATATTACCTTGAATTTCATCAAAAATTGTCAATATCAATTTTCTCTAAAATACATTGACTATAGATTTATGGCTATACTTCAAACTCTCAATTCTATTCTATTGATCGATACATCTCTCTTTACACCAGTACAACACTGTCTTGATTACCAGATGTTTGTAGTTCTCATATACCTACTATACAGCCTTTCAACTTTCAGCCTTATTTTTATATTGTACATACATATTTTTCTAAAGCATTATGATTAAATAGCTTTTCCCTTAGTGTAAAGAAACAAAGAAACAGCAAGCTTAAACTACTACTTTGCAGAACTGCTTTCTCAGCAGGCATAGGGCTACGCTGGTGTAAGGAAATGTTAATGGTGTCATGTTTATGTCTCCCTAATTTTATGCATTAAACAGAAATTTCAAAAGATTGTCCAGAAATATCAACCAACCTTGCTATCTCTTGTTAGTTATTCGAATTTTTTTTCTCTCTCTCCCCAACCCCTGTCTTATTCTCTCTCTAGTAGCTGGTCTCTTTATTGTTTTTTCCTAAATTATATATATAGCAATACCTCAATATATCATTTAGTAACTATTTTTTCATAAAATAATGACAACCATAAATCACATATATAAAACACTATAAAATTTATAAAACATTTCACGATTTATCCTTATTATATGTAGGCAGCTGTCATTATAGCTATTTTACATATGGCAAAACTGAGGATGATTGCAAAAACAATTTGAATGACTTCAAACAAGAAGTATGTGATAAAGAACTCAAAAATAAGTTCTTGATTCCAATTCTATCTTTTTATTGTGGACTTATTAATAGGGTAATATGAAAGTAGTTAGCAAACTGTAAACACTATAGAAATTTTTAGGTGGTCTTTATTGTTATTAACTTGATTATTGTTATACAGAAGAAAATTAATGTATAATACCAAACACATTCCTCTGTAAAAAACTATCTATATTGAAAGTTCTCCTGAAGCAGGCTTTAGGAGATACCTATAATGAGACTACTTCATTAGACAGGTAAGTAAGATAAAGGGAACAGGAGCTAAAAATCTTTAATTCCTGGGTTATATATGAATTAGGATGTAATAACCACATTAAAAAGAATGCCAGCTGGGCTAATTGTTGCCTCAAGCTATTTGGATGGAGCCAATGTTTCAAACTATCACACTATAGAATACAAAATATAACCTACAGAACAGGACACTTTATGCAATGGTAGAAAAAACTACCAACAAAGCTAACTAATGTTTCCCTAAGGCTGAAAAATGCTTTTCATTTCTACCATATAAAGCCCATACAAAACAAGTCCCAATGCTATCTATCCAGGTAAAAGTTGTTCAATCATGTCCGACTCTTTGCTACCCCATGGACTCTAACCTGCCAGGCTCCTCTGTCCATGGGAGTTCTCCAGGCAAGAACACTGGAGGGGGTAGCCATTCGCTTCACCAGGGGATCTTCTCAATGCAGAGATCAAACCCAGGTCACCCTCACTGCAGGTGGAATCTTAACCATCTCAGCTACCAGGAAACCCCCTTTAAAAATTCTCTTGCCAATGTTCCACATGACCCAAAGAAAGTCAGTCTATCATTATTTAGTTCCCTGTTGTGCTTTTATCAATTTATTGCCTCTCAGCTTCTAATCCAGTTTTCATTGCCTGCTCTGTAAACATTTCTCCTTGGGCCTTATAATTATTTCTCTGTACACTTTTGATGTTCACTGTATTTTTGTTATTTGTAAGAAAGAAAGACTAAACCTATTTCATAGGATTACTATTATAATAAAATCTATGGAAAGTTATCTTAGTGTACTGAGCATATTTAGTTCCCCACAATGTTAGCTTACATTCTTTCTCCGTCTTATCCAACTCTTACCTACATAGATTCAGGTAAAGTTCATCACACATATTAAAGTTTAAAATAAAATTTCATGCTCATGAAAGCCAAATAAAATTATATTGTTCATGATTAAATTAAAGTATATTTACTACCATATGAATATGCTCAATAATACACATTGAATGACATCTTCCATATCATTTAAGATGTCAGTGATTATTCTTGTCTGTTATGGTTTAATATTAAGTGTATTAGTCATTTGTTTTACCCTTGTGGTCAAGTAACAACACTTATTTTGTATCCTTATAATACCAGGCACAATTTGAGGAAAAAGTAAATATTCAAAAATTGCACATTGATGAAGTGTTAAGTGATATCTCACAATTTCTAACATTTTTGTCATTTAAAATTTTGGATTTATTACAAAACTTAACAAAACTCTCTTTTTATGAGGTGTACTTTTTGTTCTATAAATGTTGAACTACAGTACAATTTTATTTTCTAAATTAACTTATTGTGCCTCTTCCTGAACTTCTGACATTAACTGTCAGTCACTGTCAGAAGACCTGTCTCTAGGCATGAACCAGTCTTGAAGCTAAGGAGAAATGTGAGCTGCATTGAACAGAGTATTACGTCTCACTACTTCCACAAGTAGTAAAAAAAAGAAAAAGAATCCTTTCAGTGGGTTCACCCTTCATGAGAAGGAGGATTTCCCTGAAAAAAAAAAAAAAGAAAAAGTGTTTCTGAATAGGCAAACCCAACCAGCACTTCAATTTTCAGATGGCTGACCATGTGAATGTACATAGTCATTCATTATGAAGAAAACAAGTTCTCTTGACATTTGGAATAGCACAGTGAATAGCAAAGCATAACTCCAGATCTGAACTTCTCATGAGTAGCAAAAGTAACAAAGAAGTTTTCAAAGATGACATTAAGAGAAAAAAAAAACCAACATAGATCTTGGGAAAAATGCCACTTATAGACTATACAAAATTCAATTACACATAGCCTTAATGACAGGAATTTATTTTGCCTTGGAATTTTTCTTTATTTCTACAAAAATGTACGCATTGTGAGACAATATCAACACAAAACAACAGCAAGTCAAACATGAAAGTTACGAGTTCCATCTCCCAGAAAGAACTAATCATTAACGTGAGTCAAATATTCCCATGAATGGCACAGATTTTTAAAAATTACCATTGAAATCCAAAAATTGATAAACTATCTATTAAACAGGTCTTAATTTTTTTTCTTTTAGCCAAGCAAGGGAACACAAGGTAGAAATAAGTTTTAGTCTTCAAGTATAGATTAATGATAGCAAAGGGAGTAAGTGATGGGGGCTAGACATTTTGGCTAAAGTACACATGTCATAGTCCCTCTTTGTTCTCTTCTCTTTGGACATTACACAATTGATTTCCATTCCCTACTGGGTAAGCGGTTGAGGGATAGTCATAGAAGGTGAGATGTTTAGTTTGCTTGTACATTTTGAGAAGCTGTCTTATACTTTATCTCATACCCCTTGTTATTGAGGAGTTGCCCCTTGCTATGGATTTCCCTTTGTAAAGTGGAGATACTTTTTCTCATTTGCAGTGGACCAAAAGAGAGAGTTCAATTATCTAATGACAGATGAACTAGTGCAGAAAATTAGGACTCCATCACACTTTCTTTGCACGTGGATGATTATTAGTTTAATTCTCTCCTAATACATGTAAAGGGTAATCTGAAGCAAAATATGCCCTCATAGGACAATGTGGAGGGATAAAATAAGGCTCTCATGGAGAAAAAATAAGGATTTCCTAGCCTTAGATAAGTGCTAGTACCTGGTTTAATATACTGTTTTAAACATCACACTAAATTATTAATAGTACTGAGTTCTTCAAACATTTTGCATTCAGCTTCCAATGGCAACCCACTCCAGTATTCTGGCCTGGAAAATCCCATGGACGGAGGAGCTTGGTAGGCTACAGTCCATGGTGTCACAAAGAGTTGGACATGACTTAGCAACTTCACTTTCTTTCTTTCTTTCCAACAATTGATCTGCCTTCCTGATGTCTTGTCAAGTCTCCTTAAAGGCCTGGCATTGACATTAAGTTATGCTGGGGACTTGATTTACTCTTGGCCTACCATTCCTGTGGCCAGTTGCCATGGCATCCTCTACCGCATAGGATGTGTGTTGCTTTTTATAGGATACAAGTGCAGACTGTGACAAAGTTAGGAAGGAAAATGAGAACTGGGGTGAAGAATATAGAAGTGTAGCAAAGGAAAAAGTGCATAAAAGAAAAAGAAAAAAATTAAGAAATTTATAGCTACTAAGTACTTTGGCCACCTCATGTGAAGAGTTGACTCATTGGAAAAGACTCTGATGCTGGAAGGGATTGGGGGCAGGAGGAGAAGGGGATGACAGAGGATGAGATGGCTGGATGGCATCACTGACTCAATGGACTTGAGCCTGAGTGAACTCTGGGAGTTGGTGATGGGCAGGGAGGCCTGGCATGCTGCGACTCATGGGGTCACAAAGAGTCGGACATGACTGAGCGACTGAACTGAAATGAACTAAAAGGGCAAACTGGGGTAGGGGTAAATTAGGAGTTTGGGATTAATATAACACTACTATATATAAAAGAGATAACTAACGAAGACCTACAGCATAGCACAGGGAACTATATCCAATATTTTGTAGTAACCTATTAGGGAAAAGAACCTGAATGACTGTGCTGTACACCTGAAGCTAATACAACATTGTAAATCAATGATACTTTAATTTAAAAAAAGGTTGGTATATAACAGCAAGAAAAAAATAGTATAATTTGGATGAGAATAATTTAGATTATACCATAGTCTTTCTGCTTCTTTCTTTTTTAGGGAACTTATAAAAATCATTTAATCTCAATTTCTTCACATATTATACAGATAATAATATCTGCCTGACTGACTTCCTAGGATTGCAGTAAGAATCAAATGTGGCAAAGTGGAAAAGGGACCTATGCTTTACAAAGCACCATAAACATACACAGTTTAAGTTTAAATCTTTATCACATTCAAGCTCTCTATTCTGCGGTTGGGACTGGATTCCAGTTTCACAATAATGGGTCCAAAATAATGCTAATAAATAAATTCATATATAACTATACAAATAAAAATATGTGAATGTGTAAATGAGGAGGAGGCAATTTTAGCAAAATTTCCTGTGAGTATGAAGCACTATAGAGGGAGTTTGAGAAGAAGATATATATATATATATATATATATATATATATATATATATATATAAAACCCTAGAAGTTAACCCATCATGAACCCCTCGCTTGAAGAGACTTATCTCAAGAAGTGAGTTTGAAGAATTCTGATTCCCTTTGTTGTTCAGTCACCCAGTGTGTCAGATTCTTTGTGACCCCATGGACTGCAGCACACCAGGCCTCTCTGTCCCTTACCATTTCCCAAAGTTTGCCCCATTACATCAGTGATGCCATCCAGCCATCTCATCCTCTGAGGCCCTTTTTCTCTTTCTGCCCTCAATCTTTCCTAGCATCAGGGATTTTTCCAATGAGTCATCTGTTTGCATCAGATGACCAAAATACTGGAGTTTCAGCTTCAGTCCTTGCAATGAGTATTCAGGATTGATTTCCCTTAAGACTGACTTTGAAGGAGATATATAAGCTTAGGGCCAGTGGTAGAATTTTTAGTTTATCATTTTTTTCAAATTGAATTATAGTTGATTAACGATGTTGTACTAGTTTCAGGTGTATAGCAAAGTGATTCATTTATGCAAGTATTTATTCTTTTAAATTCTTTTCAGACTTAGGTTATTACAAAATATTGAGCAGCGTTCCCTATGCTATACAGTAGGTCCTTGCTGTATTTTAAATACAGCAGTGCATACGTGTCAATTCCAACCCCTAACTCTATTCTTCCCCCTACCTCACCATTTTCCATTGATAACCATAAGTTTGTTTTCTATGTCTGTATATTTCTGTTTTATAAATATGTTCATCTGTATCTTTTTTTAGTTTCACATAAATGTGACATTGTATGAGACTTGTCTTTGTCTGACTTACTTCACTGAGTATGATAACCTCTAGGTCCTCTCATGTTACTGCAAATGGCATTATGTCACTCTATTTTACACCTGAGTAATATTCCATTGTGCATATGTACCACATCTTCTTTACCCCTTCCATCTGTTAGTGGACATTATGTTGCTTCCATGTCTTCCAGTCCCTTTGGCTTGTCTCTGCAGAGCCAAACCAAGTCCTTTCCCCCAGATCTGTTTACTGAAGTGCAAGTTTTAGCATCCAGCTGGTGTGTATTTTGGTTTTGGAAGTGCAATCCTCTGTGCTAGTCTCTCTCTGTCTGTCCTGCCTGCTGCAAGCTGGCTGTTGCACTCTCCTCTGAGCTTCTAAGCTTCCCTGTTTGATTTGATTTCCCAGCCACTGAAGGAGGCTTCCAGGGTGAGGGAAGGAGGAAACTTTCCCTTGCACAGCTACTTCCCAGGGCCACAGGTCCCATCCTGATTTCATTTTCCTTTCATTCCACACAGTTACATGGTGATTTTTCTTGCAGCTTTGGTTGTATGAAATCTTCTGCCAGCATTCAATGGGTATTCTGTGAGAACTGTTCCACATGTAGATGTGTCTTTTATATATTTGTGAGAGAAGGTGAACTCCACTCCCTTCTATTCTGCCATCTTGATCTCCCAGTGGCTGAAATGAGTATGGAGATGAGCATTTCAAAAATATTTAGAAAGTGAATAACTTTAAGCAGATATGTGTCCATCCATTTGGTCCTATCTTACTATTCTCTGCTGCTGCTGCTGCTAAGTCACTTCAGTCATGTCCAACTCTGTGAGACCCCAGAGATGGCAGCCCAGCAGGCTCCCCCGTCCCTGGGATTCTCCAGGCAAGAACACTGGGGTGGATTGCCATTTCCTTCTCCAATGCATGAAAGTGAAAAGTGAAAGTGAAGTTGCTCAGAGCTGCTCATATTTATTATGTATGCCTGAATTCAGAAAATCATCAAGCTTTTTGAACTCTGGTTAGAGACATATAACAAACCACTGTATTCTACAAATGAGCCTCGTCTGAAGTACAATTGGCCTTTTGTATCCACAGGTTCTGTGGGTAAATTTTGGCAGTTCTTCATTAGTATAGAGGTGACTGTGCCTGCCTGTCACATAGGAGACTGGGATTAAATTCCCCAATGGAGAGGCATGGAAATATTTGGGCTTCCCAGGTGGTGCTAGTGGTAAATGAAGGAGGCATAAGAACTTGGGCTCAATCCCTGTTAAGAAGATCCCCTGGAAGAGGGCACAGTAGTCTTCTTGCCTGGAGAATCCCATGGACAGAGGAGCCTGGTGGGCTACAGTCCATGGCGTTGCAAAGATTTAGCCATGACTGAAGCAACTTAGCATGCAGGCCTGGAAGCAGAGCCCATGGGTATGGAGGCTGACTGTACTAAGGCATTTTATATAAGCGACATGAGCATCTAGAAATCTTGTACTGCAGGGTCCTGGAACCAATCTCCCTGTGGATACCTTGGCATGACTGTAATGGGATAGTTGCTTTTATGTTTGATTGAAAAAAGGTGAGAAGGTCTCACAGCACACTTTCCCAGCTGTCTGCTGCCACCTTGGATATCATGCCCAGTATCCCCTCTCGCTTTACTTTAAGGGGGGTCATTGAAAAAATGAAGCTCCCTCCATTTGGTGCAGGGGACTGTGAGAGGATACAAGGAGCCTAGAGTAAGGTGGCATTACAAAATGTAAGAATAGTCCACCAAGAACAAATTCTGTCTCACTCATAGTCTCTTCCCAACCCTACTTCAAATCTTGTTCAGAGGGGAAGAATCTGAGAGAGAACCTGATGGGCTATATCCCAAGATTATAGGGGAGAGAGACAATTAGCTACACATCCTCCAACCCCCTCAACAGAATCTTCTATTTCAAGTTCTACCTTGTGCTTAATATCATGAAATTATGAGGCTTCTCAGAGCACACTTATCTTTATGCTCTCTAAATTGGAGAATAATTTTAAGAGTAAACTACAGTAAAAACTCTAGTATTTCACTTTGATTTGAAACAACTCCAGCATAAATAAAGATGTGTCTCTAAATATATGAAATTCCAAAATTTTTAAACTCTAGATTTTTTCTCACCAGTTTGACAGAGGCTGAACTTCATATTTAGACTCTTTTTCAGGAAATAGAATCACTTTAAAGTAAATAGCATTTTCAAATTCATTGAAATGACTTTCAAAATAATTTCATTAATGACATTAAATTCCTTTTCCATGCCTTCATTTTCTTTATCCAGCAATTAGTTCTCTGGTGTTAATATGATTTTATGTTTTGAATCCATTATTATGTAAAGGAGTTTATTTCAAATTGCTATTTTCTCATTACCTTATCTCATTTTACTTATTAGTATACAATTATATATGTGCTATGTGCTTGAAAATCATAAACTTGCATTTGTAAACAAGTATTTCAATCCCAGTTTTTACGAGGTCATTCTGAATTTCTAGGAAATAAACAACAAGCATATAATTTAACTTTAGCATATAATTTACTAGATTTTTACTGCATATATATTTTTTAGCAATTTTACATATTTTAGCAATGCATTTACCCTTTAAGGTCACTGAAAAATCCTCTGGGCAATTTTTTCCCTCATTGTATTGGGGCTAATATCTGAGCAACAGACTTCTCGCTGGTCCCTAAACACTAAGAGTGTGACAACACCATGACTTTGCACAGCCTGTTTCATGGGCCTGAAATGCCATTCCCCACTTTTGTCTCTTTCCTAGAAAGCTTATTTTCTTTCCTCTAATGCCAGCTCAGAGAGGCCAGGCGTGCTGCAGTCCATGGGGTCGCAAACAGTCGGATACAACTGAGCGACTGAACTGAACTGAATGCCAGCTCAAATTTACCTTTCCTGTGAAGCCTTTCCCAGCTCTCTGAGAATAAGTTAACTTATAAGTTAACTTATAAGTTCCAGCACTCTTGTAACATTTATCTCCTCTTTATTAGAGTACTCTGTATCAGTTCAGTTCAGTTCAGTTCAGTCGCTCAGTCTTCTCTGACTCTTTGTGACCCCATGAATCACAGCATGCCAGCCCTCCCTGTCCATCAACAACTCCCAGAGTTCACTCAGACTCATGTGCAATGAGTCGGTGATGCCATCCAGTAATCTCATCCTCTGTCGTCCCCTTCTCCTCCTGCCCTCAATCCCTCCCAGCATCAGAGTCTTTTCCAATGAGTCAACTATTCACATGAGGTGGCCAAAGCATTGGAGTTTCAGCTTCAGTATCAGTCCTTCCAATGAACACCCAGGACTGGTCTCCTATAGGATGGACTGGTTGGATCCCCTTGCAGTCCAAGGGACTCATAAGAGTCTTCTTCAATGCCACAGCTCAAAAACATCAATTCTTTGGTGCTCAGCTTTTTTCACAGTCCAACTCTCACATCCATACATGACCACAGGAAAAACCATAGCCTTGACTAGATGGACCTTTGTTGGCAAAGTAATATGCTATCTAGGTCGGTCATAACTTTTCTTCCAAGGAGTAAGCATCTTTTAATTTCATAGCAATCACCATTTGCAATGATTTTAGAGCCCCCAAAAATAAAGTCTGACACTGTTTCCACTGTTTCCCCATCTATTTCCCATGAAATGATGGGACTAGATGCCATGATCTTAGTTTTCTGAATGTTGAGCTTTAAGCCAACTTTTTCACTCTCCTCTTTCACTTTCATCAAGAGGCGTTTTAGTTCCTCTTCACTTTCTGCCATAAGGGTGGTGTCATCTGCATATCTGAGGTGATTGATATTTCTCCCAGCAATCTTGATTCCAGTTTGTGCTTCTTCCAGCCTAGCGTTTCTCATGATGTACTCTACATAGAAGTTAAGTAAGCAGGGTGACAATATACAGCCTTGACATATTCCTTTTCCTATTTGGAACCAGTCTGTTGTTCCATGTCCAGTTCTAACTGCTGCTTCCTGACCTGCATACAGATTTCTCAAGAGGCAGGTAAGGTGGTCTGGGATTCCCATCTCTCTCAGAATTTTCCACAGTTTATTGTGATCCACACAGTCAAAGGCTTTGGCATAGTCAATACAGCAGAAATAGATGTTTTTCTGGAACTCTCTTGCTTTTTCCATGATCCAGCAGATGTTGGCAATTTGATCTCTGGTTCCTCTGCCTTTTCTAAAACCAGCTTGAACATCATGAAGTTCACAGTTCATGTATTGCTGAAGCCTGGCTTGGAAAATTTTGAGCATTACTTTACTAGTGTGTGAGATGAGTGCAATTGTGCAGTTGTTTGAGGATTCTTTGGCATTGGCTTTCTTTGGGATTGGAACAAAAACTGACGTTTTTCAGTCCTGTGGCCACTGCTGAGTTGTCCAAATTTGCTGGCATATTGAGTGTAGCACTTTCACAGCATCATCTTTCAGGATTTGAAAGAGCTCAACTGGAATTCCATCACCTCCACCAGCTTTGTTCATAGTGATGCTTCCTAAGGCCCACTTGACTTCATATTCCAGGATGTCTGGCTCTAGGTGAGTGATCACACCATCGTGATTATCCGGGTCATGAAACTCTTTTTTGTACAGTTCTTCTGTGTATTCTTGCCACCTCTTCTTAATATCTTCTGTTTCTGTTAGGTCCATACCATTTCTGTCCTTTATCGAGCCCATGTTTGCACGAAATATTCCCTTGGTATCTCTAATTTTCTTGAAGAGATCTCTAACCTTTCCCATTCTGTTATTTTCGTCTCTTTCTTTGCATTGATTGCTGAGGAAGGTTTTCTTATCTCTCCTTGCTATTCTTTGGAACACTGCATTCAAATGGGAATATCTTTCCTTTTTGCTTGTCTTCATTTCACAGCTATTTGTTAGGCCTCCTCAGACAGCCATTTTGCTTTTATATATTTCTTTTCCATGGGGATGGTCTTGATCCCTGTCTCCTGCACAATGTCACAAACCTATGTCCATAGTTCATCAAGCACTCTGTCTATCAGATCTAGTCTTATAGTACTCTGTATAGTACCTTATAATTAATTTCTGTCTGTCTGTCTGCCAAACAAACTATGAGGTCTTTAAGGAAATCACAGAATCTCATTAATCTTTTTTAATTGAGGTATAGTTGATGTACAAAATTATTTAAGTTTCAGTTGTACAAAAAATTTATTCACAATTTTTAAAGTCTGTATTTATAGCTATTATAAATATTGGCTATATTCCTTGTGTTGTATTATGTATCCTCCCAGCTTACTTTATTTATAGTACTATAAATTTCTATCTTGTCCCTCTGTCTTCCCTCTCTCCACTTGTTCTGTATATCTATGAATTTGTTGCTATTTTGTCATATTCATTTGTTTTATTTTTTCAGTTCAGTTCAGTCACTCAATTGTGTCTGATGCTTTTTGATCCCATGGACTGCAGCACTCCAGTGTTCCCTGTCCATCCCCAATTCCTGGAGCTTACTCAAACTCGTGTCCATTAAGTCGGTGATGCCAGCCAGCCATCTCATCCTCTGTCATCCCCTTCTCCTCCCAACTTCAATCATTCCCAGGGTCAGGGTCTTTACAAATGAATCAGTTCTTCACATCAGACGGCTAAAGTATTGAAGTTTCAGCTTCATCATCAGTCCTTCCAGTGAATATTCAGGACTGATTTTCTTCAGGATTGACTGGTTGGATTTCCTTGCTGTCCAAGGGACTCTCAAAAGTCTTCTCCAACACCACAGTTCAAAAGCATCAATTCTTTTATGCTCAGCTTTCTTTATAGCCCAACTCTCACATCTATACATGACTACTGGAAAAACCATAGCTTTGACTACGTGAAGTTTTGTTGGCAAAGAAGGTGTCTCTGCTTTTTAATACACTGTTTAGGTTGGTCATAGCTTTTCTTTTAAGGAGCAAGCGTCTTTCAGTTTCATGGCTGCAGTCACCATATGCAGTGTTAAGTGATATCATATAGTGTTTGTTTTTTTTCTGTCTGACTTACTTCACTTAGCCTAATAGCCTCCAAGCCCATCCATGTTACTGCAAATGGCAAAATTGCACTCTTTTTTTTATGATGGAGTAATGTTCCATTGTATGTATGTATGTACGTTTAGTCAAGGCTATGTTTTTTCCAGTGGTCATGTATGGATGTGAGAGTTGGACTGTAAAGAAAGCTGAGCACCAAAGAATTGATGCTTTTGAACTGTGGTGTTGGAGAAGACTCTTGAGAATCCCTTGGACTGCAAGGAGATCCAACAAGTCCATTCTGAAGGAGATCAGCCCTGGGTGTTCTTTGGAAGGAACGATGCTAAAGCTGAAACTCCAGTACTTTGGCCACCTCATGCGAAGAGTTGACTCATTGGAAAAGACTCTGATGCTGGGAGGGATTGGGGGCAGGAGGAGAAGGGGATGACAGAGGATGAGATGGCTGGATGGCATCACCAACTCGATGGACGTGTGTTTGAGTAAACTCCGGGAGATGGTGATGGACAGGGAGGCCTGGCGTGCTGCAGTTCATGGGGCCGCAGAGTCGGACACGACTGAGCGATTGAACTAAACTGAACTGAACTGATGTATGTGTGAGTATGTGTGTATATATATATATATATATATATATATACACACACACACACACCATAGCTTCTTTTTCTATTCATATGTTGATAGACATTTATGTTGTTTCCATATTTTTGTAACTGTAAATAATGATTCTATGAACACTGGGTTATATAAGTCTTCTGGCATTAGTGTTTAATCCATGAGAAACATCAGAACTTATAGGGACTAGGGACTCTGAATTGAGATCGAATTTTTAGAAAACTCTAATAGAACTAATGGCTTTAAAGTATAGGGAAAATGAAGTAATTTTATTTTGCACAAAGAAAATTGGACTCTGAAAAGTTTCAAAAGTAATGAGATGTTTACGTAAGTGCTACAATGGGTAGTTTTCCAGATACTGCCAATGTCACCTCAATCATGATAGCATTTGACAAAATGATTTTAATATTTGAAAGAATAGAAACTGGAGGTCAAAAGTGAAATATCTAGGGGAAAATTGCTGCATATGATTATTCTCAAAATTGTTATGCTTAGGAAGAAAAACTTTTAAAGATATATACAAGGGATTCAGGAAATAAAGTACTTATGCTTAGAAGACAAATATGTTAGGAACCAAAGAGAATATGGGAAATCCTTCAGTGGTCAACCACAGATGCTAAAACTGCATTTGTCAGCAATCTAAGGAAAAAATGAACCTCGGGTTTGTAATAATTAGATGGAAATCAGCAGAGATTCTAGCCTTAGAGTCACCAATATTTCATAAAATGATCTAATGCTTTCCTCTGGAGAATTACTTTGGGTCAAGAATGACTCAAAACTGTTTGGCCAGGCTGAGCACCTTTGTATTCTAGGCAGATGGCAGACGTTATTATACTCACATATGTGTACTTTCTCTCTCTTCCTTTCATGAACATACCCACACACAAATCACTTTAGTTTCCTGTCTCTTGCTGTTAATGCTGTTTTCTTTGACTAATCCCTCATTTTTAAACCAAAGTTAATATGACATTGAAGTTCCAAAGTCATTGTAGAGATAAAAACACATACACAGCTGAGCTGTCAGATTTCAAGAGAGCAATCTTTTATACTGTTTAGTAAAATGACATTTACTTGTCTTTCTCCTTTTTTTCTCCTACAACTGATTGCTGAAAAGTTTTGACTAGTTCTAGGGAATCATATAATTGAATATCCACCATTCATATATTCAGCTGATAACCTAATCAGTCCTTTGGAAATCTTGACTTATCCATCATTCTCTTATTCTGGCTGCATACTCAAAATTCAATTATCAAACTACATCTCATATTTGAATTAAGAAATTCAGTAATTCATTTCTTGGTCACAACTCTATAGAGACATGATACACATCTCATCACAAAGATGATACACATCTCATCACTGGCTTTTAAGTTAGGACCCCCAATTTTCCTGAGATTTGTATAATTTAACATTCAAAATTATTTGGAAAGCATAAGTCACTGACATAAAAAGTTGCCCCCAAAACAAACTTAAGCACAAATTAAAGATGATTAAAGCACTTACAATAAACATAAAGAATGATTCCAGTGGCAAATATAAGATTGTTGGCTAAGATTGTTTTGTATTATAAACAATGAATTTGGAACCCACAATTAAATATTTAACTGCTCTCTAAAAATACTTGACATAAAAACCTTTTTTTTAAAGAATGAATTTTAAGCATAAGACAACAGGCGGTAAAGTGCAATAGAACAAGATGAAAATAAATCCTATATTCAAGAGGTCAGTTTCTTCACTTAAGCACTTAATGTGAACTTGAAAAATACTTTGGTGAAAATATGCCTCCCTGATTAGGTATCTTGACTGGAAGGAGAAGATAAATAGGAACAATGATTGAGTAGCCACTGGGAGACAGCAATAGGACTAAGACCCCTGCCTGTATCTCCAGACACATCTCCCATTGTTTATCCTCGCATATTGTACTCAGGACATGTTATGCTGACTGTGGTTCACTAAACACACTATATTACTTCATGACTTCATGATTTCCACATACTAGTTTATCAGTATACCTTCCCTGTGTCTGATTGGTTAGCATCTCTTTAACACAGATCAGTCTTCACATTTTACATCAACCTTTCCCAGGATTCTTGCGCATTTACTCACTCCTTCTGCTGAGGTATTTCTCACATTACACTACGCTTTGTTTCTTTGCCCATCTCTTCTTCTAGACTATGATATCCTTGGTAGCAGATTCCAAGTCTCTTTAGCTGTCTATCACTTGACACATTTAGTGAGATATATCAAAATAGCAGCACACAGGAGAGTATCTGGGTTGGCTTTCATTTACATGTGACATCTCAGATTACCCAGGATCTAACCTCAAGACTAGTGACTCTCTCTAGCCTTTGAAAATTGCACGTTTATCAAGCAAATAAAACATTCTAACTTTTGGCTGATAATTTTTATCTCCTATATCATGGAGTCATGCGGTGTACAAATACACAACTAAAATTAATGTATGAGTCACACCTTCCTGTTTAACAGGCTGATTGCAAGAGGACTGGATTTATGCCAGGCTTTCTCTAGGCCCTTCAAATACAAGACCTCATTTTGTCTTTATAATTACCTTGTTCATTTATTTCCTGAATAATGCCAAATTTCCCTCTGATCCTGCCACTGTCCTAGGGGCATAGGTATAAGATATATCATATCCTTTCCATCATGACATTTATGTTCATGTGGACCAGCCATACTTTAAACAAGTACACATATTTTTAAGGTGCATTAAAAAAACAAAGTGCAGTTGGGAGAGAGTCACTGAGAGGTACTTTTTTTTATATGATATAGTCAGGAAAGGCTTTTCAAATGAGATGACATTTTAAGACCCAAATCATGGGAAAGGGATGGGTAGAAAAAGATGTTGGTGAAAAGTATGCCAGGCTGAGGGAACAAGTATAATGGCCCTGAAGAGGGCATGAGATCCCTCTGTTCAAAAAATAACAAAGAGCACAGTGAGTAAGAAAATGACACAGGAGTGTTAGGTAGAAGCTAGATCATAGGGGACCTTGTAGATAATTATATGGTGCTTTATAAAATATAATTTCTATTTTTCAAAGTCTACTCAGGCTAACAGAGTGGAAATTGGGCTTTATAGGAACAAGAGTGGAGGCAGGAAAATGATAAAGTTATTGCATAACTAGCAAGAGATGCTGAAGGCAGCCGTGTGAAAGTGAAACTGTTGGTTGCTCAGTCATGTCGAACTCTTTGCGACCCCATGGACCATAGCGTACCGGGCTCTTCTGTCCATGGAATTCTCCAGGCAAGAACACTGGCTAACCAGCAAGAGATGATGAATGCAGTTGTATAAGTGACAGGATGAAGATGCTTGGAGGATGTAGAGCTGACCTGCTATTTGGTTGGACATGTGGGGTGATGTAAAAATTTCTGGGGAAAACCAAAGATGACTCCTCTAAGTTTTTCATCTGAGAAATTTGGTAAAAGGCAGTATCACAAATCAAAAAAAAAAAAAAAAAACAGGAGAAAAAGAAAGGTTGAGGAGGATGATCAAAAACAGAGTAGCAAGATGTTGAATGTGTGATCTGTATTAAAACCACCAACAATGATTAATAGCGATGGTGAAAGAGGCAATTGCTCATATTTAAGGAAATAGCCTAGCTCAGTGGAAGGAATCTGCCTGCAACAGAGGAGACAAGGGAGATGAGGGTTCGATCCCTGGGTCGGGAAGATCCCCTGGAGAAGGAAATGGCAACCCACTCCAGTATTCTTGCCTGGGAAATCCCATGGAAGGGAAGAGGCTGGTGGGCTACAGTCCATGAAGTCACAAGAGCTGGACACGACTGAACGGCTAAACCACTACCACCAAGGATATAGCAGGTTACGAGCAGTGGTCCTAACATTACCAAGGAAATAACAGGTTATGAGCAGTGGTCAGTCATGAGAAGAACTGATTCACTGGAAAAGACCCCGATGCTGGGAAAGATTGAAGGCAGGAGGAGTGGGGATGCCAGAGGATGAGATGGTTAGATGGCCTCACTGACTTGATGGACATGAGTTTGAGCAAGCTCAAGGCATCTTTGATGGACAGGGAAGCCTGGCATGCTGCAGTCCATGGGGTCACAAAGAGTTGGACACGACTGAGCAATTGAACTGAACTGAGCAGTGGTTAGTGATGACAGCTATAATAAGGAGGGCTAGTGGAAACCAGGGTACAGAGTTACAAAACTACTTTGCTGACCTGATTCATTTTGTCTCAAAATAGGGGGAAACAAAACTGAAAACATTTGAAACCTATAAGAGATCCTGATATTGAAGTAGGTGAGTCTTTTTAAAATGCTCTATCCACATGGTGTATAAATCAAAACACATCTTAGAAAACCTGCAATGTGTTGGCCTCCCTAAAACTACTTCAAAGGGCCAATTTATTTTAATATAAGTATCTTCAGATAGCAGGTCAAGTGGGACCCTTGAAACAAGACTAAGATAAGCAAGTGAAAAGAGATTGGCCTAGGCCAATTCTGTCTGAATTTCCATTTAATCCTTGAGACAACACAATCCTAAGAATATCTTTTGGGGCTAATAAAAAAAGATCAACTATGCGAAAGATGGATGCTATTGTTTCAGATTTTATGAAAATAACGCCAATTCTCCTAGACAAAATGTGCTTTGAAGCTCTGAACTAAGTATCAATCATAGCAATTCAATCTTCATCATACTGTATATATATAATACTGTGGGTATTAAAATAAGGTGTGGTTCGGACATGCCTGGGATATGGTTTATGCCTGTTTGCTTTAATTTGTATTAACAATGCCTTGTTTCGCTTTCAAAATTTTTCTGGTTTGGATGATAAAGCATGTGGTCACACTCATTAAAAATGATATGTGGATTACCTAACCAATTAAGACAAATAAGTGTATATTAAAAATGCAAAATCAAGTGCAACACCACAGAGAATTTAATATGTTCCTTCTGAATATATACTTACTACCCAAATAGGAGGAGGAAGCTAAAGTAAGCTTGTTCCTTTCTCAGAGATGAAGTAAATTTCCATCTGCACCATCTATCTATATGCTTGGTTTGTGGCAGGCAGTGCATATTAGTCATTACAGTGTGCATCAGAGAGATCTGGATTTAGATACAAATTTGGCACTCTATGGCTTTGTGACACTGGGTAACTCACTTAACCCTTCCGAGCCTTTCTTCTCATCTGCACGTTGGGGACGATTGGATGTTCCTTGTAAAGTTGCCAAGTGATAGAATTCCATAAATAAGAGATGATACCATTACAATAATCATCACCATCATCATTACTCTCATGATTATCATTTCATCCTCCCCAAGATCCCTAGGCAATGTTTCTTCATTAGCTCCTCTTCTTTCTAAATCAACTATTTCCTCTTCATACTTGCTCTATCATTACTTCAATCTAAATACAAAACAGAATAAACAGAGTAAAACTATAAAACCCAATCCAACGGACATTAGTCAACCTCTGCCTTTAGCAGAACTTTAGATGTTGTTCTCTCTTCTTTTTCTTCAATTTTTCACCCAGTGCAATTTGGCTTCTACCCATCCCACCACTTTGAAACATCATGCCAAAGAGTAATCAAGACTAAAATTTGTGAAATTAATTGCTCACCCTCAGTTTAACCTTATGTGACAGCCTTCAATATTTGACCTGACTGACCAGAGCCTTTTATTCCAAACACCCTTGGAATTTTGTGAATCACCAAATTATCTCCCTATATTTCTGGTCTTTAGCTCTTGATCTAAATTGTGAGATGTATACATTCACTTTTATGTTCTATAAATACCTGATCCCCACTGGATTTAAAGCGAAGCTCACCTTCATAGGCCTGTTCTTTCTCCATTAACTTCGATTTAGTTAATATGGTTTGAAAAGCACCCAAATCACCCTGCATTCCTCTGTTCACACAGGTATCTGCAGTCAGTTAAGTCCCAGAAAATTTTCTTCTTAAATATGCCTCAAACTGATCACTTCCTCTTCATTTTTAATATGATTTCCATATCAAAATCTATTTCTCACCTGGACTATTACATACAATTTCCTAATCTATATCTGTTGTCTCCAGCTCTTCTCCCACTTTGTACATTCTCATTATTGACACAGCAATATATATACAATTAAAATTTAAACTAAAAACTTATAATCCTCCAAAATTTTTCACAACACATACAAGCTGAACTTCAAATTTCTTGGCATGACCTACAAAAAGAGCTGCTACTGCTCATAGAGCAATTTTGTGTAAATTAGACAAGGTTGACCTTCCTCAAATTAAACACATTAAAAAAAAAAAAAAAAAGCATGTTTCTATTGCATAGCCTGGTCAATCATATGCTGTGACTGTTAGAAATCAATGGGAACCACTGCTAAGCAAATCACTTCCTCAGCTGGGCCAGAACCCTCTCTGGGGAACTTTCCATGAATGTACATACTGGTTTCCACAACACTGGCCTGATCCGCCATACCCTGGATAGTAAAATGCATGTGACCCAGTGACCCTACCACTTCAGGACTGTCCCTATATCTTGTCCTACAGATGAGCTGGCCAAGTCAGTTTTGGGGTGGGGATATTAGACCTCCAAGAGTGACAGTGGGTAAAAGAAACCATAGTGGATGTCCATAGTGAGATTAAGAAAAGTCACAGCAGCATGCACCTATGTATCCCAGTATGTGATCCTTGCCTGCCTTTCTGAGCTTCTACATTACTAGCCTTTACTGTTTGCAGATAACATATGTTCACTGTGTAATTATGCCCCTTTAAACATGATGCATTCATACAATCATCCATCACAGCTGAACAGAGTGATTCTAAGGTTTCCATGCCAGGGCTCTAACTATTTTTATATCCATTGTTCATATCACTTGCTGCCTTGAAATGTATGTGCTAGTATCACTAAGCTGCCTAATAACACAATTTAACAGTTCTGTGTCTTCATTCTTGCTTCTCCTTCTCTTTGCAAGTTCTTCACTCCTTCCTTTTATGTGCTTAAATTCTTAATTATTTTTAGAATTAAGCTGAAGAATCATTTATAAGTTCTTTTCTGAAACACACATACACACTCACATACTTGACAGGACAGACCAACCTTGCAGTTCTCTCTCCTACATTTCATGGCACCTTGTTTATACTTCTGCATGATGCTTATTAATTTAAAATTATCTGTTCATGTATGCCTCCCCAAACTGGATAGTTCAAGTGTCTTAGATATCTTTATATTCTAGAACTTAGCATTTTTTTTTTTTGCCAATAGAGTAGGTGTTGAGTAAAAATTTGATGATACCAACTAAAGAGGCAGTAGGAAATGGTACTTCAAGTCCAGTTATTTTGTAAAGTGAGCTCAGTTGATGAGTACTGAGTAACAAACTGTTAATTCCAGTATTGTCAAGGCCCCACAGAGGACTGGATATGTGCTTTTCTCTCTTGTAAACATTTAAAAAATAGTAGTCAAGCATGTGTAGAAAAAGTGCACAAATCTTAAATTGTGCATCTTGATGAATTACCAAAGATAAACATACCCACATTCTAAGCTCCTAGCAAAGGATATAGAATATTATCAGCATTATAACAGCCTACACCATGCCTACTACCTGTCTTTTCTGCCAAGGGTAAACATTTTTTTGCTATCACAGGATTAATTTTCCTGATTTTGAATTTTATGTACTGCAATATTATTGTATATGTAATTTTATATATGACTTCCTTCACTCAAAATTTTACTTATGAGATTTAGTCAGGTTGTGTTAAATCATTCTCATCGCCCTAGAGAATCTCAGCATATGATTATGCCACAATGTATTTATCCATTCTACTCTGGATGGACATTTTGATTTTTACCAATATTTGATGACTGTAGTAGCACTGCTATGCCTGTTCTTGTGCATGCCATTTGGTAAATATATGTAGCTCCTTTTGGTGAGTGTATTCCAAGCATTGCTGGATTAGAGTATACACATGTTGAGCTTTAGGTGATGTTGCCACAATTTCCAACTCCTACCAGCAATATATGCAAGACAGTCTCTCCATATACTCACCAGCACTTTATAGTGTCAGCTAATTTTTAAAAACAGACTTTTAAAGAGCAGTTTATGTTCACAACAAAATTGAAAAGAAAATACAAAGTTTCTTTATAGCTCTTGCCCCCACATGTTTACAAAAGCCAGTCACAGAAGGAAAAATACTGCCTGACTCCACTTGTATGAAGTACCAAACATGGTCAAACTCGTAGAATGTTTACATTATCACCTTAAGTCTATATAGTTTATATTAGAATTCATTCTTGGTGTTGTACATTCTAATTTTTAATAGATTATTTTTAGAGTTGTTTTAGGTTCACAGAAAAATTGAGCAGAGGGTACTGAGATTACCCATTTTACCCCCACCTCATATAAATACTCTCCCTCATTATCAAAACCCTGCACTAGACACCACAAAGGAAACAATTTAAAGAGTGAAAATACAAACTGTGGCATGGAAAAAAAAATTCAAAAAACCATATATCTGATAACAGGTTACTGTCCAAAATGCTTGAGGAAACCCTATAACTCAGAAGTGGGGAGAAAAAGAAAAAACTCAATTAAAAACGGGCAAAGAACTTGAATAGCCATTTCTCCAAGGAAGACATACAAACAGACAAGATGTTTATGAAAAGATGCTCAACATCACTAATCAGAGAAATGCAAATCAATTCTGCAATGAGATCATTGTTAGGCTGGATAGTCATTAAAAACCAACAAAAGATAATTATTGTCAGTCAGAACATGGACAAACTGGAACCCTTATACACTGGTGGGAATGTAAAATGGGGCAGCCACTATGGAAAACAGTATGGAGATTTCTCAAAAAATTAACAATAGAACTATCATGAAGTGAAAGTGAAACTTGCTCAGTCGTGTCCAACTCTTTGCCACCCCATGTACTAAACAGTCCACGGAATTCTCCAGGCCAGAATACTGGAGTGGGTAGTCTTTCCCTTCTCCAGGGGATCTTACCAATCCAGGGATCGAACCCAGGTCTCCCACATTGCAGGCAGATTCTTTACCAGCTGAGCCACAAAGGAAGCTCATGGAATCCAGCAATTCTACTTGGTATTTATCCACAGAAATTAAAATCAGGATCTTAAAGATATGTTCATTGCAATCCTACAGCTTTAATCACAACAGCCAAGATGTGGGAACAATTTAAAGGTCTATCAACAGATGAATAGGTGCTTTAAAATGTGCTATATTCATACAATGGAATATTGTTTAGCCTTAAAAAAAAAATAAATAAAATTCTGCCATTTACAACAACCTGGGTGAACCTTGAGGATATTATGCTCAGTGAAATAAACCAGTCACAGAAGGAAAAATACTGAATGATTCTACTTACATGACACATCTAACATAGTCAAACTCGTAGAAGCAGAGAGCAGAATGGTGATTGCCAGGGATTGAAGGAATGAGATGCTGTTGAATGAATATAGAGTTTCAGTTTTGCAAGATGAATAATTTCTAGAGATCTGCTGAGCAACATCTTGCCTATAGCTAACAATACTGTATTGCATACAAACATTTAACAAGGTAGATCTCATGTTAAATGTTTTTACCACAGTAGTAGTAATGTCATTTCCTACCAGGGTAGTACATTTGTTAAAACTGATGTCAGTTTTATTCATTTTGGAATGCTTGTTTCTCATTGTTTAATTTGAATTGTTCTTTGTCAATTTTATGTATTTATCAGTCACTTGGGTATCTCTTTTGTGAGATCTCTTTATGTCTTTTCCTCAGATTGTTTAATGGATGATTGTTTTTTCCTGAATTGAGTTTTAGAAATGATATGCATAATCTGGATATGAGTCCTTTTTGGATTGATCCATTGGAAACATTTTCTCTAGTTTTCACATATTTGTCCTGTAACCCAAACAACTGGATTATCTGTGGGATGTTTCTATTATCTGTTCTTTTTGTTTGCTTTTGTTTTCTGTATCACTTAGTCCTGCTTTCTACCTTGGCTAATAATTCTTTATTGAATGCTCTGCATCTGGTCCCATCACTTCATGGGAAATAGATGGGGAAACAGTGGAAACAGTGTCAGACTTTATTTTGGGGGGCTCCAAAATCACTGCAGATGGTGACTGCAGCCATGAAATTAAAAGACGCTTACTTCTTGGAAGGAAAGTTATGACCAACCTAGATAGTATATTCAAAAGCAGAGACATTATTTTGCCAACTAAGGTCTGTCTAGTCAAGGCTATGGTTTTTCCAGTGGTCATGTATGGATGTGAGAGTTGGGCTGTGAAGAAGGCTGAGTGCCAAAGAATTGATGCTTTTGAACTGTGGTGTTGGAGAAGACTCTTGAGAGTCCCTTAGACTGCAAGGAGATCCAACCAGTCCGTTCTAAAGGAGGTCAGTCCTGGGTGTTCATTGGAAGGACTGATGCTGAAGCTGAAACTCCAATACTTTGGCCACCTCATGCGAAGAGTTGACTCATTGGAAAAGACCCTGATGCTGAGAGGGATTAGGGGAAGGAGGAGAAGGGGACGACAGAGGATGAGCTGGCTGGATGGCGTCACGGACTCGATGGACATGAGTCTGAGTGAATTCCGGGAGATGGTGATGGACAGGGAGGCCTGGCGTGCTGCGATTCATGGGGTCGCAAAGAGTCAGACACGACTGAGTGACTGAACTGAACTGATACTACATATAAAATTATAGTAACACTGGATGGTGTTATCTTCCTTTGGGAAAGTTTTACTTTTCTTTCGAACAGCAGAGAGAAGATTAGCACACCACTTTGACTCCATAAATGCTGGTGTTTTTCTGCTTTGCCTTTTTTCTCCTAGGGCATAACCCTTCTGTAATTTTAATTGAATGCCTGAGGTGTGTGTAAGGGCTCTCTCTCTTGCAGGCCCTATGCTCTAATTTTTGTCTCCCCATCCCTGTGTGACTGCTAAATTCTCTACTTCCATGTTTAGTCTCTTAGCAGTTGCTGTCTGCTTGGTTTCTCACCGTCTCATCCCAAGCAGGTATAATTTGGGAGTATGCCATTGCCTTAAGAAGACATTTAATGAAGAATTCAGGTTGACTTCTAGCTTGTTTTGTTTTCTCCTTGTCTTCTTAAATCCCGGCTATCTAGTAGCCCTGAACTCAGTTTTCATCTCCCCAGTTTGGTGAAACAGCTGCAATTTCTAGCCCCTTACATTCTGTTCAGTCTCTATGGCCCATGCTGCAAATGATCAAATACTCAAGGGAAAATAAGAGAAAATGTAGATGTCTTCTCATTAGGTACAAGTTTCCTTCACGTGCAAGTCATCTTCATGATCTTCAAGAAGGTAACTTATACCTAATGTTTGTACACATTAAAGGTATTGGAAGTAAATAAATAAACACAAAGGGATTGATGGATTTAAAATTAAAGAATAAAACATAAGTGAAATATTTCTACCTTGTATATCTTTTCCCTTAACTCAAGTTGATTAATTACTCTCCATTCTTTAAGACTCAAATGCCCCTCATTCCATGATTTCTTATCAGATCCCACCAGTCAGTGTAGAACAGTCTGTCTCTACACATCCGGTCCCATCACTTCATGGGAAATAGATGGGGAAACAGTGGAAACAGTGTCAGACTTTATTTTTGGGGGGCTCCAAAATCACTGCAGATGACTGAACGACTGAACTGAACTGAACTGAACTGAACTGAAAAGTTAAGTGTGATTTTTCTGGGCTTTACACTTTAGAGGGCTTATTTCTAGTCCTTTCTTCATTAGGTACAAGTTTCCGGTCTTGTGTCTGTGTCCCTCCAAAGGGGAATCTACTCCTCATCTTCCAAATCATGCATTGGGGACACTAGCCTACAAAACTGCCTGCCAAAACATCCCCAAAATCATTCCAGAATTTGTGTGTGCCTTTGATCTGGATCTATGCCAATGAATGGGTAGAAACAGCCAACAGAGTGTGCCCCAGTGGGCTCAAAATGTGGCCAGTAGTTGAGTGCTGGTAGGTAGAGCAACATACAGGAACACTTGGCTAAATTTGAATTTCAGATAAACAACAAAATATCATGTGGGACATTTGTACTAAAATATATTTGCATATTTTAAATTCATATTTAATTGGGCATTGGATATTTAAATTTGCTAAACCAGGCAACTCTCCTGGGAATGAATGTCAACAAAGATGGTTTTGTAGGATAAGGTGCTTATCATGGGCATCTGAGGCCCCTCACATTACAGGGTAGAGACAAAAGTAGAAAGAGAAGATTATGAGCCAGTGGCCAAGAGTGGAGTCAGGGGCCTGGTACAGGTAATATCCTTGAGTGCCCATATTCTGGTATAAAACTCAACGTCACAGTATGCTAACCATGGATCTAATCTTCCAGGCTGTTTTGGATGTATGCCTGTCCAGATAAGAGGCTAGACTATATTCTAATTTATACATTTTAAGCATGTAGAGTCTAAACATATGGTATGTGGGCCTGCATTTGTGCTTCTGCCTAGACATCCAGATACTAGAGGCAGTGCTATTGTCTCTGCTATAGGACTTAATCCACATTTCCTTCTTTGTTAGTTCAGTTTCCCCTACTAAGTCAAACAAAACACTAAGAAGCTTCAGGTAGAAACTGATATTCTTCTATTTACCAAGATTTCTTTAGGAAGGAAAAGTAGCTGAGCACACCTATCAGGTGTTAATGGCTCAGATGCAAAATTGAGAGTAAAACAGACCCTAGAAAAATGTTATAGGTCAGGTTTATGTCTCACTTAGCTCATCTGTAAAATCAGAATGATATATAAGGTCCTTTCATCCATTATCAAAAGATTAAATGAGTTAATATATGTTAATAATGAGAAAGTTACTCAGAACATGTTTAGTAGGGAACAAATTTTAGTTGGGGCTTCCTGGTGGCTCAGACGGTAGAGAATCTGCCTGCAATGCTGGAGATCTGGGTTTGATCTCTGGGTTAGAAAGATCCCCTGGAGAAGGGAATGGCTACCCACTCCAGTATTTTTGACTGGAGAATTCCATATTATTTTTTAGTTTGTAGTCTTGAGGAATAATGAAAACTTCTTACTAGGATATCCTGACCAATCCTACAGCAGCTAGTGTCAAAGATATTATTCAAATCTGTTCTTGTACTTTTTTCCCCATGTCTTTTTCTGGGAAAACCCTAGAATTCCTTATCTGTGACTCTTAAAATGAGTGTTCTATGTTTAAAAAGACCTCAAAAACATTTTTGGGGGGTCTAGAGAAAGAACTGCCTGAAAACAAGTAAGAGGCACAAAATCTCCCAGTAAGAGAAGTCAAGGAAATTTGAAAAGTTTGTATCTCAGTAATAAAGCTGAGGAAAGCAACAAGGGAGTTTGAATGCCTGCTTTAAAGAAAATCTACTTGTTACCCCAGGCTGTGTTCTTGCTTATAATAGCTGAATATGGATATTGTAATGGGCTTCTTTGTACTTTGACAACAGCAGATTTCCAAATAGATAAAGCACTTATTTAAAGAGAAAAATGGAAATTACTCTTTAATAGCTTCTTCAAAATGCTGATAAAAATCACTGGATGACTGAGCCCTGCCAAGGTCTGAGCCTCCTCACTTGACTGGTGTCTAGAGGAACTCAAGTCTTGTTCTTATCTAGTTTTCTGTCAGTCAGGAGGGATCTTTGACCCTGGCAACTGTCTGCCAAATTCCCTGAGGCTGTAACTTTTTTGAGGATTCCAGTTATTCTGAGAACACCATCCATGGAGAATTTTCCTTTTCTAAAGGCTGATGCCCTCCTCCTGCCCAGCACCAGTGTTAGATGTCAAGCAATGAAAATGGAGGATAAAAGAGTGTAAACAATGTTTTTGCCCTCAAGGACCTGATGGTCCAATTGAAGACACAAAATATTTATACCTGAAAACAATTTCAACTAAAAGTATGAGGTTCAGTGACAGAAATAGCATAGAAAGTAATAATAATGATAGTAACACAAAGTCTAACATTTGAGTATTTATCACATGGCAAGTATTCTATGCACAACAAAGGAGGGTGTATTAGCTTCCTAGGGTTACTGTAACAAAGGAGAAAACTAGGTGGCTTAAGACGAGAGATACTTATTCCCCCAGGTGGTGACTCAGATGGTAAGGAATCTGCTGCAATGCAGGAGACCTGCCTTGATTCCTGGTTCAGGAAGATCCCCTGGAAGAGAAAATGGCAACCTACTTCAGTATTCTTGCCTGGAGAATCTCATGGACAGAGGAGCTGGGCGGGTTACAGTCCATGGGGTCGCAAATAGTTAGACATGACTGAGTGACTAAAGGCCTAAGGGGAGAGTCATACCTTGTCTCTTCCTAGCTTCTGATGGCTCCCACATTTCTTGGAATTTCTTGAGGCAAAACTGTATCATTGCAAACTCTACCTTTGCCATCACGTGGTCTTCCCTCTACTTGTGTCCTCTCCTCTTCTTATTAGGACACCAGTCACTGTCTTTGTATTGAAGGCCCACCCTAATCCAGTATGACTTCATCTTAACTAATTACACCTGTGAAGATCTTATTGGCAAAATAGGGCCATATTCTAAGGTTCTAGGTAGACATGAATATTCACAAGGATACTACTCAGCCCACTACAGAGGGTTACACTGAGTCTAACTGGGACAAAAATCGTAGAGATATTTTCATAGAGATGTGGGCCCTGGAAGATGAGTGGCTTTAGGCAGAGAAGAGTTAGGCCATCCATTCATCAAGGACTTATTGTGCAATTACTCTGTGCCAGGAGCCCATGGAGATTCAACACCCAGTTTGTATTAGTATTTATTAGACTTGGCTTCAAAGAAATGAAAAAGGGCACATCTACAGAAGTTAAATAAGATTGGATTTTTTTTTTTCCTCTTCTAAGTAATTGAGGTCCAAGGATCAGCTGTTCAGGAGAGTTTTTGTGGCACCACAGCTCCATCAGAGACCCACACACCTACATCTTGGGACTGTCATCCTCAAAGCTGACTTCTATATTTCATATTCTAAGTCACCTCCCAGTCCAGGATGGCTGACTGATCTTCATAATCATCTTGAAGGAGGAGACAGACAGAACAGGCTTCATCTTGAAAGCAGGACTCCATCTTGGGCTGGACTCTGGACTCTGAGCTATATGCCCAGTATTTATGGAAATGACATACCAACTGGAAAACCAGGCCCCCAGAAGAAAGAGCCCAGGTCTCGAACCTAGACTCTCCGTCACCTAAAAGAATACTCTAATTATCTGTGTAACCTAAAAGAATCATACATTCTACTATGCTTATTGGGGTATGACCACAGGCTTATTGATAATTGTCCACTGTTAACTACCTAGGCCTAACGCATATAAATCATGGGTTAACTTTGATTGTATCTTTCTTTTCCTTTGTTCAGACTAGTTTCAGGGAATTTGGAGAGGTGAGTTTGGGCATGTACACTTAGGGTATATAAGGTTTTCACAAAAACTGGTAGGTATCTTTGGCTAAGAGGAAACTCTGCCTTGGGCCTGCCAGTGTAATAAATTGCACTCCACTATCTCTATTGTCCTTCTGAGTGAGTTTGTTTTTCAGAATGCATGGCTACAACAATCTTTGTACTTCAGACCAGCTGTAGGAAGGAGTGGGAGATAGACAAGGGTCACTTTTCCTAGCTAAGTCAATTTTCTTGGAAGGTTTTCTCATAGCATTTCCACTTTATAACTAGGTCACATGGTCAAACTTAATATCAGGAAGAAGAGGACAGTGAATGTGGGAACTCTGTTTCTCAGTCCCCAACTCAAGGAGCTCCCAGTCCATTTGGGGGTAATACTAAGTCAATGGGTGGATTAATTTCATTTTGCTACTGTAACAAATTGCCATAAACTTAAAACACAAATTTATTATGTTACAGTTCTAGAGAACAGAAGTTCAAAATGGGTCCCATTGGGCTAAAACAAAGATGTTCACAAGGCTGCGCCCCTTCTGGAGGCTCTGTAAGATAATCCAGTTCATTGCCATTTCAGCTTCTAGAAGCTACCTGTACTTCTTGGCTCCTGGTACCCTCTTTCCATCTTTGAAACCAGAAAAGTTGTATCTCTCTGACTATCATGTAGTCACATCTCCCTTTGACTTTGAACTCCAAAAAGCTGAAAAAGATTCTCCTCTTTGAGTGACTCATGTGAGACCATATATTAACTCCATCTGGAAAATCCAGGCTTATCTTCCCACCTCAAGGTTCTTAACATTGTTATATCAGCTAAGTGCCTTTTGCTATGTAAGATAACATACAGGTTCCAGGAACTGACATGGATGTCTTTGAGGAGGGCCATTATTTAACCTACTACAATAGACAGAATGTCATATTATAGTTATAACAATAAGGCAAGCACAATAAAGTAAGAACAGGCTGATATATTAAAAAAAAAAAAAAAAGGAGTCTAGCTTCATCAATGAACATGATTTGTTAGGGGAAGAAATGCTCCATGTGTAAAACAGATGCTACCTATAAGAAGAAATTTATACCTGAGAGAAGGAAAAGGGAAAATCAAGAGTTCTTAAATATCAAGCCTGCCATAAAACATTAACTTGTATACAATGGAAAAGTATAGATAATTCTTGAATGAAAGCATGATTTGACAAAACTGGTAATTTAGAAAGATAAATCCAGTAAAGTGAGTAGGAAAGAGAGCAATTAACAGATTAAGGAGCTACTACACAAATTCATGTTTAGATGGGAGTTTTTTAATTAGGCTAGAGATGGAGGAAAAGGGAGGGAATTTTGAAAGACATAATAAGTTAAAAAAAAGTAAATGCAAGTAAAAATTGAGGTTTTAAATGTGAATGAGCGACAAGGGAGAATGTCAGAGTTCACAAGGTAGAGAAAGCAACATAATATATAAAGTAAATATTTGCTTTAAAATTAATCCTCATCTACTAAGTTTTACATGAAAGGACTCTCCGAAATATGTAAGTATTTTTTTAAAGTACAGTTTTTTTTTTTTTTTTGCATCTAAATCCAATATTTTGGCCACCTGATGCAAAGAGCTGAATCATTGGAAAAGACCCTGATGCTGGAAAAGATTGAAGGCAAAAGGGGAAGGGTCAGCAAAGGATGTAATGGTTAGAAAGCATCACTGATTCAATGGAAGCAAATTTAAGCAAATTCTGAGAGATAGTGGGTGATAGAGAAGCCTGGTGTGCTGCAGTCCATGGGGTCACAGAGAGTCAGACAGGACTTAGTGACTGAACAACAACAATGGCTATAGTTAAAATAACTTGCATTTTTGGTGAATTACTTAGGCTTGCTGATAAGTCACTTCAGTCGTGTCCGACTCTGTGCAACCTCATAGATGGCAGCCCACCAGGCTCCGCTGTCCCTGGGATTCTCCAGGCAAGTGGGTGGGTTGCCATTTCCTTCTGCAATGCATGAAAGTGAAAAGTGAAAATGAAGTCGCTCAGTCGTGTCAGACCCTCAGCAACCCCATGGACTGCAGCCTACCAGGCTCCTCCATCCATGGGATTTTCCAGGCAAGAGTACTGTAGTGGGGTGCCATTGCTTTCTCCGTAGTTAGGCTTAGTTGGCTCATATACTGGGCTCAACTCCATTTTTTCCTAAAGGTGAGCATTCCCATTGACAAAAAATATATGTATCAAAGCTCTGTCAGCAGACCTAGTCCATGAGTGTGCTGAAACCCTCATTAGGTCACATGGAAAAGATCCAAGCAAAGCAAGAAATCATGCCAAATCTGGCCCATAAGATAAAACAATACTTGAGTGGAATAACTCAAGTGACTAAGCCACCATTGTTAAATAATTTATCTTATTGGCTATAGTATATTCTTAAAAATTAAATGCTTCAAGGAGCATTCATGTAAGGAACAAAACACACATTTTTTATTTGATAAACCCTTGAGAAAAATTATGTATATTAAATTATACTTTGTGAAATCTATAAATTATCTGTTATGCTTTCAGGAAGAATGTTAGTATAATCAAATATTCAATCATTTCAAGTTATTTCAAGTTAGTATTTTCAGGATCATCTTTAAAACACACTCAGCTGGGACCTGTCAGACTTTAAAAGTCCATACAGTTTCCAGAAACAATAGAAACATTTAAGGAACTGTGGAAGGAAACTGTAGAAAGGACCAAAATGGAACTGAGATGTCTTTCCTCCTGAAGGAGAGAGTGGAATACCTAAAGTAGTGAAAATGGAGTCACTAAATCACTCAGACTTTGCAAATAGTTGAGCAGGAATTTGAACGGAACTAAAATCCACTTATATAGGTAGAAGCCATAAGCCAGATGAATTTGAGCTACTATTTTCAATGTGAAGTCATTTCTGTTCTTAAACTAATTAGTTATGAGAAAAATAAATATTTGTACACATATACAAATAAGTAAACAATAAATGACAACAATAGTTTGAATTGTGTCTTTAGATCATGGTACCTATGATCTTTTGAAAATAAGAGCCAAGTCTTAACCACTCACAAGTAAGTTGAGTTTCTTTCATATTTTAACATAATGACTCTAGGGTCATATATTTCTGCTTCAGATATCAGTTTATCCATTAGAAGCATAAACTTGGGAAAATTATTAAACTTCTTTAATCCTCAGTGTCCTTATTTTCATAATGAATAAAATAAGAATGTGTTCCTCATGGGCATTTCGTGAGAATTTAAAGAGGTAATCCATGTGAAAGCACTGATTAGATGCTTGAAACATAGTACTCAACAAAGAGTAAAAATTATGACATAAAAACTTAAGACAAAGCTTTAAAAAAAAAAAACACCATCCCCATCAATAAAGAGAGAGATAAGGAGAAATCAAAAATAGGAGCAAAGTCATTTCTATTTTCATATTGATGTATTATTTTATTCAACTCAAATCCACCATTCCCCAGCCAGCACAGTTCACCACCAAACTGACAGCTGGGAGACTGCAGATTTGGAGCTCCATGAAAAATACTTTTGCTGCAGTATAAATGAATATTTACCAGCTGATGTCTGTTGCAGCCCTTTGGCAGGGGCCATACAGGGGTAAATATTGGTTTTACCTTTGAAAACTAGAGGCTGTAATTATAAACCAAGAGTTCACATACCTTCAATGAATAGATTAATTAATTATAAAGCCTCTTGAAGCCAAGCTCCCCATTAGCTTAAATAGTGATCATAGAAACTCTTGATTTATTAGAGTTGAGAAATTCTACCAGGATTTTTTTTTAAGTTACAGTGAAGTGACTAATTACCAGCTGAGGGCATTATCCATATGACACTTCTATGTTAGAAAATTTGCCAGTGGTCAAGAAGAGGAGAGTGAGAATTTTGTTCTTATGATTGATTCAATATCCTCTCAGTGTTGGAAACCACATAATCGCATCACAATAAATCACTTTCACTTTCACTGAATCTTTAGAAAAACAGGTACCTTATGATCAATATATATCTCTGGGAGACAGTGAGGGACAGGGAGGCCTAGCCTGCTGCAATCCATGAGCTTTCAAAGAGTCAGACATGATTTAGCGATTGATCAACAACAACAACACGATCAATGAGTTATTTTAAATGAAGCCAAGGTCCTTTATCTTTGGTCAAGTAAAGAAACACTTTTGTTTCAAAGACACAAATCCATGATATAAAGAGATCCATGAGTCCAATGAGGTGACAAATAATAGGATTCACTATGGAGAGGGATGAACTGAGAGCTGGCAAGAAATTCAAAGAATTATACAATCCAATTCCCTGCCTTCAAGTAGGAAACTATCAAAGACTTGTCCAATTTGGGAAAAACTCTAGCATGGTTTCATAGGGCTTCTCATTCTGTCTGCTCTAGATGAATAAACTGTGATCGATTATGGAAACAGAGCCAGAACAAAAATGGAAAGGTAAGCACTAGAAATAGAATGAAGAATGAAGGGCTCTCATACTCTCCTATGGAAAGAATCTTGAAGGTAAACCACTGAGATGTTTTTACTGATTCAGATAAAGAATTATTAAAAACAAACAAAAAACAAGTCTATAATCTTTCTTTGCCCCACCAACATCCAACCACATCTTTTTACAATTTCTGTCCTAATACCCTCTTTGGTTAGTTGACCATCAGTTCAGTTCAGTCGCTCAGTCATGTCCGACTCTTTGCGACCCCATGAATCGAAGCACACCAGGCCTCCCTGTCCATCACCAACTCCCGGAGTTCACTCAGACTCACATCCATCCAGTCAGTGATGCCATCCAGCCATCTCATCCTCTGTTGTCCCCTTCTCCTCCTGCTCCCAATCCCTCCCAGCATCAGAGTCTTTTCCAATGAGTCAACTCTTCGCATGAGGTGGCCAAAGTACTGGAGTTTCAGCTTTAGCATCATTCCTTCCAAAGAAATCCCAGGGCTGATCTCCTTCAGAATGGACTGGTTGGATCTCCTTGTAGTCCAAGGGACTCTCAAGAGTGTTTACACCAGCTGTTCTGGAGTAAATATTAACAGTGGCCTTTTTACTCTCAGATGTTTACTTATTTGAATAATAAACTATAGGATGATGCTACTTTTAGGAGACATTACTGTAATAGTCTTGATTAAAGGGAAACTTCTAGTCCCAGTGCCCTCTTGAGGCCTCCTTCTAAGTCTATAACAGAGGTAGACATGAAATACAAGCAGAATGGATCAGATACTCCAAGAACCTTGAGTGACTGACACAAATTGATCAGATGATATAGTTGATCAGACTCATCAGTGTGGAGGGGCACGAGATCATCTGGGCACTGAGCTATGGCCTTGACAGTAATTTTGGCAGCCTACCTTTTGAGTTCACTGTGCTACTGCTCTGCTGTTCACATCTGGTCATTCAGTTATCACTATGGGGAGACTCCGAGTTATTTTCAAATATCCCTCTGCTTATTTGGCTTAAAATGATTTCTGTTGCTTACAGAATAGAATCTACAGTTGCAGTCTGCTAGAGGAAGCCAAGAAAGCAGTAGACTAAAAACAGGTAGCCAAGCAAGCAGAGAATATATATAGTGTTCTATTCTCTCAGCACTGACATTTAGTTGGAGGGCAACAGTGAAGAACACATAATAGGGAATTTTTATATTATATTACAGGAGAAAAGAGCTCTGAAAGGAAGAAGAGCGAGAAGGAGAGAAAGAAAAAAAACAAGATTGAAAGGCAGAATGGGGGCAGGATAAAATTATACTTAGGTGGTCTGTGTGCTCCTCATTGGGTCATTATTTCCTCTGTAAGTATGAAGGTGACATGGCAGTTCCCTCAAAGTAATGAAATCTAAATAATGGTTGAAATACCATCATATATACTTCAGTCTGAGAAATGTTTACAGTAGCACCATTAGTTTATGCTTATTTAAAAATATTTTATAGGCTCTTAAGATCAGCTATCTCATGGATTTAATCAATACATGAATATTTATGAAGGCAGGATATACCTGTCATGGAGTGAATGTTTGTGTCCCTCCCCACCCACATTCACATACTGCAATTCTAAACCCCCAGTGTGATAGTATTAGGAGGTGGGACCTTTGGAAGTTAATTATACCATGAGGATAAAAACCTCATGGATAATATTATGGCCTTATGAAAAGGACTGTGGACAGCTCTCTAACCCTCTCTCTAACAAGTAAGAATACAACTGAGGATGGCCATTTGCACCCCACAAGAGAGCTTTCACTAGAATTTCACTGTATTAGCACGTTTACCTTGGACTTCCAGACTCCAGAACTGTGGGAAAAAGTGTCTATCATTTACAAGCCACCCAGTCCATGGGATTTTATTATATCAGCCTAAGTTGATTATAACAATACATAAACTGGAGCAACACCTTGTGCTTTCATTCTCCATTACATATCACTTATCTCAATTATATATTGATAATGATTCATGGGCAGGGGATCATGAACAAAAGTTATGTAGAGGAACCTCTAGGAAGAAAATTGTTTCCACTTTGAATTTAACAGTTAGAATAGTTTATTTTTACAGATTTATGGAATTATAGTTGCTGTATAATAACCTAGGCATATTTAAGATGTACAATTGTTTAAGTTATTGACATATGTATGTAAGTGTGCTACTATTAGCAAAATCAAGATAATTAACTTATCTATAATTCCCCAAAGTTTCCAAGTATTCCTTTGTCATCTGTCTTCCTTCCACGCCACTTTCTCCTATTCCTAGGAAATCACTGATCTTCTGTCTCTGTAGTTTGCATTTTCTAGAGTTTTGTTTAAGTGGAGTTATGCAGTATGTACTGTCATATTTAGAAAAGCCTTCTTGAAGTAAAATGGACAAACAGTAAACCAATCACATCTAAAGTGCTATCTATACTATTTTTCCCAGTTTCTTTCACTCAGTATAATTATTTTGAGAGCCACCCATATTGATGCATGAATCTATAACTTGTTCTGATTTATTGTTGATTATTATGTCATTATATGGATATACAAAATTTTGTTTATACTTTCTCTTATTTGACAATTCAGTTGTTTCCAGTTTGTGGTTATTGAAGATACTATCAGTATTTGTATACAGGTATTTGTATGGATAGATACTTTCATAGATACCAACAGGTGCATTAGCTGTGTTATATTTTAGTGTATTATTGACTTTTGAAGAAATTGCAACAAGTAGTTGCGTTAGTCTACTTTACCATCAGCAGTGTATAAGAGATCCAATTCCTATATATTTTTGCCAACACTTGGTAGGTTCAGTCTAATTAATTTTTTCCCAGGTTTATTGTGTAACATTGTATAAATTTAAGGTATATAGCTTGGTGATTTATGCACTTACATATTTCAAAATGATTACTATCATAGCATTAGCTAACACCCCCATCTTGTCATGTAATTACCAGTTATTTTTTCCCTGTGGTGAAAAAATTTAAGATATTTCTCAGTAACTTTCCAGTATATAATAGAGTATAATTAACTATAACCACCATGCTGTATATTAGATCCTCAGAATTTATTTATCTTATAACTGGAAGTTCATACCTTTGACCAACTTCTGTCCATGTTCTCCACCTTCCCAGTCCCTAGCAACCATCATTCTACTGTTTTTGTAAGTTTAGCTTTTTTTAGATTCCACACATAAGTGGTATCACACAGTATCTCTCTTTCTTTGTCTGCTTTATTTCACTCAGCACAATCCCCTGAAGGTTCATCCATATTGCCAACAAATGACAGGATTTCCTTCTTCTAGTCTCTTTAACTTTAGCCTTTCTAGTGAGTTTGTAATTGTACTTTGTTGTTATTCTAAATTTCCATTTCCCTAGTGGCTAAAAATACTGAACAATTTTTCATGTGCCTATTTGTTTTTCATACATCTTCTTTGGTGAAATGTTTGTTAAAATCTGTTTTGTTTCAACCAGCTTATTTTCTTCTATCACTGAGTTTTAAGGGTGTTTTCTATATTCTAGTCACAGATACTTTAACTAAAATGTTTTGCAAATATTTCTCCTACAATATGATTTTCATTTTATTAACAAGAATTTCTTGAAGAACAAAAAATTTTAATTTTGATAAAGTCCAATTTATCACATTTTCTTTATAATTTATGTTTTTAAGAAATCTTTGCCTAATATAGTATCACCAATATTTTCACCTATATTTTCTTCTATGTGTCTTTTGGTCAACCCTTTACCATTTTGTTCTACATGCCATTTAAAATTATTTGTATATGGAATGAAGTAAAGGTTAGGATTATTTTTTTTTTTACTTCCTTATGGCTATGTAACAGTTTTAGCAACTCTTGTTGGAGAGACTGTACCTTCCTCATTGACTTGTCTTGGCAGTGTTACTGAAAATAAATGGACCATACACATGAAGGTCTTTTACTATACCCTTTTTTCTAAACTATTGATCGATACTTTACTTTCAAAGCAATACCACACTGTCACTATCTTTGTGACTATATATAAAGTTTTGAAATCAGGTAAGTTCAATTCAGTTCAGTTGCTCAGTCGTATCCAGCTCTTTGCAACCCCATGAATTGCAGCACGCCAGGCCTCCCTGTTCAACACCAACTCCCGGAGTTCACTCAAACTCATGTCCATTGAGTCAGTGATGCTATCCAGCCATCTCATCCACTGTCGTCCCCTTCTCCTGCCCCCAATCCTTCCCACCATCAGAGTCTTTTCCAATGAGTCAACTCTTCGCATGAGGTGGCCAAAGTATTGGAGTTTCAGCTTCAGCATCAGTGCTTCCAATAAACACTCAGGACTGGTCTCCTTTAGGAGGGACTGGTTGGATCTCCTTGCAGTCCAAGGGACTCTCAAGAGTCTTCTCCAACACCACAGTTCAAAAGCATCAATTCTTCAGCACTCAGCTTTCTTCACAGTCCAACTCTCACATCCATACATGACCACAGGAAAAACCATAGCCTTGACTAGACGGACCTTTGTTGGCAAAGTAATGTCTCTGCTTTTGAATACGCTATCTAGGTTGGTCATAACTTTCCCTCCAAGGAGTAAGTGTCTTTTAATTTCATGGCTGCAATCACCATCTGCAGTGATTTTGGAGCACCCCAAAATAAAGTCTGACACTGTTTCCACTGTTTCCCCATCTATTTCCATGAAGTGATGGGACCAGATGCCATGATCTTCGTTATCTGAATGTTGAGCTTTAAGCCAACTTTTTCACTCCCCTCTTTCACTTTCATCAAGAGGCTTTTTAGTTCCTGTTCACTTTCTGCCATAAGGGTGGTGTCATCTGCATATCTGAGGTGATTGATATTTCTCCCGGCAATCTTGATTCCAGCTTGTGCTTCTTCCAGACCAGCATTTTCTCATGACGTACTCTGCTTATAAGTGAAATAAGCAGGGTGACAATATACAGCCTTGACATATTCCTTTTCCTATTTGGAACCAGTCTGTTGTTCCATGTCCAGTTCTAACTGCTGCTTCCTGACCTGCATATAGGTTTCTCAAGAGGCAGGTCAGGTGGTCTGGTATTCCCATCTCTTTCAGAATTTTCCACAGTTTCTTGTGATCCACACAGTCAAAGGCTTTGGCATAGTCAGTAAAGCAGAAATAGATGTTTTTCTGGAACTCTCTTGCTTTTTCCATGATCCAGCAGATGTTGGCAATTTGATCTCTGGTTCCTTTGCCTTTTCTAAAACAAGCTTGAACATCTGGAAGTTCACAGTTCACCTACTGCTGAAGCCTGGCTTAGAGAATTTTGAGCATTACTTTCCTAGCATGTGAGATGAGTGCAATTATGCGGTAGTTTGAGCATTCTTTGGCATTGCCTTTCTTTGGGATTGGAATGAAAACTGACCTTTTCCAGTCCTATGGCCCCTGCTGAGTTTTCCAGCTGGCATATTGAGTGCAGCACTTTCACAGCATCATCTTTCAGGATTTGAAATAGCTCAGCTGGAATTCCATCACCTCCACTAGCTTTGTTCATAGTGATGCTTTTTAAGGCCCACTTGACTTCACATTCCAGGATGTCTGGCTCTAGGTGAGTGATCACACCATCATGATTTTCGTAGTCGTGAAGATCTTTTTTGTACAGTTCTGTGTATTCTTGCCACCTCTTCTTAATATCTTCTGCTTCTGTTAGGTCCAGACCACTTCTGTCCTTTATCAAGCCCATCTTTGCATGAAATGTTCCCTTGGTATCTCTAATTTTCTTGAAAAGATCTCTAGTCTTTCCTATTCTGTTGTTTTCCTCTATTTCTTTGCATTGATCGCTGAGGAAGGCTTTCTTATCTCTCCTTGCTATTCTTTGGAACTCTGCATTCAGATGCTTATATCTTTCCTTTTCTCCTTTGCTTTTTGCTTCTCTTCTTTTCACAGCTATTTGTAAGGCCTCCCCAGACATTTTGCATTTTTTTCCCATGGGGATGGTCTTTATCAGTGACTATTTAAAACTGTTTTGGTTATTCTAGGTCCTATATATTTCCAAATAACTTTTAGGGTCAACTTGTCAGTCACTACAAAATCTGATAAGATTCTCCATGGGATTGTCTTGAGTCTATAGATCACTTTGTAAAAATTCACATTTTAACACCATTCAGTCTCCCAATCCATGAACATAGTTACATCTGTTTTTCTTTTAGGTCTTTGTTAATTTCTCTCAGCAATATTTAGTAGTTTTCAGTGTATTAGTCTCAAACATTTTTCAGATTTATTCATATATATTCAATAAGTGTAATGCTATTGTCAATGGTATTTTTACCATAATTTCCATTTCCAATTGTTAGAGAAAAGAAATGAAGTTGATATTTGTGGTTGGCAGCCTCTAAAATGGATGCAAATGATGCCCACTTCCAAGCATTTGTGGTGTTTTGTATTAGCTGGTATAGTAATTCACTTCCAATAAAGAGGGTGAAAAGATAAATGAGATATTGCTTCTAAGATTACATTTCAAAAATACTGTGCCTTTCCTCTTACTCATTCTTTCTTGAAGATCTCACTCTGAGGGAAACAGTTGCCATGTTATTAACTACACTGTGGAGAAATAACAGAAAAAAAAAAATTGACCTCCAATTTCAGACAATATTCAGCAAGGAACAAGGGCCCTCAGAATACAGCACAAAAGTATCTGAATCAAGTGAACAACCATTTGAAAAAGTTTGAAAGCAGATGCTCTTCTAGTAAAACTTTCAGGAGAGGTCATAATTTAGGCCAACAAATTGATTGCCCTCTTGTGAGAGGATCTTGAGGAAAAGGCATCCAGCTAAAGCCTACCCAGATTCCTGACACACTGAATGGCTGGGTAATAAATGTTTATTGTTGAGGTAATTAAATTTTGAAATAATTTGTTGTACAGAAACAGGTAAGTAGTAAGGTGTTTGTACATTAGTCTTTTAACCTAAACATTGCTAAGCTCATTTATTAGTTTTAATTATGTTGTAAATTTCATATGATTTTTCTTGTCTATGTGATTATGTCATTTACAAATTAGACATTTTTTTTTCCTATCAACAATGTATAAGGACTCTGATTTCTCCAGAAATTAAACTTATTATCTGTCTTTTTAATTCTAGTCAACTTAATGGATATGAAGTGGTATCTTATTGAGGTTTCAATTTGCATTTCTCTGATGACTAACAATGCCAAGTGGATTTTCACATGCTTGTTGGCTATTTGTGTATCTTGTCTGGAAAAAAAATTTATTCACATTCTTTGCCATTGTTAAATTTGATTTTTAATTGTTGCATTATAAGTGCTTTTCATATATTCTAAATACAAATCTCTTATAAAATAGCTGGTTCCAAATATATTCCCTTTGTATGGATTGTCTTTTCACTTTCTTGATGGTAAATTTTGAATCACAAAAGATGTTAACTTAATAAAATCTAATTTATCTATTTTTTTTTTCTTTTGTTACTCTTTGGAAGTCTTATCTAGGAATCTTTTGGCAAATTCAAGGTCACTAAGATTTACCCTTATATTTTCTTCTAAGAGTCTTACACTTTTCCTCTTTTACTTAGGTTTCCTTTTCATTTTGACTTAATTTTTGTATATAGTATATAGTAATGATCCAGTTTTATTCTTTCATATGAAGCTGATTATAATTTAATTTTGTTCTAAGCAGAGATTATACTTAGCATGATTTGAAGATTCCCTGGTGAAGGGAATGGCAACCCATTCCAGTATTCTTGCCTGGAGAATTCCAGAGATGCCTGGTGAGCTACAGTCCATGGTGTTGCAAGAGTCAGACACGACTGAGTGACTAACATTTATTTATTAATACTGTTTTAGTTCAGAATATAGTCTTAAAGTTCAATATACGCTTGAAATTTGTATTCTGCTTCATGTACTTTATTCTTTTTAATCTTTGCCTTTTAGTTTCGGAAGTTTCTATCGAGATGTCATCAAGTTCGGATACTTTCTCAGCTATGTCAGTCTACTAAAGAGCCTGTCAAAAGAAATTTTCATTTCTGTTAAACAAGATCTTTGATCTCTAACATTTCTTTCTCCTTTTTATTCTTAGTATTTCCATCTTACTGCTTACATGGTACATCTATTCTTCCATCTACTTTATCTATTAGAGCCTTTTCCAAATTAATGGTAGGTGTTTTAGCACAGCAAAGGAAACCATAAACACGATAAAAAGACAACTACAGACTGGGGGAAAATGTTTTCAAATGGTGTCATGGATGAGGGCTTAATTTCCAAAATATACAAAATTTTCATACAACTCAACAACAAAAAAAACAATCAAACAGCCCAGTCAAAAAAAAAAAAAAAGGGCAGAAGACCTAAATAGACATTTCTCCAAAGAAGACATACAGATGGCCAACAGGCACATGAAATATACTCAACATCACTAATTATTAGAGAAATACAAATTTTAATGACAATGAGGTACTGCTTCATACCAATCAAAATGGCCATCATTAAAAATCTACAAATAACAAACAATGGAGAGGGTATGGAGAATAGGGAACACTTCTACACCGTTAGCAGGAATGTAAATTGGTACAACCACTATGGAAAACAGTATGGAGTTTCCTCAAAAAACTAAAAATAGAGTTGCTATATAATCCAGCAAGTTCTACTCCTGGGCATATATCATAATTCAAAAAGATACATGCACCCAGTGTTCATAGCAGCACTATTTACAATAGACAAGAAATGGAGACAACCTGAGTGTCCATTGATATATGAATGGATTAAAAAAAAAAAAAGATGTGGTATCTGTACACAATGGAATACTAGTCAGCCATACAAAAAAAAATGAAATAATGCCATTTATATCAATGTAGATGGACCTAGAGATTATCATACTAAGTGAAGTAAGTCAGAAAGAGAAAGACAAATAACATATGTATATGTGAATCTAAAATATGACACAAATGACCTTATTTAGACTCTGATGCTGGGAGGGATTGGGGGCAGGAGGAGAAGGGGACTACAGAGGATGAGATGGCTGGATGACATCCCTGACTCAATGGACGTGAGTCTAAGTGAACTCTGGGAGTTGGTGATAGACAGGGAGGCCTGGCATGCTGCGATTTATGGGGTCTCAAAGAGTCAGACATGACTGAGCGACTGAACTGAACTGAACTGATGAAACAGAAGCAGATTCACAGACACAGAAAACAAATTTACATTTCCCAATGTAGAAAGCAGGTGGGAGAGAGATAAATTAGGATGTTAGCATATACAACGGAGAAGGCAGTGGCTACCCACTTCAGTACCCTTGCCTGGAAAATCCCATGGACAGAGGAGCCTGGTAGGCTGCAGTCCTTGGGATCGCTAAGAGTCGGACACGACTGAGAGACTTCACTTTCACTTTCCTGCATTGGAGAAGGAAATGGCAACCCACTCTATTGTTCTTGCCTGGAGAATTCCAGGGATGGGGGAGCCTGGTGAGCTGCCATCTACAGGGTCGCACAGAGTCGGACACGACTGGAGCGACTTAGCAAACTAGCATACATAAAAGAGATAAACAACCAGGTCCCATTGTGTAGTACAGCAAACTGTATTCAAAATCTTATAAAAATCATAATGGAAAAAATATGAAAAAGAATGTGTGTTTGTGTGTGTGTGTGTATATATATATATATATAAAACTGAGTCACTTTGCTGTACACTAGAAACTAACACAACATTGTAAATCAATTCTACTTCAATAAAAAATAAATTTAGAAAAGGAAGCATGTCTGTGATCCCCAAAGAGACATGCCAACTATATGTAATGTGCTATCTTGGATGGGATTCTGAACTGAAAAAAAAAAAAATTAAGTAAAAACTAAAAAAAATTGATAAATGTGGATTCTGGTTAAAATAAATTAGTTGTTTTAAATTTTCAATCTAATAATTCCAACAGCCTTGCCTTATGAGTTTGGGTTCTGATACTTGCTCTGTCTCTTCAAAGTGTGTTTTTATTTTTTTATATGCTTTGTGATCTTTTTCTTGGTAGCTGAAAATGACATACTGGATAAAGAAACCCAGCACTGGTTCTGATACATGTTTCTGCTCACAGGTTTCTGCTCTGACAAATTGTGATTCTCTCTATTTATCTGTCTGTCTCCCTAACTTTGGGTATAGCGTTTTGTACTATGACCCTATTTCCCCAATGGATCTAAGAAGAGTTGTTGATTTTTCAGGTCGTTTAGCTTTTTACAGTTGTTGGGACAGGGTGACAACTTTCAAGTATTTTACAAGCTGAACTGGAAACCAAAAAGTATGGTTCATGTATTGGAAGCTCTGTTTTGGGGTAAAACACATTGAAGGCTATTATGCATATTTGATTACTAGGCTTGTTTATTAAAATGATTATATTATCTCTGGCAATATTTCTTGCTCTGATATGAATTAGTATACACTAATATTCTAATATTAGTATGTGTGTGCTAAGTCACTTCAGTTGTGTCTGAATCTTTGCAACCCCATGGCAATTTTCTTCCCATTAGGTTTAGCATAGTAAATCTTTTCCTACTGTTTACTTTTCTATATATTTAATGTAAATGTCATGTTAAAAGCACATAATTTGTTCCTACTTTTTAAGCCAATTTTAATATCTCTACATTATTGAGCTGTTTAGATGATTTACATTTAAGGTGATTATTGATATGATTAGGTTGTAATCTACCATCTAATATTTATGTTCTATTTTTCAATTGTTTTGTTTCCATGTCTCCTGTTTTATGGAATTTCTTTGGATTGAATATCTTTTATGATTCTAACATATCTCCTCTACTGCCTTATTAATTATGTTTTTGTTAACTTTTTTATTGGCTATTTTTGGCTTACAGCATGCATTTTAATTACATCTATTTTAGGTAGTATTATATGCCTTCATAAGCCTAAGAGTTTACTTTCAGTTTTCCTATTCTAGTCTTCGTGGCACTGTCTTCATAATGTAACTTACACATATATTATAAACCCCATTGTTCATGTTCGTTACAGTTTTTTCTTATATTAAACAATTGTCTTATAAGGAGATTTTAAAAATAAGAAAAAATTTTGGATATTTATCTACATATTTATCATTTATGTTACTCTATTTCCTTGTGTTGTAGATACATATTTTAATCTGGTTTAACTTTCCCTATGTAATATGCGCTTCTTATGATTTCTTTGATTATGGTATGCTGGTGATACATTCTTACAGTGTTGTATATTTAAAAACATTCTTTTGACTCAGGAATTATGTTCACATATTTACTCAACAGATATGAGTATATGCCTATATAAGAGCATATGGATGAATGGTTACAAAATATTTACAATCATAAATACCTGGAAACAACCAAGATGTCCAGCAGTATGTGAACAGATAAATAAACTGTAATAAATCCATAAAGTGGAATACTATTCAGTAATAAAAATGATTAATGAGCAAATGGTCACAAAAATCTTAAGTGCATATTATTAGTTGAAAGTAGACAATTAAAAAAAAGTTACATATTGTATGTTATTGATTATATGACATTTGGGAAAAAACAAAAATATAGAGATTGGAAAGCCTTCCCAGGTGGCACTAGTGGTAAAGAACCCATCTGCTAATACAGAAGATGTAAAAGACACAGGTTTGATCCTTGAGTTGGGAAGATCCCCTGGAGGAGGGCTTGGCAACCCACTTAGGTATCCTTGCCTGGAGAATCCTGTGAACAAGGGAGCCTGAAAGAGTCGGACATAACTGAAACGAGAACACACACACACACAGACTCTAAACAGATCAGCAGTCATTAGTTCATAAGGGAGGGTTGAATAGGTGAAGCACAGGGGATTTCTTTTAGGACACCAAAACTGTTTTCAATGATATTATAATGTTGGATTCATGGCATTATACAATTGTTGAAACCCATAGAAATTTATAGCACCAAAGGTGCTTGTAAAATGCAGTCAAAAAAATAATTAAGAAGTCAGGGCATCCCAAAGTGGAATGCAAAAAGTGGCAAATTAGTCTAACTGTATTACAAATGTATAAAACAATGTCCCTGAAGCTGGCGGAAGGACAAAGTTAAAAGTAACTTTGGAGAGGGTAGGAGGAATTAAGAAAGTGGCATATACTCTATCATCTGTAAAATAGATAACCAGTGGGAAGCTGCTAGAGCTTCCCTAGTGGCTCAGTGGTAAAGAATCTACCTGCAAGGCAGGAGCCACAGGGCAGGAGGACATGGCAACCCACTCCAGTATTCTGCCTGGAGAATCCTATGGACAGAGGAGCCTGGCAGCCTCTCAGTCCATAGGGTTGCAAAAAGTCAGATACAACTGAAGCAACGGAGTACATATGCACACACTGGAAACTGCTATATAATACAGTGAGCCCAGCCTGGTGTTTTGTCATGACCTGGAGGGGTGGGATGAGAAGGGGGAGGGATGCTTAAGAGGGAGGGAATATATATAAATATATATTTATGACTTATTTTGATTGTTGTATGAGAGAAATCAGCACATTTTAAAGCAATTATGCACCAATTTAAAAATAAATTAAAAAAATTATGGTGTCTAAGACTAAAAGCAAAAATAACTGTAATAACCACTGTACTACAGTAGAGTTGCCTCCCATGTGTATATGCATTAACAATTATGGAATTATACCCTTATGACAGAAAGTGAAAAGGAACTAAAGAGTCTCTTGATGAAAGTGAAAGAGGACAGTGTAAAATCTGTCTTAAAACTCAACATTCAAAAAACTAAGATCATGGCATCTGGTCCCATAGCTTCATGGTAAATAGATGGGGAAACAATGGAAACAGTGAGAGACTTTATTTTCTTGGGCTCCAAAATCACAGCAGATGGTGACTGCAGCCATGAAATTAGAAGATGCTTGCTCCTTGGAAGAAAAGCTGACAAACCTAGACAGCATTTTAAAAAGCAGACATATCACTTTGCCAAGAAAGGTCCATATAGTGAAAGCTATGATTTTTCCACTGGTCATGTATGGATGTGAAAGTTGGACCATAAAGAAGGCTGAGCACCAAAGAACTGATGCTTTTGAACTGTGGTGCTGGAGAAGACTCTTGAGAGTCCCTTGGATTGCAAGGAGATCAAACCAGTCAACCTAAAGGAAATCAATACTGAATATTCATTGGAAGGACTGATGCTGAAGCTAAAACTCAAATACTTTCGCCACCTGATGTGAAGAGCTGAATCATTGGAAAAGACCCTGATGCTGGGAAAGACTGAAGGCAGGAAGGGGATGACAGAGGATGAGATGTTTGGATGGCATCACTGACTCAATGGACATGCGTTTGAGCAAGCTCCAGGAGTTGGTGATGGACAGGGAAGTCTGGTGTGCTGTAGTACATGGGGTCGCAAAGAGTCAGACACAACTGAGCAACTGAACTGAACTGATATACATATACTACAATTGAATAATTAAATAAATTGATGATTGATGGTGGGATCCAGGTTTCTTACTATTACAATGGGAGGTTAAAAATGAGCAAGGGAACGAGGCTATAATAATCTATGTGGTAGGAACTTGGAGTTCCAGACATCAGTCTGAATTGAGGTTTACCTCATTATAGATACAGTATATTACATATAGAAATATTTATAGAAATGTACATATACATAGTTCAGTATGCACATAGATATTTCCTTGCTATGTCAGCTGAGGTGATCTGTAACAACATCCCTGTAGCAATGGGCATACCTAGTGCTCAGATCTTGGTTTCTAATTTCCTTATTAATACCATTTGGTTGAAATTGGTATTTCCAGGATTGGAGCAGGAAATATAGACTATGAGCCTAGAGTACCTTGTGATGTTGGGAAGTAAGGAAATGCTCAGAAACAAAACAAGATCCTGTAATGATGAGGCAAAGTAACACTGGAGTCAGTTTAAGAGGCTCCCAATGTTCCCAAATGTTCCAAATCTGGGACAGTTTAATATGGAAAAAAAGTACTGAATTCTAATTCCCAGTATAAAATTAATATTCATGATTCTATGTTGATAATGGCAACCCACTCCAGTATTCCTGCCTGGAGAATCTCATGGACGGAGGAGAGCCAGGTGGGCTACAATCCATGGAGTCGCAAAGAGTCAGACATGACTGAACGACTTTCACTCACATGTTGATATATGTGATCGATTATATAAATATTCTTTTATACATGAGCTTGTATTAGTACACAATAAATCCAGATAATTCTTATATACAGAAGAAAAATCCTAAATAATCTATGTTAAATATTCTTCCCTCAAAGAAGTAACATGTTAAACCCCACTTTTAAATATGGGATGAACTTAGTGAATTCGTTTCAAAGAATACAGTAAGGAAAGCAGAGGGGAGCAACTATACCATGAAAAAAACTGACAAATATTAGCTCAGCCAGGTGATCCAAGTAAATGTCAAAGGTAATAAATTATGTTAATAGTATCTACTCTTGATATACTGTGATGACTCTGACACTTTTTTCTGTGGTCTTCCCCCCAAGAATATAGAATCTCAGTATTACAGTCTGTTTCTGCCATTATTTTAAAAATACCATAGACTAGGTGGCTTATTAACAACAGATATCTATTTCTTGTAGTTCTACAGGCTTGGAAGTCCAAGATCATAGCACTGGCTAATTCAGTGTCTGAAGAGAGCCCAATTCCTGGTTCATAAATGCCCATCACAATGAGCTCACATGGTACAATGGGTGAGGGATCTCTCTTGGGTCTCTCTTCATAGGTACACTAATCCTATTCATGAAGACTTACTTTCGTGACCTAGTCACCTCCCGAATGTCCCACCTCCAAAGCCATCACATTGTGGATAAGATTTCAGTGCATGAATTTGAAGGAGGGAGGCAAATCTTTAGTCTATTGTATTCAGTCTAATCATGAAAAAAATCTAACAAATCTTACTTGAGAGACATTCTATAAAATACCCAACCCGTCTCCTCAACACTGTCAATGTCATATAAAACAAAGATATGAAAAATTGTCATATCTAGAACAGAAAAGAGATAGTAGGTAAAAATTAAGGAGATATAGATAAAATATGAATTTTAATAATAATACATCAGTATCAAATTATTAGTTTTAATAAGTATATCACAGTAATATGTTAATAATAAGGGGAACTGGAATAGGAATTCTTTATATTAAATATAGGAATATAAAGAATAGGAATTCTTTATATTAAAGTTGTAATATTTATTTAAATACACAACTAAAATTTAAATATTCCTTTAAAAAAAAAAAACAAGGCCTTTATTTCACCTTTCTTTTTGAAAGATATTTAGTTGAGCATAGAATTCTAGGTTGATTATTTTTTTCTTTCAGTACATTAGAGATTTCATGCCACAGTTTTTTCTGACTTACATTACTTCTGAGAAATTGACTGTCAGTCATCTTTGTTTTATGTATGTTTTTTTCATTTGTATCAAGTTGCTTTTCACTGTTTCTAAGCAATTTGATGTGCCTTTGTATAGACATATATGAGACCCTCTCTAAAGGAAATAGTGGGTATTCATATTTGAATATTAACATATAGAACATTTCTTAAAACCATCAACTTAAGCCTAAAAAATAGAAATGAAACAAATGAATATGAAGGACAAAAGAACCAAATGTATGTTCATGTTCATTAGGGTCAACCCTTAAAATATTACCATTATGAGATTAAAGAGATCTTAAGTTACATTTAATCTCCTTATTTTATAAATAAGGAAACTTATGATCAAGGATGACTAAGCAATTTTGTTTTAAATCTCATAGCAATTTAATAGAAGAGTGGAAACTGAGCTTATCTTCCTATTGGTTAGTTGTTAGTACTCCAGCATCTGTAGGCTAGAATCTGCTGGTCCAGCATGGTTGCTGAATGTGGATGCAGGACCAGATATGAGTAGAATGCTACAACCTCAATTTGCCTTACCTAGGCCTAGGTTTCCTTCTCCGGGAAGGCAATGGCACCCCACTCCAGCACTCTTGCCTGGAAAATCCCATGGATGGAGGAGCCTGGTGGGCTGCAGTCCATGGGGTCGCTAAGAGTTGGACACGACTGAGGGACTTCACTTTCACTTTTCACTTTCATGCATTGGAGAAGAAAATGGCAACCTACTCCAATATTCTTGCCTGGAGAATCCCAGGGACGGGGGACCCTGGTGGGTGCCGTCTATGGGGTCGCACAGAGTTGGACACGACTGAAGCGACTTAGCAGCAACAGCAGCAGCAGCAGCAGGCTTCCTTCTATGCAATGAGTTTCATAGCCACAAGAATATAGGAAGTCAGGGATTTGGAGGGGTTAATTATACTTGAAAAAGATACATTGGTTCTTGGCCTTCTGCTGTTTTCTCTCTGGACTGACACTCATGTGGTATGAATCTCAGTTGGATTAATGCTGTATCTTTTGTGTCACAAGTCCTCAGAGTGGCTTGCACTTAATCAACCAAGATCTTGGTTCTTCTTTTCAACCTTGGCTCTGTTTTAAACATAAATGACCTTCATCACTTATGCCTCAGGTTCATTTATGATAAGGAAGACGGATGTGTAGTCAAGGCCATGAAACCTGACCTGTGGGGTGGAGTGCTGGGAAGTTTCCCACAACATTTTATAACTTGCTGTGGGGAACAGCTGAAAATTACTGCTCCTGGGGTGTTACAAGAGAAGGTGCAATATTCCTTTTCATAATCAAATTCTCATAAAATTACCACTTCACTCATTAAGAATAACTATTTCTTGTAGAAAATCACCCTTTGAGGAGGCATTTGGTATGTTTCCAAAGGAATTTACTTAATTAAAAAAAAGCATCTCTGTATTCCTCTCTATCTATTGCCTTTAAAAAACATCTTCGTTATACCAGAGACTTAATAACAGTAAAATGGATAACAAGCAGACCAAGGGATGAGGAACTTGAAAATAAACCAAAATTACCCAGGTGTTCTTGGGTAGTAAATGGTACACACTAACAAAGACAAAACCATTCTTCATGGGAGAATACTCAAAGAAACATCTGTGCCTTTCCCAGATCCAAAGACATTTTAGTCTGGCAGTATGATACAGATCAATTGATGTAGTTTAAATGGATAACAAAACATCTGCAGCTCTTACTAGACTTAATGCTAGGAACTGTACTTGGAGGTTAAATGTTATGGAGTCTCTGGCTGCAGACATTATTAAGTTAGAGATGTTGACAGGAAGAAAGTAAAAATGAGGTCTCAATTACACAAGCATCTAGGTAATAATTTACAATCACACACATATAAACATATACATTTATAAATACTTCCTATGCTGTGATAAGAAATTGTTGTAATTAATCTCAAAGTAATTCTCTTTGAGCTGTGAATATTTATGATCCATAAAGCAGAGGATTTTGCTTATTTAGGACAAATGAATGGTTAAAATGGAGAGGGAAAATAAAATTGGAGGTGAGACTTCTTTTCAGCTAAGCCAAGAGAGAGATTAATGTCTGCTCCCTGGCAGCTGCCCATTACTAAATTCCTAAGTATTGGACTCTGCACAATTGAAGGCTCTCTGGAAAAATAACTATTTACGTACAGTCAACAAATAAACAAACAAAAATCCTCAAAAACCCAACCAAATTACTCTGCCCTGGAAAACCCGCAAAAATAAGATCAATTTATTATCATGGGACTTGTGTCACAGAACTGTAAAAACTGGTTTGTAATAGGCAGACTATGTAGCCATACACATACAGAGATATGTGGATTCAAGGAGATTTATCCATGTCTGTATATAAACAGCCTCACATACAGCAGATAAAAACATGATAAAAGGGTAAGGCTTGAAACAGCCTTTGGAGTTTTAAAAAAATATCTTCTCCTGTGCAAGAAATGGCACAAACAAATGGGAAATGTGCTTCCCAACAGCCATTTTTAAGGCATAGTGCTAAATTTGTTTGTGTATTTGAGCATCAGGTTTATTTATATATATATATATGGACAAGCTCCTCCCACACTTTTTGGTACCTTTTAGTACTAGCAAAATAGCTAACAAAAATGAAATAAAATGACTGTTTATTGAACATCTCTGGCCTGCCAGGCATCTTGTTACATCCTGTTGTTGTCTGCACAACTTTTCAAGATTAAATGAACAGATGCTACATTGATCTATTCACTTAAGTGGGGTGGCTAATGGTGTGACAGAAAGCTGTGTTTCTGCTCTAAGAGAAATACGCACTTTTACTTTGACACCAATGAGTGGCGATTCTCTCAAATTACTGAATACCTACAAAGAGCATGCTCAACATTAGTGAACTGATGGCAACATTTTCCAATAGTGGTACAGATTCACAATTATTTACCTCAGCTATAAAATCAAAAAAGTTTTGAAAGCCAAGAATTTTATAACTTTTTTGGGGAGCAGAAGCTAATCTGAGCCAGTATTTATAGCTCCTTTAAAAAATCCCACTTCATGTAACTACTCATCTATTTAGCTATAAAAAATATTCATATTTGATTGTGGAATGCTGCCCCAGACCCCACTGGAGTTGTTACATAATACGCAGTTTATGTCCTAATTGTGTTCCAAAATAAGAAAAATTCTGAATTTTAGAACACATTTGGGAGTGATACTGATAATGGGGGAGGCAATGCCTGTGTGGGAAGAGGAGGGTTTATGGAAAATCTCTGTACCTTCCTCTCAATTTTCTTATGAACCTTCAACTGCTTTAAAAATGTACAATTGTTAAAAATAACACAACACATTTGATCTCAACAGTTGCCGGCAATGGATTTTGGATCTAGGCAGCAAATGATTTGAAACCCTTGGGTTCTTCATTTATTTAATAGCAATAATTTTAAAGAATGAGATTCAGAAAAAAATAATAAACTTCATATTAGATTTTTTTTAATTCATAACATCATAAAGTTATAATCCAGGGTTAATTTATTCTATCTGCCAAATCCTTTATAATTATTTATCAGGCCACCAAAAACATTCACAAATTCAAATGAATCCTAATCACATTCTTAACATTAACTTGCAGTCTCTGATATCAGATTAGCTTGTCATGAATTGGTTTATTGGCAATGGCTGATTTTTTCTCAAAGTGGCAAATAGTCATTTGGTAAATTGCTATTTATTTTCTTTAGGATGTAGACTCACGGGGGCTGGAGGTGAAATGATTCTTAGACCAGGAATTATACTTTCCACTTAACCACTTTCACAATGAGACCGTCTCTGATGCTGCATTATTGGCGGGGGCTATGGACCTTGAAGAAAGCAAATGAATATCGACTTGTGGTGATGGAGATGACATGTCTCTGGAGGATCCCTGGGATTCGCAGAAGACAGAAGCTGAGAGTAATGACATCGGCAGTACTCTGTGAATAGAAAGGAGCTGCGGGCTGTCAGGGGAGGACTGGGATTGCTAACTGGGCGGTGCACCTGTCAGTCATGCTGAGAGAGAAGAGAAGCGAGGGTGAGCTCTCCTCCCAGACCTCTGAGAAGTAAGCTGAGCTGTTCTCCAGACCCTGAGACCATATGGCTGTGAAACCTCACCCCGGACATCACGGTTCTGAAGAAACTTCATCCATGAAAAAAATGAATGAATAATTCTCAATATTCTTGTCAAAACATAAGCTTGTAATGATTTTTAGCTCCTTCAAGTTGTCCTATTTACCGGCTTTGAAAACAAGAATGGCTCGATTTAGAATAGCAATTTAGTAAAAAAAAAAAAAAAAAAACAAAAAACAAACATGCAGGTTCTTTAATTTTTTTGGATATCCTTTCCTTGAAGTTTCAAAAGCAACTGCTAGTTTCCAAATAAAATTGATTAAATGTGAATCACTCTAATATGAACCACTGGAGCTGATGCTTACATTCTCTGGCAATAGCCCTATGGATAGCGAATAAAAGAAATGAGAAAAACTCCAGTAGTCTAGGAGTTCAGATTGTCTTAAAATAACACACAATGGCTGACTATCAGAACAGAGTCTGACATCTCCACGATGTAAAATAGGACACTAATATTAATATTTTCAAAAAGCCTGACGTTCATCCTCCCTTTTTTTCCTTCTGTTTAGGAATTTTGAGTAAATTTTTTTTTTCATTCAAAATTCATAAGCCACCTAGAAATCCCCAGTAATGGCTTCACTGCAAGCTTAATATAATCATGAATGGTTCTTTGTGGTTCCCTGCGTGATTCTTCAGTAGTATCAGCACCACCTGGGACCTTGACAGAACTTCTCCAGCTCCATCTGAGACCTACTGACTCCAGATTTCTGGATTTAGAACATAGAAATCTGTAGCTTAACAAGCCATCCGGGTGACTGAGACATGTTCAAGTTTGAAAACCACTGGCTTAACACTAGGAAACTTCAAAGGGGACAGAGGTACAGATAAGGAAATCAACTGATTTTGGAAAATGGCCTGTTTGTGGCTTTTGCATAATAATCTACGAGGTGTTAACACCTGAAATGAAGTCAGTGTCCTTCATGCTATCCTGGCTAGACTCCCACCAAATGATCAGAAAACAGGTGTTTCATCCAACTGCTCGCTGTCCTCAGAATTAACATCCCTTAGTGGCTCAGAGGGTAAGGAATCTGCCTGCAATGCAGGAGACCCGGGTTCGACCCCTGGATCAGGAAGATCCCTTGTGGAAGTGAATGGCTACCCACTCCAGTATTCTTGCCTGGAGAAGTCCGTGGACAAAGGAGCCTGGCGGGCTACAGACCATGGGGCCACAAGGAGTTAGACACAACTGAGTGACTTTCACTTCACTTCATGACAGTGTTAAAAAGTTATCAGTTTTGTTTGTTTTGCTTTTTGTGGTTTTGTTCTCCTCTTCTCCTTTTTTATAGGGTCAGGTAAAACTTGAAAGCAGTAAACTGGGTGTTGTGACTTAATTTGTAATAATTAACTCAATCTCTTGCACTACACAAGATGGAGAAAATTGCGTGAGTCCCACGTTTTGTTCTTTCGTGGGTGTTTTTGCTAGTCAGATCATGTCAGAACATAAATCAACATAGAGCTTTCTTTGTTGAGAATGTATTCCTCCTGTCCTCCACCCAAAAACATCTACTGGATTAAAGAATGTGCTTAAAGACTGTTTATTGGCATTATTCTCTCAGTGTGGTCTGAGAACAGTTACCAGGTAGCAGTCCGTGGATCACCCTTTGTATGGCCCTGTTCAAAACTACCTGTGCATCTCTTATGAAAGAACATTGTAGAGCCTTTATCCAGAGCTTAATTTTCTTTACTTAGTTGTGATTTAAATACACACACACACACACACACATATATCCCCTCAGTCATAAAGGTTGCTTGGTGGGGTCTGGAAAGCCAATATACATTGCAAGACATTATTTTACTCTATGAGGTAAGAGGAGAAAATAGTTGAGAACCATTCAGTTAGACATATAAGGCCATTCTCAGAAATAGTCCCAGTGAAGGCAGCCAAGTGGTCTAATGCCTGTCTCTGCCTGAAGGATGTGAAGAGTGGAAGCTGGTTTCAATCAATGTGCAGGAGAGTCCTATAAGACACATTGGCCTTACAGCAGGATTCTAAGTGGAAAGTAGTCAGGCATGGTCTTAAGAAACATATATCCTAGCATCCCAAATATTGATTCAGGTACACTGAGCAGCAGACAGTGTTCCTTTCTCTGAAGGAGAAATCCTTACCTGAGGGAAGAGTCTCCCTGATACTACATAGAACTGTATGAGGAAGTCATGGTTAAAACACTGTAGCAAAGTATTTTTACATCATTGCAAACAGTTTAGGATAAAACACTACTCTTTTGGACAAGTAGGAATACTCTTCAGCAGAGGGAGATCATTTTTTACTTAATCAATAAAGAGGTATGCCCTCCTGGATAACAAACTGAACTTGAGATGTAGGATTTGAGCTATATGGATGACAAAAATCAGAAGGGCCTGTCTATCTGGAAAAGCGCTTTAGGGAAGTAGAAAGTAGAAGATCCATCTCTTGAAAGCCACGAGGTCTGTGGCTCTGGAGGGCAAACTAATTAGGGGGAAATCAAGTCTCTAATTTGCTAACTAAATGATTACAGTCCTTGTAAGTTCTGTATTTAAGGATCTATTAGCACTTGTGGTATCATTTTAGTAGTCTCATCCAGTCTTCAACACAATAAAGAAAGCCAAGGACCACAATAAAAAAAAAAAAAGAAAAAAAGAAAAGGACATTACCATCTCGGGCCAGGACGGTAGTCAGGAAAACAATGTCACAAAACCTCAAGAAATCAAAATTGAAGAAGGCAGGTGTCATGTAGTGAGTGACTTTCATTTAGTAGGTTTTTCATCTTGTGCCAAACCTTATCTATTTTAAGTTTTCTCCTATTTAGCAGAGCAACATTGACTTCTATCTGACAAGATCCAGTAAGCCTGCATACTGCCGTGATGCAGGTCAAATCAACTTTTCAGTTCCAATCAACAACTAAAATAAAGGGCAAAATAACTCAGGAGGAAGCTGAACTGTGTATCTAATCCACAAACAGAGAGCAGGTCAGTTTCCTATGGCTCACCATAAACTTATTCCTCTCCATGTCTATGACCACTTGATCAATGTCAGACCTTCCATGATGCTACCCAGTTAGAACTGACTGAGTTAAGAAGTAAGACAGATCCTGAGTGAAAGCGAACATATATACATATACACATACATACATAAATAAAAGAAGTGAGTTATCAATTCAAAAAGCAAAGCAGTCTTGGAACACTTGAGAATAGAAATATCTCCTATACTAAAAGAATCTTTAGTTATTAACATAATACAGAGCAGCAAAATAACACTTTGATAATAATATGACTCCTAAATAAGGGTTATGAGATATAAAAATTGCAGACTTAGAGAAGAGGTATTATAGGTCAAATATGGGTTCCAAATCAACTTATTGCTCCAGAAAATTAATGTTATTATAAAATTTAATGAAATAATGTAACATGGTATTGGCCTACATTGTAGGTTATATCAAGAACTTAATGTACTTAAATATATATCAATGAGAAATTGTGACCTAAAAGATATGTATTTTTTAACAACTTCATCATTGAATTTTCCCAGAAGCACAGTATTTTGTCTAGCACCAGCATTCATACATATGTTCATACACAGATTTTTGTCTTTAACTCTATTTTCTACTAAAAGAAATCAAGGATCATTAGAGAATAGTTCTTTCTGTCTATACCTGGTAAGGAGAAAAATTAAGATGGTCCTGGAGTATCTTATTGCGGTAACAGTAGTGTAGTGTGAAAGTGAAAGTGACTCAGAATTCTCCAGGCCAGAATACTGGAGTGGGTAGCTTTTTCCTTCTTCAGGGGATCTTCCCAACCCAAGGATCAAACTCAGGTCTTCTGCATTGCAGGCAGATTCTTTACCAGCTGAGCCACAAGGGAAGCCCCAAAATACTAGAGTATTGTCACAGTATAAGGATAGTATAATCTGAAAGATGTTTTGAAAGTTTCCAGAAGGGCAAATGAATGTACACCTACTGCCCAATTTTTGACAGTTGGGATATATACTTAATTAGAGCAGTTATCTAGGTAAAAAGGAAAAAAAGAAAAAACAAAAATTATCATTCAAAGTGATTAATGATATATACTCTACAAAAGAAATGGCAAGTTTTCAAAAATATATACAGAAAAATCAGAATGATACACAATTGAAATTATAAATATGTACTGTTCACTTTCTGGTTAATACCTAGGTTTATAATCACAGCTAAGTAAACCAACCTAAAAGCTTTAAGCTAATTCATAGACATTAGGTCCACATTATTTATAAATGATAGGACTTTGAGCCCTGTAATCCTGATGAAGTAATACTTATAAATTTATCATTTCAAGAAATAGAAATATATGTGACTGGCTGATACTGGGAAGTCCAGTTGAGCCATCAATTCAAAAGTTTCACTGTAAAAGCTTAATAATTTTGCTGTAACTAAAGCGGCAGGTATGCAATCATCTTGAAAACATCCCTGATCTAACATTAGCCATTTAATAAAGAGAATTAGTCTCTTTGGGGACTGATAAAATTACTGCAACACTAAGTTTACACATATACACACAATCAATCTGATGGCAGTATTTTTGTTTTATATTATGCTTTTGAAATTATTTTGAAGGTTTATGTACATTTTCTTTACAGATATTTGAAATACTTAAATGAACAGAGTTTATTAGTTTTATAAGACAAACATTAACTTTACAAAATATATTTTTCAAATTAATTTTAATCAATATTTTTGCAAATTGATTTAAGAGTTAGAGAATCTGAGATACTTGTAATTCTCATTTAGTAGGATTTAATTAGTCAATTTAATAAGAATTTAAACACTGAAGAGAAATTGATTCTTTAACTACATAATTATGATTTAATGATTAAACAATTGTTAACTGAATCTACAAGCCCAAATCATTGACCATAAGTCAAGATGTGAAGTGTTTATGAAGGTTCTCCTGTATGCACAAAAAGCCTCTGGGCAGTAAAGAGCTCTCAACAAACCTCAGTTATGGAGAGTTTGTAATGTTATAACTTATGCTTTAAAGGAAATGGGAATACAGGACATATCTTTGAGAAATATTCCATAAAAAATCATAAAAACAGATTTTTTGGTACTTAAAGGGGTATGTGTCAATTATTTGGAAAATGTATGCATGTGAAACACTTCATTCCCTAGATCATGGCATCCAGTCCCATCACTTCATGGCAAATAGATGGGGAAACAATGGAAACAGTGGCTGATTTATTTTTCTGGGCTCCAAAATCACTGCAGATGGTGACTGCAGCCATGAAATTAAAAGACGCTTACTCTTTGGAAGGAAAGTTATGACCAACCTAGAGAGCATATTAAAAAGCAGAGACATTACTTTGTCAACAAAGGTCCATCTAGTCAAGGCTATGGTGTTTCCAGTGGTCATGTATGGATGTGAGAGTTGGACTACAAAGAAAACTGAGCACCGAAGAATTGATGCTTTTGAACTGTGGTACTGGAGAAGACTCTTGAAAGTCCCTTGGACTGCAAGGAGATCCAACCAGTCCATCCTAAAGGAGGTCAGTCCTGGGTGTTCATTGGAAGGACTGATGCTGAAGCTGAACTGCAATACTTTGGCCACCTGATGCGAAGAGCTGACTCATTGGAAAAGACCTTGATGCTGGAAAAGATTGAGGGCAGGAGGAAAAGGGTATGACATAGGATAAGATGGTTGGATGGCATCACTGACTCAATGGACATGGGTTTAGGTGGACTCTAGGAGTTGGTGATGGACAGGGAGGCCTGGCATGCTGCTGTTCATGGGGCCGCAAAGAGTCGGACACGACTGAGCGACTGAACTGAGCTGAATATGGGATAAATGAAGTGTTGCTATATTCATTGGTTGTTTTATTGAAGACATCCATCATATAATGATGCTTTCTTAATAGATTTGCACAACTGAAATGATCATTTGCTACTTCTACAGCAATTTCCAGATTTAGCCTAAATTTCCAGATAATATGAATCAATTCTGAAAAGCAAGAATAAGCTTGCTATTGAGAAAGCAGTTACATTCTCCTATACTTACAGAATCATGGAGTTGGAGAAAACTTTAGAAAACATTTTAGCCCAGTAACTTATTTTACCAATAAGTGAACTAGCTAAGGGAAGGTAAGTAATTTATCCATAGTATCACAGGTAGTTAATAACAAAGACCAAGTCAGTCTTATTACTCCCATTCTTTCCCATCAAAAGTCCTTATTTTAGTTTGTATACAATTGTCATTTTAGTTCACAAATTTCTACTTAGTTCTATTGATAAGAAAACAAATCTATAAGAAAAAACTGGAGATTTTCATCAGTATTGTACATAATTTCTTTACATCTCTGTCCTCTTAAATTGCATATCCAAATTTTAAAGTGATATGTTTATGATAGTAATAATAGAATGTCTGTTATTATTTATCTCTATTGACAGAATGCTTCTTTTATAAATTCATGTCTCTGACAGTATTCATCTAATTTTAGTCCCTCAAATATCCCATCAGATTTCAGGAGACCATTATCTCAAAATTATTTAGAAAACCAAGGCAGAGTGCACCTCAAGTTTCAATAGGGTCACAAAGTTAAAAATAAATGGGTGGTAACACTAGTTGAAAGGAAGGAGAAAGTAATAGGACCTTGAAGAGTACATACACACACACACTTTTCACAGACCATCTTAACTTTCTGCCATTACCTGCTGTTCTAAAACAGCAGTTCTCAAATTCTGGTCTCTGGACCTCTTAAAAATTATTGAAGAGTCCAAAAAGCTTTTGTTTATGTTGGCCATATCTATCAATATAGTTGTCCCTGGGTATTCCCAGGGGATTGGTTCCAGGACCCCTGTGAATCCAAAATCCAGGGATGCTCAAATCCCTGATAAAAAGACATGGTACAGGTGCCCTTTCCTTGATCTATATCCAAAGATTCAACTGATTGCAAAACAAAATCCATGGGTATGGAAATTGACCATACAGAACCCACAGACACAGAGGGTCCACTGAATTTACTGTAAGATAAAACTAAGAAACTACAAAATTAGTTTCTTATTAATTAGTAAATTATTGGTATATGTTTAGATTAATAAAAAATAAATTCACATTAATGCAAATTACACAGTTTAGGAAAAATTAACTATGTTTTCCAAAACAAAAGCAATGAGAAAAGTTGCATAGTTTGAATTTTTGCAAATCTCTTCAAAATTTTGCTTTAGACAGCTAGATGCTTCTGCATTCAATCTGTTATTTGACTGGCACTTATTAAAAACATTTGAACTCACAGTGGTAGCTGAGAGATAAAGGACTTCATAGACCCCCTGAAAGTGCTTCAAGGCTCCCCAGGGGCTCTCAGATCACACACTAGAAATATTGTTCTACAGTAAGAGAGGGAACCACAGCAGAACTTCATTTAAGCTCAGACCAGCTTCAGATACTCATCTAAACTTTTGGAATGATCCAGATAAAAATACCAGCTAATTGAACACCATAAGGGGCTATCTTTGGCTTCCAATTTTGGAGATGAGTCTGCCACAGGATTTCATGTTTCCAAAAGAGATTCCTATCTACCTATTGTCTTTACTTCATTATTTTGTGCTGTGATCACCAACAGTCATTGCATATCCTTTGTCATTGTTATGGTCTATATCAGAGTCCCCCACCTATCTATACCTGTAAATCTGAATAATCACTGGCTGCAAACATCATATTTTAAACTAGGAGGTTTGTGCATATACTTAAAAATGAAATTCCTCTTTAATGTACATTCTGAGTTGTTTATTTGTTGGTTGTAACCCTGCTAAAGTGAAGATATAGCCAAAATTAAAGGTTGAAGAATGACAGCCTAAAGGCATGTCAGCAATGAAGGCAAATACAGAATTGGCTCATCAAAATCCACTGCTTTCCTTAGGAAGATAGAGCAAGTCTATGAATACATGATAGAAAGAGTTGGCTACCATGTCAACAACCAGGCAGGCTCCTAGACTCGCTCTTCAGGACTATATTATGACTACTATGACTGCATGCTTTCTAAGTCTCAGTCAAGGCTGTAAGACTTCCTACAAAGACAAGCTATGAGAAAAGGCAAGAGTGCTCTTAGGTAGCTACAGCATGTTCCAACTCCCTCCCACCCCCAACAGATCATATATGACAGGAGAGTAGAATACTGATCTTTTTCCAAACCATAAACATATACACACTCTCGAAACCCTCACACTTAAACAATCTTTTGTTCTTTTGTTTTGGGTAGGATTATTATTTCCTTTAAAAATGCTTTTAAATGCTACTCTTTAAATTTTGGACAGCACTGGCTGCTAAGTATTTCAAAAGAAGATGTATCTGTCATTGCCAAACTTGTTTACATGAGTCAAGTGACACTCATTACAGAAGTACTGTCACCTTTCTCCCCCTCTCTTCTCTTCCAGATTTCAAAGCAATGTCTACAATATTGCAACTGTATTTATGTTGACTTGAAGAGGATTGCTTTTTCCCCAAAATAGGTGGAATTAAAAGACAACCCAATTCACAAATCTTCAGTTCTGTAATGGAGATTAGGCAGCTCTAAACAGAGGTGAAACAGGAGAAAGAGTGTTGGGTGTTTAGACAGGACTACATGCATTTTTCTTTTTTCAACTAAGCTGACACTTCATATTTTTATTTACCTTTATTTCTTTCTGTATAACTTCAGAAATGCAAACAACTCATGCATGCAGATTTTGCAAGCCACTGCTAAATGGTAGATATTATTTTGTGTTCAGATGATATGTAAACCCTGTTCTGCCCATAATCTTTCTGTAGCTTTTTATGTATCTGTGAAAATGACCAAGAAAAGATTCAAATCAAATCTGTCTGCCCTAAAGTTTGACTATTTGGCCTATAGTTTATATTTTAAACCTAAGGCTACATACTAGAATTTACTGTCAAAACTGATGTCAGTAACTGACAAAGATACTCGGTGGCATCAATTAAAAGAAGAGTGAATTTTCAATTCATTCTGTCTTATAAACACTAAGTTACTTAAAACAGTAGTTCAGAATAGTAATTAATTCATTTACCAGGTAGTTTATTATTGCTGAGCTAGGTGTCTGTGACCCCCTGTAAGTTATTTATGTTCTTTAGACCTCATTATAAAGGTAAGTTTAAAATGCCATTACTAACCAGATGTTTGACCTCAGATAACAGTAATAAACTTAACAATTGCAAAGTATTTTGTGATATAAAAATATTTTTGCATTCATTAGCTTTGCCTTTGTACATTTTATTTGCCTTTACCAGATGAAACACAAGATGTACAGTTAAACTGGAATTTCATTAAAAAAAATTATGTATTGTATGTCCCAAGTATGGGACATGCTGTATTTTCACTTGCCCAATCTAACAATTCTGTATTTGAAGAAGCCAAGGCTGAGAGAGATAGACATTTTACCCAAAGTCATCAGGTTCTTTTGACTCCAAATCCAGTCTATTTTTTCTATACTGCCACTGTGTTTAGACTCTGTAACCTCAGTTTTCACAAAAAAATAAAAGAAGTATGGTAGGAGTGGGTCTAACCAAGGTAACTGTTAAAAGGCCTTCCATTTGCAAGAAGCTGTGTTCCCAGAGATTTCCTGAGGGCAGTATGAAATAACGCTACAGTCTTAGGCAGGATTAGATTATTGGTTGTAATCAACAGAGTTACTCTTGGCTTATTTAAGCCAAGAAGGAATTCAAAGATACCAGGTAGCTTACAGGAAATCCTGGGAACAAGACAATCAAGTTTGAAGACTGCAGAACAATGAGCAGTTCCCAAATTCCCCATTACAACTGGCTCGTGAAGACCACATTGCCGCTGCACTAGGCAGAAACCCCGCAGACAGTCAATGCTGGGAGTGGAGCGCTCTGAAAGTCCATGTCTGCCAGCCACGTTCCACCATCTTCACTAGAAAGGATTCAGTGCATATCCTCCTACTTCCTATGATTCTTCTCTAGATTGAAGTCTTGAACTATGTCTAATTGATGTTGTCTAGGCCACATCATTGAAAAGAATGAGAAGCATAGAGTAGATCTGCAGCAATCTTTTCTGAGGATGGCAAGAAAAATAGACATTTCAACTGCGCCTTTAGATTCGCAATCAGGTTGATGGAAACAAATAGCCCCAGGTCATTCACCTTAAAACCTAAATAAGGAAACAAACAATTGGCCAACCAGAGGTGTAGAATTGGTATAGAATTTAAAGGCTCAAGAGACAGTTTTCTATGACAGTTAACCTGGGGTATCCTCTAATGCACATTAATGAAGTCTCCTTTATGTACAACTGGGAAGGTCCCCTGGAGAAGGAAATGGCAACCCACTCCAGTATTTTTGCCTAGAGAATCCCATGGACAGAGGAGCCTGGTGGGCTATAGTCCACGGGGTCGCAAAAGTCAGACACGACTGAGTGACTAATACTAATACTAGGCCACATCATCCCAATGTGTTAACTGCAAGGGCAACTGGAAAAGCACGTTCCTGGCTTTTACCCTAGACGAGAATGATTTTTACAGTGGGAAATTCCCCGTATATAATAAGTATGCATGGTTTAATAAGTAATGGTTTAATACATAAGTTTAATAAGTAACGGACAGCAGAGAAAGCATGCCACGTTAACATTAGCAACATGCTTCGCCAGAATAACTGTTCATTTTTAGTAGAATTACATCATACTCATTCCCATCACACACCCACTTGTGGCATCTGCCTTAACCCAACCTGTTTTAAAATTTCCTTTCCTCTCAGATCCTAACAAAGAACATAGATATTTTATTATATATGGAATCTTCATCCATACAGAAAACCTGACCCAAGGCACTAACCTATAAATGCAAAGTACCATACTATCTATCCAGAGTTTGCCCCATGTAGTTTCTCAGATCCCCAGATTTCATTTCATTGTAGGAGAAGAGCATGCCCTCCCTTAGAGAAATTGTCACTTTAAATTCCAAGATCCCAGAAGTGTTTGCTTCTCAGCATCCTGAAACACTAAAGTGCTAACAATCGTTAATCTTTATTATGGATGAAGTTTTTATTTTAAATCCAAGATCTATAAGCTTCTCTATGTAAAGGTTTAAATAATCTACCCTGTGTCTCCTGCAGGTTTATTCTGCCTGTAGAACTGACATTGCAAGTGCTATGCAGGGATCATACAAAGAAAAGAGACAGAATATACATTGGTTTTCTGAAAATCAGAGAAATTCTAAAAGGACTATCAAAGACTGGGTGTCCTAAATAAGCTATTCAGCTACTTCTCTTAAATGGAACCCATTGCCTTATAGTGGTCCCGATCTACACTCCTCAGAAACACTTTTATTTCTGGTGCTGAGACGAAGAACCTCATTTCAATGACATCCTTACTGCTTAGGTAGATTCATAGATTTCATTAGGCTAAATAAGCTTCAAAGAGAAACACATGTATTTTTTGAGTTTTGTATACCTCATACTAATTTTTGATTCTTAGAAATTATATCTGAAGAAACGTGGGGAAAACAGCCAGTCAGAGCTGAAAACAGCTTACAACTTTCTTCAAAAAGTCTTTATTTCTAGCTTAAAATGTTGTGTACTCCTGCACTCCAAAAAGAAACAACCTTGAATTCAACAGCATTTAAGAAAAATCACAAGCATTTTAAAGTTTTATTCCATCTATTTTGATGGGTATAAATGGTACAGGAATAGATTTTTTTGAGGAAATTTTTTCTATATAAATAAACAAGAGAAAACTATGCAGACTGTCCAGTTAATACATTATTTCTTTTGGTAACTGATTCAGTGGGATAACCTCCATCTTTTCCCATATAAATAGGATAATTGAATTTCTTTTAACAGCCCAAGCTCTCAAGTCATTAACAATTGAATCAATACCAAAATACTGACATCTCCCCCAATAAAACTTTGACATTTTTCCTATTTTCTTTCTTGGGTAGAAAATAGAACATGTAAAAGCTATCTATACTAAATTTCATTAATTTGTACTAAGTGATCCCCTGAAATAAGGAAATTCACATTAAGCATTTTTATTCTCCAATATAATCATGAATGAAAAATTTTGTTAAAGTAAAAATCCAAGTAAGTCTTGAAAACAAAAGAAGTTACCAGAAAGTAATCACTAGTCTTTAACATATGAAGGAATTTAGGTGGGTATTTCTGCTAACTATCTAGCAAAAAAATTCTTCACAAGAATATATGGTGGGAAGACTGTGGTTATAGGCTGATGGTATGGGTATCAGCACCCAATATCTGCTTCCTGGCTTCTTCCTGAGCCATTCCTCATCCTTGGTCAATCTGTGTAAAGTTTATAACAATCGGACAATTTATAGGGCTGTCTTCATCTCTATGGGATTCCCAGGTGGCACTAATGGTAAAGAACACGCCTGTCAATGCAGGAGACATGGGTTTGATTTCAGAGTCTGGAAGGTCCCCTGGAGAAAGAAATGGCAACCTACTCTAATATTCTTGCTGGGAAAATCCCATGGGACAGAGAAGCCTGGTGGGTTACAGTCCATGGGTTCCGAAGGGCTGGACATGACTGAGCATGCACACAAACACACACTTCATGCCTGTATACTTCACTCGGACACCTTGACAAACATAGTGAAAAGCATGTATATGAATTTGTTTTCCTTGCCAACATACGACACTTGGTCTTCATCTGCGAAGTCATTTGCTCTAAAAAAGAAACTCCACCAGTGGGTGTAGACCCACGTGCGAAACCAATGAATGTTAGAGAGTAGGTGTTCTCAGGTGGCCCTATTTCTGTCACACAGGTAACTCTACCTACTCAAATATATTTATACAATATTTTTATAAAAATGTTCTCCTGTGCTTTTCTGTATTTTTAAGAAAACCAATTAAAAACACAATTTAATCACTGATACCTGTCAGCATTCATTTCATTATCACACGTGCCAGTCATATTTATGAGGTGTTAGTCACTAAGTCATGTCTGACTCTTTGCGACCCCATGGACTGCAGCCCACTAGGCTCCTCTGTCCATGGAATTCTCCAGGCAAGAATAATGGAGTGGGTTGCCATTTCTTTCTCCTCATATTTATGAAGATGACAATTATTTATCTTAGCAAACCTGTTCCTGTTCAAGAAGCAATTAAATATAGTAATAAGGTCGCTGTATACTCTAATATGCAGTGACAGCTAACACACCTAAGTAAGCAGTGCTTAGGCACTAGGGATGGAATTTAAATGTTGGTACAAGCATCCCATTTCTCAAGCTTGGTACTTTGTTTGAACTTTTAAAGGCTTTACTACTAATGAATTTTCTACCTAAGTAATTACAACAGTTGGGCTACGTTTTTTTCTGGTTGCTAACTACTGAATTTAAAATATATTGGCAGCCAGTTGCTTTCTTTTCTTTATGTTAAAGGAGATACCGATAACCAGTGGACCAAGAGTACTAACTATATGCTATGAGACTGAGGGGTATACAGGCAAATAGAGGGATGCAGAGGTATGGAGCCTGTCTTCTGTACCTGACATACACGAAAAGGATAGGCAAGGGTTGATTGATTTTTAACTGCAAAGTAATGATTTCCTGAGCCTCTCAGTCATTTGTCTAACTATCCCAGCTTGGTGTTTATCATCTCCCTAGAAGTAGTTTAGATCTGATTGAATGTGCATTTCTGAAAGCTCCAGAGATTATTAAAGTCCAATTGTCAGCCCATAAATCATTCCAAGATTTTATATTATGTGACTCTGAGGCATCCATGCTACTAATTGCAGATTTCCTTCTAAGGCTGTTATGATAGCCAAAGTGCAATTCTTAATCCCCCTGTGACTTAGCCGGCTATTCATAGACTGAGTAATATCACCATCCAGACTGTAGAAGAAATTGAACTTTTGTTCAAAGGTTAGCCTAATCATGGTTGGCTGAGGCGTCTGCCATCTGATTACCTAATAATTTATGATATTAACTATATACACGTTACCTTATGATATCCCATCTTGCTTTTTCTTTATTTCAATTATTTCCAAGATTTTTACTTTTATTCTTCCCTAAAATATTCGCCAATATAATGTCATAATATTCCAAATAAAAAATGTTCAATTTAAGAAATATTTATTGCAGCACTACAATGTTCCAAGAACTATGCTCGGGGATCACAGTTTGAAAAAAATCAACTAACTGTAACACATATAGATGCACAAATCATAGAATATTCTGCAAAGTAATGAGTGCTATACTAGCTGTTGAGGGAATCAGAACCATGGAAGATTCCCTAGAGATAGTTAACTGTAAGCTAGAGGATGAGAATTCTTCTTGGGGTACAAGAGATATAGAGGAGAGGAGGATCCATTTGGGGGAACACTGGCCAAAGCAGAGGTTTTACAGGAAAGGAAAGGGCAGAATTGAAGTTGGAAAGGGAATCTGGAACTAGTTAAAACCAGTCATAGATTCTTCTGGCCTTGTTCTATTGGAATCATTCCAACCCTATGTATTCCCTCTCCAAAACTGTAGGAGGCATTACTAGTTCTCAGAATGCCTATTTGTCCTGGTTTTCCTATCTTCATACTAGTCATTTTCCCCCCTTCTTTCTCTTAACTATATTCAATTTTTTACCCCATGGGCAGAGTGATGTAAGATGCAAACCTGATCATGGCTCTCAGTGTCTCTGTAGCTCCCACCTGCTCTAGCCCATGTGTTCTAAAAGGCCACACGTCCCCTCCATAAGCAGGCCCTTGCTCTCCTTCCAGCTGCATTTTTAGGGGATCTTCAGTTACTAATCCTCGAATTCAGCGTGCTCTCACACCTCTGTGCTTTCTGCTGCATTATTAACCTTGAGAAACCCTCCTCTCACTCCTGCATCACCTTGAAAGCTAGTGTTTCTTGGAGGGGGCTGCTTTCTAGAATAACAGAAACACACAGCCTCCTCTTCTCTGCATTTACAACACTTTATATGTACTTCAACGAAAACATTTATCATATTGATTATAATATTGTATTGATTATATTTTATCCTTATCCTTATAAGGCTACATAGTTTATCCTGTTCATCATTATTTTACCAAGAACTAGTAATTGTTCCCAGCCTCTAGCAAGGATTATCTTATGGACAAATAAGTGAACTTTATGGTTTGAGTCAAAGAAGAGAGAACTTCAAAAAATGAGGGACTGAGTCAGCAGTCATTTTACACAGAAAAATCAAGGAGAATTAGGGTAAAAGTTATTAATGATACTTCCAATAATTTCTCAAAAGATTAAGGTGCATTAAGAAGTGAATTGGTAATGAGCATGTAGCAACAGGAGAGCATCTGTACAATATTTACAAGTTGATCATATCTGTAAGACCCAAAGGAAAAAAAGTGAATGTGTCAGTCATTGAGTCATGTCCAACTCTTTGCGACCCTGTGGGCTGTAGCCCACCAGCTCCTCTCTCCATGCAATTCTCCAGGCAAGAATACTGGCTGGAGTGGGTAACCATTCCCTTCTCCAGGAGATCTTCCCTCCCAAGGGTCAAACCCAGGTCTCCTGCATTGCAGGCAGATTCTTTACCATCTGAGCCACCTGGAAAGTGAAGAGGAAGATCCAGGGAAGGAACACTCAGGGAAAACCCAGAGGAAGAAATTAATGAAAAGGGAAAGATTGAAAATATAACACAGATGGGATAATTGATGGGAAATGATTTCAAAGTAGATAAGGAATAGCATCAAATTACATTTGGAGAGACTTGTCTTATAGAGTAAGGAAGATTTCTTAGACAAGTGGTAATGTGGTGCACTGCAAAGTAAACAAACAACAAAGAAAAAACAGGGAAGTTCACAAGTAGGAGAAATGGGGTTTGAGCATTTATGCACTTATACCTTATGTCTTTATAGTATACCTCATTGCTTAGAGCATAATAATTGTTCAATAAATATGTGTTAAGTGATTGTTAACTATATTTTAGGAAACATAGGCTCACTGTTGGAGTATGAGGACCTAAGAGAAATGTAACCACTTGGAGAAGCTACAGTTGTGGTTCCAAGTGGTAGCTTGGGTAGAATAAAGTTTAGATCTCCATAATATCTATCCTATATCCATATAAATTTCAGGTAATAATAGTAATAACAACAGATACTGACTATGAACAGTCTTTCAATCTTAAAGTACTAAAAGTAACTTTAGAAACTTTTGCTATTTTCCTAAATCTGTAATATGCAAACTAAATAAACACAGAATGCTATTATTCAAGGAGAAATTCAAGACAAGTCTCCTAACTTCTATTTCCAAATAGATTATCAACCTTATATTCACCCTATATAGAAATGCTAGAACCTCCTCTAAATATCCATCATGAAATCAAGTGAGAGAAGACAGTAAAGTGGAACAAAAAATTTATAAACAGCATAAGGACCCAGTTGAAGGCTGACATCATAAATTTATAATGACATCAATTGGCAACATTTTAAAATTGTCTTATTTGGTTCCTGGTAAAGCAAATGTTAAGTGTCTAAAAGAATTTGAGAATGTTGGTAACTTTGGCTATGCAAATCGATGAGTAAAAGACAAGAGCCAGACAGACACAGTGTGTTTTCTGTGACAAGCATTTGCTTAACTTAATCCCCACCCTCTTTCCACTGGGCAGTTAGTTGTTCTTATCTCCTATTGCTTCTCATGGCATAAAGGCTCAGAAAGACCTCTTATCATGACTATAAGTCAAAACAGGCATCTGAAGTTAGTCTGGGAAAGCCTGCAGACACTTTCTCAGCATCCTTTCACTCTGGTTAGATGTGTCCTAACTCATGCATTATATTATTCATCCATTCAACAATGTTTATAGAGCACCGACTCTATGCCAGACACTGTTCCCTGTGCTGTGTTGCAACAGTAAACAAAGAGGCAAGATCCATATTTTTACGGAACTCAATATTTTGATCATGGAAAAGACATTTTAAGTGACTACACATACACTTAAAGTTTTTTGAAAAATTTATTTTTTATGAGTTGGTAAGCTAAAATTAAAAAAAAAAAGAAAAGAAGACTGTCAGATTGATAAGGGATTCTGTAGACTAGAATGTGAGAGTTGAACCATAAAGAAGGCTGAGCACTGAAGAATTGATGCTTTTGAGCTGTGGTGTTGGAGAAGACTCTTGAGAGTCCCTTGGACTGCAAGGAGATCCAACCAGCCCATCCTAAAGGAAATCAGTCCTGAATATTCATTGGAAAGACTGATGCTGAAACTGAAGCTCCAATACTTTGGCTATCTGATGAGAACTGACTCACTGGAAAAGACCCTGAGGCTGGGAAAGATTGAAACCAAGAGGAGAAGGGATGGCAGAGGATGAGATGGTTGGATGGCATCAGCAACTCAACGGACATGAGTTTGAGAAAACTCTGGGAGACGGTGAAAGACAGGGAAGCCTGGAGTGCTGCAGTCCATGGAATCGCAAAGAGCTGGGCATGACTGAGCAGCTAAACAACAAGACTAAGTCAAGAAAGACCATTATCAGGAACTCAAATGTGAACTGAGAGCTGATGGATACCAAAGAGCCATTCATGTGACAACGGGAATGTAAAGCATTTGAGACCTAGGTAATAGGTAAGGAATGAGCTCGCAGTGTGACTAGAGCATACAAAGAAACTGCAAGAAGGGTAATGTGCTTGGGTCACAGTGAGTGAGGGAGAAAGGAGTACTAGATAAGGGCAAATGAGAAGACACAAAACGAGTTTCTTTTTGGAATGCTGTGCAGGCTATGATAAATAGTCACCATATTTCTCCCTAAAACAGGAAGCCGCTAAACAGTTTCAGCAGAGGTTTGACATGAAATGATTTGTATTTCAAACAGCAATTTAACTTTCACTTCAAGAAAGGATGTTGAGAAGAAATAGGGATGCTATTGCTAGGAAGTTATTGCAGTAGTCTGAGAGAGAGATGGTGGCATTGTCTAAACTAGTAAAAGGAAGTAGATGAATGCAAGATGTTTCTAGAGAGAGAACTGATAGGACTTTGACATCTATTGGATGTGGGTATGAAAGAAAATGAGAAATCGAGAATCAGTTCTAGATGTTAGTCTGATGTTGAACTTCAAAGAAGTGATAGTGTCCAACCATTCTAAAGACACAAAGATCTACCTGAGACTCAGTATACCAGTTATGATTGTAAACTGAAGCCTTTTTTGAAGCTCTTTCAAATATGCTTCTTATTTCATGCGTGTGTGTGTATGTGTGTGTGTGCGCGCGTCATGCACTCAGTTGCTCAGTGGTGTTCGACTCTTTGCAACCCTATGGACTATAGCCCACCAGGCTTCTCTGTCCATGGGATTTTCCAGGCAAGAGTATGGGAGAGGGTTGCCATCTTGTATCTTTAGCATGACCTAAACTCTTGTGATCTCGGATGAAAATGCTGTAGTCATCTGGGACTTCTTTACTTCTTTCACATACTAAATCTAGTCTGGCACACACAGTTATGTAGATTATATTTCTAAAATGTCTCTTAAGTATTTATTCTCTGCTATATTGCATTTGACACTGTCCAGATGTGCTCAGCATCTTCAGTGGACCATTGCTTAGTACCCCCAAGTTTCTACTTTGTCTCCAAGTTTCTTCATCTATGTTTATTCCCATCAAGCTGCTGCTACAGCTCTTTCCATAAATTAAGGATTAGATATATTTATATGCTTTTGTGGAACATAAACCAGATAAAAAATGTGATGACTCCCAACTTGTGTGTTAAGGCTAAATTCCTGAGCTTCTGACATAGTAGCCTTTTCCAAGGGTATATGATTGGAACAATAGCCCTCTCTGATAAAATTTTGACTGGCCTGAGAAAGAATGAAAAAGTAGGATTTCCATATCTATCATGTATCTTTTTCAAATGAGTATGTCAATTGCCCTTTCTTGAAAATGACTGTATACTATTTTGATATTGTGTTCTTTGGATATCTTCTAATATTTCTAGTCACTAGTCAGAAGATACCTCTTATTAATAGGTGTCAGGGTCCCAGGGAGTTGTAAACATCGTGACACCAGTGGGGATGGGTCTTCTGAGACAATGCCAATAGTTGCTACTCCAATCACTAGGGATGCAAGGGAAAATGACACCAATCAGGAGAGAATTCTTCATCCAGAGAATGTACACAATGCCAGAGAGGATGCTTTGTGAGAAATTGAAAGACATCATAGGACTCTAGACCACTGTGTGTGTGTGCTTCAGAGATTTGATATCACCTGATATTCTGTTTTAATAAAACTTTCTTTTCCCAAAGCCTGATAAATAGGCTTACTCATTCAGTGGACATCTGGGTTTTCTGGTATTTAGGAAAAGAGCATAAATTACTATAAAATAACTAGTATATTCCATGTCACAAGTACCTAAGTGGCAGCATATTATATTCAAATATATTATTGCATTTTCTTATGAGTTTTTTAATATGTGCAAGTTATGACTCTCCAGATAGTTTGTACCTCTGTTTTTAGGACATGGGTATCATCAAATATTTTTCTATTTTTCATAAGCATTAAGAGAAAATTATGATTATTTTTAAACATTTGTTGAGTTTAAATAGATTGCTTCCAGGATCAAATAACTTAAACTAGAATCAGCTAAAGTCTTCTCTAGAATTAGCAGAAAGAAAACACCAGAAGGAAATGGAAGGAGGCTCTCTGAGTTATAGGAAGGGTTCCAGTAAGAAGAAGGTGAAAGAAAACATATCAGCGATAAATTTGTCTTACTGGACAAAGTAGTACGGGTGAGCCTTGGGAAGAGATATACTACTTGGTTTTTCTGAGATGAAAAGTCACCAAGCAAGGTTTATAAATAATAAGTGCATAACAAATTATAGAAACAGCCTGTTGGATTTAAAGCAAAATGAACTCTGAGTCCTCGTGAATCTGTTTCCAACTTAACCTAATAAAATTACCCTTAATTTAAAATTTCAGTCACTCCACCATTGGGTGCACATTAGAGGTTCATTAGGTAATTACTATTTTTTAGCATTACATACAATTTAGACCAGACTCAGGCAATGTAGTGTAAATTCTTTCCCTTGAATCTGACCTTAACCACAAAGTCTAATTATCTAACCAGGGCAGTTAGCAGGGCAGAGAGAACCCATTATCTAGAGCAGGTTTTTGCAAAATGCCAGTTCACTCATCATTTATTGGCTAAAAGGCAATCTGACCTTGGGTATGAAGTCATTTTCTGAAAATCAGCTTGAAATCCAGTAAATCCACTAGAAACTCTGCAGAAATAGAGATTATGAGCACCAAACACATGTTTCCTAGACACAGCTTGTCATGGTAGTGCAGAAAACATCTCTCATGTTAATATTCTGATTCCAGCGACCACTGCAGAGGTATTTTTGTATTCAGAATGTGCAGTCACAGGAACAGCATGATCGAAAAGCTTGTCGTGTGTTAAATGGCTCAGTGTTTCGCAGACAACAGAAAGTTTCACTTGCACAAAGTACCAGAATTAATGCGTCAAGCCTGGTGACAAGCTCTTAAGCTGATACATACATCAAGGAACTGAGCTCCTCATAACCAACCTGTCATCCTTGATTATGTTCTGGGAAAATGCCCCACATACAAATGTGACTTTGTTTATTAAATCTAATGTATTAAATGCAGTCTACTGCTAAAAATTACTCCCATTTTTATATAGGAGAATATATTTCCATAAGCTATCTAATAGAGAATAATTTAAACAACATTAACCATAAAGAATTTGGAGAAAACATTGTTATAGTTTGCATTAAAATGTCATGAGATTAGAGAGGCTTAGAACAGATGATTTGAGGGAATCTTATTTTCTTGCAAGTCTATTTTATTTGAAGTATGGTAAACACTGCCTTAAAATATTCTCTCTCATAAACAGAGCACCCCAATCTTAAGAGTTCCTAATGTAGATATTCTGCACTTGTTCCTTTGGGATAATGACAAAGAATACAGATGGAAGAGGGAATTATGTGTTAGTGAGTTAAAAGAAATTGCCAGATCCTTGCTCTCTGTGAAGGTGATTACTAAAACCAATGTGAAAGTGTGATCTTGTCAAATTTTAGTGAATGGAGCGTATTTGCACAAGGGCAATGTCGAAGACCTTGTGAGAGTGTGAACCAAGATCAGCAGTAGGCCCAGTGTCCAGTGACTCTTCCAAACAAATGGAGACTGACTCATGAAAGCCAGGTGAATGATTAATAGTCAGGTATAAGGATTAGGAATCGAGTAGCACCTGGATATGGAAGGTGATGAGCAACAGGACTGGGTGTGGTCAGAACCTTGAACTAGGCAAGTCCAAGGGATGGGAAGTGTGCAGTGGAGAAGGCATAGGGACCAGGGAGCTATGATAACTAACTAGTTACTCTCCTAGGCCACTGGAGCAGAGTGACTTTATTCTAAGGATCATATATGTAGGAAGTCAATACAGTGCATGGCTGCATCATCAGAACACATTAAGCTCTCTCATAATAACTTTATGATCTTGGGCATGTTACTTTACTTCTCTAAGCTTCAACTTCTCCATCTAAATGGAATAATACATGGGGTTGCAATGAAGAGACAGCAAAGGGAGTTGATAACATAAGTGGCATATAGTGAGCAAATAATAATATTAACTTGTATTAGCATTGCCTTTGTGCTCATTATGTCACCCAAAATCATAGTGAATTAAGACCAAGATTGATCCCAAGCCTGGGATGACCCCTGGCTCTGTGGACTTAATAGGCTCCAGCTATGTTTAGAGGCACACTGAGTGGCCCAGGCAACTGTTAGTTGTAAGATATTTTCAGGTACAGTGGGTCTCCATATTAGTTGCACTTAGTAGACACCTTGGGAGCTTTATAAAAACTGATTCTGTGCTCCCAGTCTCCGAGATTCTGATATGAATGATGTTGAGGGTAACCTAGGTATCAGTTTTTAAATGTTCCCCAGCCAGGTGATTCTAATGTGCTAGCAAAAGTGTTGTCACTGTCTTAGAGACTAGCCAAGTGACTGGAAGGACTTTCGACAAACTAAGATTTCTCTAAAAGAGGATGGAGTTATACAGATGGCAACTGTTTAAATCAGCCCTAATATGGAGATGAATTTAGAACTAACTGTAAATTTCATAGAAAAAGAGTAATCAAGAGAGACCAGCATATTATTAATTGGAACGTCTACGTTTCTTCAACATCTTGGTAGGATGATTACTTATGTGGAAGGTACAACCAGTTCTAAAAAGATTAAAACTTGCATTTGTTTGGGTACCCAGCAAGTTGTATATTGACAGTGAGACAAATGGAGACGGAGACAGGGGAGGGACAATGACAGACTAAGACAGAGATAGAGTCAGAGAAGGTCATTAGAGTCTTTCAGATGACCTTAAGAAGTTACGTACTTCTTGGGTGCACCAAACATTTCACGTTCTATGTTTGATGAGTCGTACTCCAATCCTGAATACTCCTGTGAGTTTAGAAGTAGATTTAATAGTGAAGTAGTAAGAGGCCTGGAAGTACCTGATACAGAAGGAAAAACAGAAGGGAAAAAGAGAGAAGTTCCGAAACAACAGTGGCAGCAGTAGCAAGAAACGATGGGCTATTGCTAGCTAAGCAATGAATAAGCAAGAAAATACAAGGACTGAAGACAGAGTGTGCAAAACCCAAACTTAGCATTTTAGAAAGAAGCAGGAGCAAAAAGAGAAAGGAAAGAGGCTAAGTGGCAGTCTCGGTAGGAAATCAATTGTTGGAGTGGATTCTGGTTAGGCTGGGATGTCTGCCCTTCCCCTTCCTGAGAGGCCCTGGTTCCTAACACAAGTGTCTCTTCTTTATCAGCAGGTGCCAGGTGACTTAAGTCGCAAAGAGTTGGACACGACTGAGTGACTGAACTGAACTGAGGTGACTTAGGGGCCCTTTCCCAAGTTCTTGTCAATGAGTCTCTAACCAGAAGCACTGTTAGAAAGACAGTAAGCAAGCAAGGGCTGATGGGTGAAAGCTCCCTTAAGGATAAGTAAGAAGACTGAATTTGGATCGCAGTTTTCAAAGAAGAAAGAAATCTAATCACTTTTTAATCTCTGATTTTGGCAACTGGGACTTGTTCTCCCAATAGATTCTTCTACATATCTCACAGCTATAAACCTTAAATTGCTAACAACAGCATCGCCTCTGCAGTCCATCTTACAGCCCCAAGGTCATCTGTGATTTGCATAATGAGCAGTTCTAATTTATTTTTTTCTTCAAAAGAAAATCAGATTTGTGATTAAAAATAGAATATTATCAGATTCTTGTTCTTCAAATGGTTTTCATTCGAGTTTGCAATTGTTTTTAGGTACTAAAAGAGTATAATAATTAGGATCCATTATCAAGATGATTGGAACACTGAATCACTATAATGACCTCTGTCTATTTAAATCATAGTGGCATGTTCTTATAAATGATAGTTTTATAGCCATTTCTGGAATCTAAACTCAAGGAAGCAAAATAATATCTTGCTGAGACAGGCTCTACCTCCAAGAATGGAACTGTCTATTTTAGCAAGAAAGTTATAAGTATTTTCCTTTAAAGCAGCAAGTGGAGGGTGAACATACTCCAACAGGGTCACCAGATGGCAGAACCCACCTGCCAAATGCTTCAGTACCCCTGGCACCTACTGAGAAAGGAGAGAAGAGATTTGTACACGGTTTATCAACTTCTCCATTAAACCACCAACTTCTCAAAAACTACAGATCATTCTCTCTCTTTGGGGAATAAGTGATTAAAAAAAAAAAAACAACGTGTAAGGAATGGTTTTCCTTCATCCTATTTTTATAATCTGTCACCCACTCAATGGATATGGGTTTGGGTAGATTCCGGCAGTTGGTGATGGACAGGGAGGCCTGGCGTGCTGTGGTTCCTGGGGTTGCAAAGAGTTGGACACGACTGAGTGATTGAATTGAACTGAACTGAGTGCAGTGACGGTTTCTACAGAAATATTTTTTCTTACTTCCTGGCCTACCTGATTACTTATTTAAGGTTTTCAGCATAGTTCTTTCCTTTGTCATCCATATAAAGGTGACTTCCTTTTAGTATATTTTTTGTCCAATTTATTTGAGGTATAATTGATACATAAGTTTAAAGTGTACAACATAATGATTTAATACACATATATATAGTAAAATTATAGTAAATTTATTTAACATCCATCATTCACATAGACACAAATTACTCTTCTTTGTGATAAGAATTCTCTTAACAACTTCCATACATACACTATTGTTAACTATAATCACCATGCTACATATTACATCTGCAGAACTTGTTTGTTTTATAAGTTTGTATCTTTTGACCACCTTTACCCAATTTCCCTACCTTCATCCCCAGCCTCCAGCCACCACAAATTGAATCTCTTCCTATGAGACATCTTTTAGATACCATATCAGTGTTATCATACAGTATTTGTCTTTCAGTTTCGGATTTCACTTATCATAATGCAAATCAGATCAAACATAAATGCAAATCAAAATGACAAAGACATACCACCTCATACCTGTTAGAATGCCTATAATGAAAAAAAGAGAGAGAGAGAGAAAATCAATGCTGGCAAGGATGTGGAGAAAAGAAACACTTATGAACAGTTGGTGGGAATGTAAACTGGTGCAGCCACTGTAGAAAACAGTATGGTTTCTCAAAAAATTAATAATTATACTTCTGGGTATATGTCCAAAGGAAATAAAATTACTAACCCCAAAAGATATCTGTAGATCATGTTCACTGAAGAATTATTTACAATAGCCAAAACATGGAAACTAACAGATGAGTAAACATATTAATATATTTAAAAAGAACAATATAGATATAGATATATAGTAGAATACTATCCAGCCATAAAAAGAAGAAAATCCTGCCACTTGCTGCCATATGGATGGACCTTGAGGGCATTATGCTTAACAAAACAAGTCATAGAAAGACAAATCCTGTATGGTTCCTTTAGTATATGAATAGATAAGGGCTTCCCAGGTGGCGCTAGTGGTAAAGAACCTACCCGCCAATGCAGCATCCCCAAATAGGCAAGCCTCATTTTTAAGAAGACCACACATGCTGGTCAACCTGGTTTTTGCCAGTTGTCTTGACATGTTTATTAATAGCACTTCCTTTCTTCCTGTAAAATTGTCTCTGGCTGAAAAACAAAGTATGTGGTCACCCTACTGATTTCCCTTTCTATTGCCATTCCTCACTTCTACCTCCATCACCACACAGATCTGTCAAGATATTTTAGATTTTACTGGGTGACTGGAGGAACTTACAAGGAGTAAACTGGAGAATTTCCAACAAAATCTAATACATGTAATTTTTCCTCAAGTCCAACAGGAAAAGACTGAATATATTTTAATTTGTATAGGGTCTACCCATGGACACACTCCAGTTTCTAATGTTTCTCCCATTCTGAATTGCACAAAGTCCTGTGTGTGTGTGCACACATACAAGCAGAAATGGGGTTGATCTCTATGAGTCCTTCCTATCAATTATTCTAAATATACACACACTCTTAATGAAAATAGCCTGTTACGTATAAAAAGTAGACCCAACTTGAAGACAGGTCCCCAGAGCTCCTCTTCCAATCAGACTGCCACAGTGAGACACTCCTGCACAGAACCTTGGCCCCTCCACTGCCAACACTGCCTCTGAGAGCACCATGACCTCTCCACAGTGTCAGACCCCACCCACCTCATGGGAGATGGTCTCACTCCAGGGACCATGTCTCTTCTCCTGGAAGTACTCAGTAAACAGAATAGTATCCATTTGTGCATTTCCCAAGTGTGATGGATTTAATGTGTTACTAAAGTATCATTTGAGGCTGGAGCAGAGGCAGAGTGCTGTCAGGCTCTAGCTGAGCAGTCTGGCATGGTTTTTGATATCCAGTCTCCATTGAGGACGTATCATTGGGAGTTGACTTTGTTGTTTCTCAACATATTCAGCAGATACTTGTTGGAATACATCCTTATAAGCACACAAAACCACCTGAAGGTAATCACCGCATCTCACGAACAGTCTAAATTCAAAAGGAGAGAGGAAAACCTATCTAACTGCCCTGCAAGTGGCAAGGCCACTGATGCCCAAAGTGGACATAGCATGCTATGTATTTTATGCTGAATGATGCCAGTCATATTTACCTCTTCTGCTTATATATATTCCCTTCAACCTACAAAGATTAATAAAGAAAACCAAAACATTACAGAATTCAGCTCGTGGTTGGTATTACGGCCTGGGAGGACCAGAAAAAGTGGGTCGTGAGTGCTCTCCTACTCACAGCCACTTAGAGGAGAGATGAATTCATTTATACTATCATATATTCTATCACAAAAAGTTTTTAAAAATTGCATTTATTTCCCTCTCCATTTTCTTTTTTATTTCTGCATTTTATCTTGCATTTAAACTACTTCTACCTTAAGTACTTTTACATTATACAGGATGTTATGTGTGGTCAGTAGGCAATGCCATTAAAAAGAAAAAAGTATTACCACTACTTAATGTTTTCTGATGCAGAGATACAACAATAGTAAACATATGTCCAATCAGGCTGGTCAGCTGACATATTAACATAAAAATGTTTCATTCCTACTGAAAAGGTGAGTCAACATAGGAGACTAACTAAGACACAGTGAAGTCAAGTAGATATAGATTAAAACCCTGGGACTGCCACTTACGCCTTCTATAACATTAAGTTACTTAAATTTCCCTGAACCTCAACCATGATATAATATTCCTTACTTTCTAAAGCTCTTAGGAAAACTAAGAAGGCAAATAAATAGTGAGTGTCTAACGCTATGTGTCATATCTGTCACTTCTACTGCCAAATAGGTCACTACCCAATCCCTAAAGAACAGTCTTACTTGGTTGCTTGATCATATCTCAAACTCAGTGTCCAAAAATGAAGCTGTTCTCTCTTTCCCAAACAACTTCTCCTTGAGAAAGACACCTCACCACCAATATCTGTGAATCACCATTGGCTGCGTCTTCTCCCTTACCGTTTATCCAGTCAGTCCATCAGTCTGGGGTCCCCTTCAGAACAACTTGAATATTTTCTCTCCTCCTCCTCCTCTGTTTCCATGGCCACTGCCTTAGTTCAGGCCTCCAGAATCTCTTTTCTGGATTATCGCAATTTTCACTTGTCTTTCTGTCTCTAGTCTTTACCATTTTTAAGTCACCCTCCCAATTCTCCTAGAGTGATTTTTTGAACCACAAATATGACAATATACTTGCTCTCCTTGAAATAATTCAATGATTTCCCTTTGCCTAGGGAATGATTTTCTGCTTCTAATCTTTTATATACAGTACCTCTATTGGTCCTGTTTTACTCTCATTTTCCTGCTTCTGCTTAACAGGTACTGTCTAGGCAGCCATTAGTTGGCTGCTCCCTGAGTATGTCGTACTTGCTCCAACCTCTGGACCTTTGCTCATGCCATTTCCTTTCAAATGCTTTTCCTTTTTGCTATTGATTTGCTGAACCTAAATTGTGCTTTGAAAGATTCCACCAGGGTCAATTGTGAAGTCTTATAATCCTCAGCTACTCATAAATAAGCTTGCTCTAGCAGTATGTAATGACATAAATGTCTCCTGCCTAACTAAATAAAGAGCATATTTTTGTTGTTGTTGTTTTTGAAACTTCAGTATCTAGCATAGCACCTGGTACCCTGCCAGGTTCACTGCCTGTGCTGAATAAACATGTGAAGGAATGAGCCAGTGGAAATGGAAACACTCATTTATTTAAACTGACATGTGTCACAGGCCTCATTGTAAAAGAAGAGCTGGTAGTTGTGAAGTGAAAACGCTGTGGACACATAAACTTGAAGCCTGGAAAGAATAATAACTAGCATACCAAAAAAGAAATGTCAAAATGAATTTGCAGTGTTGATTTTAAATGTACCCAGCCTGTTTTGGTTCTGGGAGGTTTTGCGGCTGTGCTTATCAAAATGCATATGTCTAACAAAAAATACACAGGACTGCCATCAGTTACCCTGCACTGACCTTCTAGGAAGCAGTATGTTGGTATGGAAAAATATACCAGTGACTCAAGGTTAGGCTGATCATAATTCATTCGTTCAGCAAATATTTCTCTGAGAACCAAACATATACAAGGCACTGATTTTCTATAAAAAATAGTGTTTTTAATGGAAGCAGTGACATTGATATACTTCAACAGCCAGAAAGATTCCAAAAATAATGTATCTGAAGTGGATTGAGGTGTTTACCTCCTGTATAAATTAATTTTTCCACTGCCCTGAGCATAAATCATCTTCCCAGGGAAGATTACACTATGGTAAGACTGTCCTCTATTCAGACTCATACATAAAACATGGCACACCAAGCTGGGATGGTGTGGTGTAGGTTCCTAAGACTACCTCTGGGTTGAGTGACTTCCTAGAAGGACTCGTATGACTCAGTACATAATTGTACTCATGGCAAAGATTTAACACAATAAATACATACAAAGCAAAATCAACAAAAGGAAAAGGTACATTGGGGAAAAGTTTGGAGGAAACCAGGCACAAGCTTTCAAGTGTCTACTTGCTGTTGAGTCACACAGGACACACTTAATTCCTCCAGAAACAGGATACTAACCTTAGTGTCAGTCATCATTTAAAAATCATAGTGGGTGTGGGTACACTGCTGAAACACATGACCAAAGGAAGCAGGTGGGAAAAATACAAAAAAACAAAAATCTTGCATGGCAATGCCATCGAGACCCAAAAGCTTCATAGTTTAATTCTAATTCACTTTAAGTCCCAACATTTCTAAGAATCATCTAGTTTACCATAGTTTATATTAGAGAATAGACATGTGTAATATACCTCATTGATGCGAACATCAGTTCTTCCCTCCTTTTAGACATAACTATGTTTAATGCAGTTATTTTTTTACATAACTAACTGGCTTCTAGACAAAAGAGACTATTGGAGGCTTCTTAAGATGCTAAACTCTTTTAACAATCAAAAAAGGATTAGAAAACTACAGGCCACACACCATATTCAGCCTGCAGCTTGTTTTTATAGATAAAGTTTTATCAACACATAATCCATGTCCATTCATATACCTTTTGTTTATGGTCACTCTGTCCTCGATGGCAGAGTTGGGTAATTGTGATAGAGACTGTATGATTTGCAATACCTAAAATATTCACTGTCTGGCCCTTCACAAAATTTGACAACCATTTTTTTCTATAGGAGGTTAAAACTGAGCTTTATTTCTAGCCCCCACTGAGAACAGGTTTGCTTCTTGCTATAACTTTAGCTTATCAAGGATCCTCATGACCTAAATTCTTCTGGCAAGAGCCAGACTTTCATCTCTTCCTTATATATCCTATTAATTTTTTATTGTAATAGTTGTACATCAGAAATGCTGTATCATGAAATAGGTGCTATATAAAATTCTATGTGTCTTAAAGGATAATTCAGACACTAGCCTAATGCATTTTTGCATTCACCCACACTTCTTTAATCTGCCCTATATTTGGGTCTCAGGAGAGTGAGTTCTCTACATTGATCCTGCCCACACCCTTCTACACTGATGCTCTGGCTCCTCAATGACAGATCTGGGTTGGCATTTTTCTGTACTGGCTGCACAACCTTATGGTGTTTGGTTGAAGGGAGCAAACAATAGTTTCATTTTATAAATACAGCACCTCTGATCGTGAGCAGGAGCTGATGTGTTGAGACCTGCTCTTAGGGTTTACTTAGAGCCTCCAAATCTGTTACAGGGTCTCTCATTGCCAGGAGGAGGCCTATCTGCCTTCCCCAGAATGCCTCAGTGTCCAGGAGAGGGACAGGCCACATATGGGGAAAATGACCCTGCAAGTAGTGATAAAGCAATCTCGGGATAGAACACTAGGGACACCAGTGAAAGTTTAGCTTTTTAAGAAACTAAATAGATGAATAATTTATTTTAGTCCATAGACATCCTTATCCTCATCATAACAGTAATAATTCCAGGTAAAGATTTTTAAATCTTTCCTCTGTATCAAGCATTATTCAGAGTACATTGATCCAGGGATGGAAAACTAGAGCCCATTTTGTAAATCAAGTCTTCTTGGAGCACAGCCACATTCATTTGCTTATGTACCGTCCATGGTTGCCTTTCTTCTACAATGGTGGAGGTGAATAGCTGCAACCAAGACCATAGGGTCTCTACTGCTCTCTGGCCCATTACTGAAAAAGTTTGTTGACCACTGATACAGATTATCTCAGTTCTTGTGAGAACTCTGTGATGTAGGTAGGCACCAGTATTATTCTCTCATAAATGAGAAAATTGACATTCAAGAGGTTGGAACATAATTCCCTGGCCACAAAGTAGGTGACCTCAAGGCCGTACATGGTTTTATGGTGACTTTGGGTACCTGGTCCTCAACTCTATCCTGGACAAAGGAAGACTTTGAATGAGATGACAGCTGTGGTGTTTCCTTTTAACTTGGTATGTCCAAGCTGACTTGTCATTTCACACAGCATAGATAAAACGAGTGGTTGCTACAAAAGCATGCTATCCAGTTATGTCAAAGGAGATTTTTCCAAATGCCTCTCAGGAAAGGGATTTCACAGAAATATCTAAAGTAGTAAAATGAAATCATCACTCTTATACCACAAAATGATGCCAGAGGGCTGTTCTCTATCATTAAATCACACATTGCCTTGTTCTCTACATGATCATGAACGCAATTGCTAGTTCTAGGACAGCAGCTCCCATCAAAATCTCTAAAGCACAAAACCTAGCCTTGAGTATCATGAGTACATACAACATGTAACATGATTATCATGTTATAAGGCAATTTTCTGATGGCCTCCTCAGCAGTCTGATAGCCCTTTGCTGTGAGCAGGTTTAAGCTCCTAAGTACTTCTGTCACTTCAATCCGCAAGTATTCACTTAGCATCACCTGTGCTACACTGTGGCCCATTTGCTGTGAGAGCCATTGTCCTGCTCCCCCTGTTCTATTTTACATCAGAGGTGCTGCCCCCTGCAGGCTGTCTTTCCTAGTAATTGTTGCTGACTTACAGCCCCTCAAAGGAAAGTACTGAGCAGAGGACAGAAGAAAAATGCCTCTGCTTCTCACTTGCCCTCTTCCTGTCTCTACCTCTGCCTTGGGCAGCATCTCCGGTGCTGAGTGTTTCTCCTCCACAGTTCCAGTTCATTTCCCACCAGAAAGACTGACTGTGATTCCAGCTTCTTTTAGTTGGTATCAACCCCTAGGTTGTGTAACACTTTCCTGCTGCTGCTCATCTCTGGCTGCTTCGTGGCTCCATTTTGGTTTGTGTTTATGTCACCTATATGACTACACTTTTGGATTAAGTTCTATTTGTTTCCAAAAGTTCAAAGGTTTTATGTTCTCCAAGATTTCTCCTAACAAAGGCACAACATTTGGTCAGATTTAAGCCTCCAGAATTCTGTCACTAACAGCAGCCTCAACAGAAAAGGTCCTAAGTGTACATGCTTCTTCTGTCCAATCTAAATCAAATCTTGTGATAAAGCCAATTTCTCTTAGTAGCTGAAACATCTCTGACCATTTAGATGTTTGTCTAAACCTTTGAATTGAATGTAAAGTCTCCCTTTGAAGACCCATTAATTGTACCAAATGAACAATGCAAAAAAGTATGATCCACAATATCCACGGTCCAGAATATCCACGGTCAAAGAACTTAAAAGTCTTTCTATGCAGGTATGATGTATTCATATTAAAGTAATTAAATGATATGGTAAACACCTAAATGTATGGAGGAGACTATAATGGCTATCACTGTAGACTGAAATGAAGGAAATCATTGTAGCTGGGGATTCGTCAGTATCTGCAGGGGATTGGTTCTAGGACTCCCAATGGATACCAAATCCATGGATGCTAAAGTCCCTTATATAAAATGACATAGTATTTGCATGGAACCTACACATATACTCTACTGTATACAAGGGATTGAGATGAGAGCAGTGGACAGAAAGTTTTGGGGTTATGCAGATCATTAAGACTGCAAAACCTCCTTTATTTGGGGGTGCTATTCACAAGCTGACATTCCACACCAGAGACTTTTGAGGAAAAGTCTAATGGACTTTCATTAGGTCTATGGCTCTGAAAATTTTGTGGTCAAAGTTTCCTCTTGTGGAACAAAGACAAAGGGTAAAGAAATTATGAGTAAACAAACTTGTGGACGAACCCCTTAAAAAGAAGACCTACTCCAGCAACTTGAAAGCTAACTGTTAGATGGAGGCAAAATGCTTGTCTTTTTGCACTAAATGCCTTGGACTGAAGCGCCATCATTGTTAACCCTGCCAAGAGAGGAAATCATTTGTGATTTTATCTTGCCCCTTTGTTATTTAACCATACAGAAATGCTCCTTGAGGCTATAACTACTTTTATTTTTTCTTCTTTTTAGGCTAATTACTATGACTCCATTGCTGCTGCAGCTAAGGACAAGATGACACTATTTTGACAAAAGCATGTATTTTTAGAGATTAATAACTGAGGCAATCTCTACCCTTAAACAGAACTAGCAGTACATGGAACATTGAGAGAAGAACATTTTAAAAGTCTATTCTATGGAAGACTTATTTAGATCATGTTCTCACAAGGCTGTGGTATAAGTAGAGCATGAATGCACAAAGCCTTCATAAAACTATGTGGGTTTTTTCCAGTCATTTTGCTTTATCATTTATAACTGGATTAAACTCTAAGTTTTCCCAGTATGTTATGAAGAAAGAATACTAGTCAAGAAGTCACATAAATAGCCTCTAGATCTATCTTTCGGAGAAGGCAACCCACTCCAGTACTCTTGCCTGGAAAATCCCATGGGCGGAGGAGCTTGGTAGGCTGCAGTCCATGGGGTCGCGAAGAGCTGGACACGACTGAAGCGACTTAGCAGCAGCAGCAGCAGATCTATCTTTATGAATTATAAGAAGTAGACTACTGTATGCATGCTCAGTTGCTCAGTCATGTCTGACTCTTTGCGACCCCATTGACCGTAGCCTGCCAAGCTCCTCTGTCTGTGGGATTTTCTAGGCAGGAGTATGGGGGTGGGTTGCCATGTCCTTCCCCAGGGGGTCTTCCCAGCACAAGGATCAAACCTGCACCCCCTGCAGCTCTTGTATTGGCTGGAGGATCCTTTACCACTGAACCACCCGGAAAGCCCCAGGTTAATGCAATGGGACCTTAATTTTTCTCAGTTTTCTTCCATGAATAGATAAGATTTGAATAAATAGTTGATATCAGCTATTCAAGTCCCCAGTGTTCTGAGTCCAAGAATCTCCCCATTGGATAGATGAGTACACAATTCTACTATCTCAAATTTATTTCAAATTTTGAAATAAATTTTACATTATAAATATAATTATATATTATACATTGCAAATTAATTTTTGAAATATATGTATATATACAAACAATTTTAAATTATTTTACTTTTTACTCTCTAATCATGTGTTCACTCATTCATTCAATATATGGGTCACTTAAATTAGCTTTATAAATGCTAATTATGTTTACAACTTTTTGCTTAATAATTGTGGGATGAGAGTTTTTAGTAGGAAAAAAAAATCTTAGATTCAGACTTGCACTGTATTTGTGAATTCTACTACTGTCACAGTAAAGATATGGATGTGAATTATATCAACCATTTAATACAAAAGGGAAAGCTACATAACAATAATGTTCCTCGTAATGTAGAACTAAGAGATGATATTCATAACTTTGTTTCTGCAGCCAAATATCTCCTATCCTGTCCCCAGAAAATGCTCCATTAAACATTTGTCTTCCCTTTAACCAAGAGTTACTTTGAGACTGTGGTTTTTGTCCTTGAATAGTCAGTATACATGGGGCTCTTTAACAGTGAGTGATCAATAAATGAGTGACAGAATAAATGAATGAAAGAAAGATGATTAGAAAGATGTTTTCCCAGTAACTTGCAGGAGAAGAACATTCTGGTTCACAAATTCTCAGGAGGAAAAAAAAAGTCAAACTTCAGTTCTCAATAAGCAATTTGCTCATTAATTGAACATAAGAAGAGTAGTTGTGGCTACAGTATCAACCAGTAATACATATTTAAAATGAAAAATGTTAAAAGATAGGACACCATAAGAAATTCAAAACATATATAGAAACAGGATGCTTGTTTACTGATAATGAGTGAAGTTGATTGACAGGTCAATCACGGTACCTTTCTTTCTACTTCTGCTTAGATGGAAAAAAATACCTTTAATAAAGTATTAGAAATAACCAAATAGATATGCAGAGCAGGTATTATTTGGTGGTTGTCATGCTTTGTTCTAGTGATCACAGTCCATAGTACAGGAATTGTAAAATAAGAAATTCAGTGCTAGTGATTTTCAAACATAGGATAATCTTGAGTCTAGACAGTATGTCACTTAGTGGTACCATTTTAACTGAAATTGTATGGACAGTGAGAAAGGAAAGATGATGTCTCTTGATGGCCTATGTGGAGACCACCAGCCAAAGCAGGAGTTCTAACTGAAATTGTGACATGTTGATCCAGAGCTACCTAGGAAAGAGGGCAGGAAAGATGAAGGGATATATTTAGTCATACTATATCATATTTTTCTTTTTGATGTTCCAAAGGAAGAGTGACTGGCCTTGATATCTACTGATAGCCAGTTATTAAGGGGGTCAACTTGAAATGAACAGTGGAGAAACTATAATATACTGAATTTTAAAAGGTTAGATTTTTCTGCCTTTCCTCTCTACTGCCTATGATCACAATTTTCCTAATCTATTAAAATGGGAATTACATTCCCTATGACACATACACCATGTAGTGCAGGCCTGCTTGCTCATTCACTTCAGTTATGTCCGACTCTGTGCAATCCTATAGATTGTAGCCCGCCAGGCTCCTCTGTCCATGGGATTTCCGCAGGCAAGAATACTGGAATGGGTTGCCATTCCCTTCTCCAGGGGATCTTCCAAATCCAGGGATAGAACCTAGGTCTCCCACATTGCTGGCAGAATCTTTACTGTTTGAGCCCCCAGGGAAGCCCCTAGGAAATTCATCTGGAATGTTTATTTAAAACTCCAGACCTCTCAGGCTTCATTTGAAATACCACAATTTTGAACAGCATAAAAACTTACCAACTCCTCACTCACTATTTGGCTTTCCACTGTATTTTGATCTGTTCTTTGAATTAGGCAAATGGCAATAGCTGATTCTTAGTGACCCAATAGGACAGTATCTCAGAGGATGCTGAGCGTAAAGTAACTCACCCTGCCATTGCTTCTGGGGGTGCTTAGACACACAGAGCCCAAATCCCTCCTACAGCCACTACATGGTTTCTCAGCTTTCCATCCTTGTTGGAATGGTTGTTTTTCAGAGGCTCATTTTTTTTTCCTTTTAGGGTTGTCCATGGTCTTCATTTAAACCATTATTCACTTGAACACAGATGACAGAAATCCAGAAAGACACATCTGCTCTATACTAAGCATTCCATCAACAATAACAAGGATTTAAAATAAATATACTAGGGCCATAGTATTTTTAAAAACATCTTCTAATGTCAAATATATGATTTTGAAAATGATCTGGGCAAACTATGTTCTAAGAAATAAATATGTTAAAAATAAAAGGTAATTAATGGTGTGAGAGTCTGTGTTTATGTGTGGGAGAAAGTCAGATTACACCTTATATAACAAGTTATAACAATAGTATTCACATTAGAAAAATTAATTTTCTGGAGTCATAATAAGAGGTTTTCTTATGACACACATTTCAAATGAGGCTGGGCTCTAAACTCCAGGGAAAATCCTAAGGGATCCATGTTGTGCCAGATAAGGGTGGTCCTTTCCATTTCTTACCCCCTCTGAATTGGTTGTTCAGGGAAGTTTAAAAGAAATTTTTAAGGCATTTGAAAGGGAAAATATATTAACATGTTTTTTATAATTTCATTTTATAATTTCTTAAGAAACAACTTGTATCATAGTTCCCATTCTGAAATCTCTCTGATTCTAGTCTCGCCTTACTCCCATCTGTCTAGTTCACAACTGCCAGAACTGTTATCCTAACCTGTCACTTGAATCCTGACATTTCCCTGCTCTTTGCCTAACCTCACAATATGTTTGGCTTTCTGTCCTGTGGACCTTCACAGGAAGAGCCCTTTACCCCTCACCTCTAGGTCTGGATTCATCCTAGATTCTGGGACCAAAAGAAGTCCAAGTAAAGCAGGTGTTTATAAATACTGAAGATGACAAATCATCATTTAGCAGGACTAGGTTTGTATGTGGAGAGTGAGAACAAAGATGCATGAAGAATAGCCTCAGGTCTCTCAATGGGTGGCTGTGTCTTCCTCAGCTATATGAAACTTGGGGGACACATACAATGTACACAAGAAAAAGTCAAGTAGGAAGTTTAATTTATAGACATTATATATATTATATATCATTGTATGTTTTATGTGGGTGTTGAAAGTGTTAGTTCCTCAGTCGTGTCTAACTTTGCAACCCCATGGACTGTAGCCTGCCAGTTCCTCTGTCCATGGAATTTTCCCGGCAAGAATACTAGAATGGGTTGCCCTTCGCTTCTCCAGGGGAATCTTTCCAACCCAGGGATTGAACCTGGGTCTCCTGCATTCTTTACTGTCTGAGCTGCCAGATGTATATACACACACATACATATTATATATGAATATTATATATATGTATATTTTCTATGTAATATATGTACATGTACACACACATACACACACACACACACACACACACACATTTGAATATATATATTCAGGAGAGAATGGGCTTCCCTGGTGGCTCAGAGGTTAAAGCGTCTGCCTCCAATGTGGGAGACCTGGGTTCGATCCCTGGGTTGGGAAGACACCCTGCAGAAGGAAATGGCAACCCACTCCAGTGTTCTTGCCTGGAGAATCCCATGGACAGAGGAGCCTGGTAGGCTACAGTCCATGGGGTCCCAAAGAGTTGGACTGAATTGAAGAAGCAAATGTCATTTTCACACAGGTGAAGGATAAACCTAGCAGTGAGTGTTATAAGTCAAATAGAATCTGTCAAGTGAGAAGGGAAGAAGGCCAAAGAAAGAATATGGGAAAATATAAAATTAAAGCTTGGGTAGGTAAGAAGATGCCCAAGGAATCAGAGAAGTAAACAGCCCCACATTCTCCTCTGAGATCCAACTTCACATACCTTACTACAGTTCCACCGGTATCTCACATTTCACAAATCACAAAATGAACTCTTGATCTCTCCCTCAGGCTAACACACACCATTTTATTGCTCAAACAAAAAAACTTATTCTGCTTCCAGTCACTCCCTACATCCAATCCATCAGGAAATCCTGCTGCTTCTAATTCCAAAATTGTACCTCCATACCCTTAGCCTCTCCCTGTCTCCATTGTCACCTCCTCGATCCAATTCACCAGCTTCTCTCACGGCAATAACCTCTTCACAGTTCTTACCACAAGCCTTGATCTATTGTAATCCAGTTCGTGTTACTGCCCTGCCTGCCTGGCATGAAAGCTTTCAGTATCCCATCACATTTTTAATTCAACCTAGCCACCTTTCAAGGATTATAAAAGGTGCTGCGCAACCTTCTCCTTCGCTTTTGTTACTCAGCTTCATCTTAAACTGCAGTTTCCTTCTCTCTCTGTACCACTGCATGATCGGTCAGGGTTCCCTAGAGAAACACAACCAATAGGACAGATTATATATAGATACAGATATAGATACACATACAAGAGGAGTTCTATTATAGGAATTCGCTCACATCACTATGGAGACCAGGAAGTCTCAATCTGCCATCTATACGGTGAGGAGCCAGGAAAGCTTATCACATAATTCAGTATGTATCTGAATTCCTGAGGACCAAGGGAGTCAACGGTTTGTCTCAGTTCGAGTCCAAAGGCCCAGGACCCTGCAGTACTGATGTCCCTGGAAGTAAGATGAATGTCTCAGCTCAAGCAAAACAGCAAATCTGTCTTTTTTTCTATCTTTTTGTTCTATTCAAATCCTCAACAGAGAGGAGAATGCCCATCAGCATTGGTTAGAATGGATCTTCTTTATCTAGTCTATGGATTCAATGCTAATCTCTTCTGGAAACACCCTCACAGACATCCAGAAATAATATTTTGCTGGTTATCCTTTAGCCCAGTCAGGTTGACACAGAGTTACCCATCACAGCCTCTACTACACTCCCACACAAACAGTTCACCAAATAAATATGCCAAACTCTCTTTAGCCTCTGTGCCTTCATAGGCACTGTTACCTCTGCCTATGCTCTTTTCATGCCTGGTTCTTTTTCTTTTTTCTTCTTCAGGTCTCAGTTTAAACACTACTATTGGGATCTGCTTTATCTGAAATATCTCCTCCCTGATCTCAGTTCAGTTCAGTCGCTCAGTCATGTCCAACTCTTTGCAACCCCATGAATCGCAGCACGCCAGGCCTCCCTGTCCATCACCAACTCCTGGAGTTCACTCAGACTCACGTCCATCGAGTCGGTGATGCCATCCAGCCATCTCACCCTCTGTTGTCCCCTCTCCCTCCTGCCCCCAATCCCTCCCAGCATCAGAGTCTTTTCCAATGAGTCAACTCTTCTCATGAGGTGGCCAAAGTACTGGAGTTTCAGCTTTAGCATCATTCCTTCCAAAGAAATCCCAGGGCTGATCTCCTTCAGAATGGACTGGTTGGATATCCTTGCAGTCCAAGGGACTCTCAAGACTCTTCTCCAACACCACAGTTCAAAAGCATCAGTTCTTTGGTGCTCAGCCTTCTTGACAGTACAACTCTCACATCCATACATGACCACAGGAAAAACCATAGCCTTGACTAGACAGACCTTAGTCGGCAAAGTAATGTCTCTGCTTTTGAATATACTATCTAGGTTGATCATAACTTTTCTTCCAAGGAGTAAGTGTCTTTTAATTTCATGGCTGCAATCACCATCTGCAGTGATTTTGGAGCCCCCCAAAATAAACTCTGACACTGTTTCCACTGTTTCCCCATCTACTGCCCATGAAGTGATGGGACCAGATTCCATGATCTTCGTTTTCTGAATCTTGAGCTTTAGGCCAACTTTTTCACTCTCCTCTTTCACTTTCATCAGGAGGCTTTTTAGTTCCTCTTCACTTTCTGCCATAAGGGTGGTGTCACCTGCATATCTGAGGTGAGTGATATTTCTCCCAGCAATCTTGATTCCAGCTTGTGTTTCTTCCAGCTCAGCATTTCTCATGATGTACTCTGCATTTAAGTTAAATAAGCAGGGTGACAATATACAGCCTTGACATACTCCTTTTCCTATTTGGAACCAGTCTGTTGTTTCATGTCCAGTTCTAACTGCTGCTTCCTGACCTGCATACAGATTTCTCAAGAGGCAGGTCAGGTGGTCTGGTATTCCCATGTCTTGAAGAATTTTCCACAGTTTATTGTGATCCACACAGTCAAAGGCTTTGGCATAGTCAATAGAGCAGAAATAGATGTTTTTCTGGAACTCTCTTGCTTTTTCCATGATCCAGCGGATGTTGGCAATTTGATCTCTGGTTCCATCTCCTTTTCTAAAACCAGCTTGAATATCTGGAAATTCATGGTTCACATATAGCTGAAGCCTGGCTTGGAGTATTTTGAGCATTACTTTACTAGCATATGAGATGAGTGCAATTGTGCACTAGTTTGAGCATTCTTTGGCATTGCTTTTCTTTGGGATTGGAATAAAAACTGACCTTTTCCTGTCCTGTGGCCACTGCTGAGTTTTCCAAATTTGCTGGCATATTGAGTGCAGCACTTTCACAGCATCATCTTTCAGGATTTGAAACAGCTCGACTGGAATTCCATCACCTCCACTAGCTTTGTCCATAGCGATGCTTTCCAAGGCCCACTTGACTTCATATTCCAGAATGTCTGGCTCTAGATGAATGATCACACCATATGATTATCTGGGTCATGAAGATCTTTTTTGTACAGTTCTTCCATGTATTCTTGCCACCTCTTCTTAATATCTTCTGCTTCTGTTAGGTTCAGACCATTTCTGTCCTTTATCGAGCCCTGATCTCATTACTCTCCAAAAAATTTTTCTTCCTGCCTCTTTTAAACCACTTATAATAGTTTCAATTCTTAAGTGTATAATCATTGGCTATCTTAGTAAGTATACCCAGTGTATCTACACACTTGAGATTAAGTTGAATGAATGAATCAATGAATGAATTTCTGGATCCTCCTAAATGCCAGACACCCACCCAAATCTAAATATACCTCTCGCTGTTGCTTCTAAACTTGCCTGATTCAGTCTGAAGTTACATTCCTGCCCCACAGAGTTAATCATGCTATCAACCCACAAAATGAAGTCACGCTTAGTTTATCATTTAAGTTCCTTTGCTGTTAGACTTCTGAATTTTTCTGTCTTATGTCCTACTCTTTTCTATTATAACCCACGGAGTCCATCTAGGCTGGTCTACTCCTACATTATCAAATAGACATGGTGGTTTCTAACAATCAAACTACCATTCAGAGTTAACTTCTACCGAGTGTTTTCCTCTGTCTTATACAATCACCTGTCCAAGTGTCCTGCAGGACATGTCAAGACGAACTAGTGTTCAAGGATCACACTTTTTTCTTAATTGTTGTGACTTATGCTCTATTTTGCTCTTTCAGAAACTTATAATGTGTATGGGTTTCTTTTTTTTTTTTTTGATCACCATTTTTTAAAATTTTGCCTTATATATTAAAAGTCATGTCTTCATTGTTTATCCACAACTACCTTGTCAAAATTTGAGGATAATTTGTCCTATTTACATTTGCTGCCCCTACAATGTCCTAGACATTGTAGGAGGTCAAAAATAACCACTGTTTATTTAATTGTTCCTTCATCCACACAAAAACATTTTGGCAGTGATAACTGGGAAATATATTAAGTATGAACAGAGAAATGTGGAATTCATACTTGTCATATACAGTCATATTTTATATTTGGAATAGTTTTGGTTGATTTAAAAGACTCTGATATAATCAGAGAAGGCAATGGTACCCCACTCCAGTACTCTTGCCTGGAAAATCCCATGGACAGAGGAGCCTGGTAGGCTGGAGTCCATGGGGTCGCTACTATTTGGACACATAATACAGAAAATGATCTTGCTTTGTACTAAATATCCGTGCACATATATTTTTTTTTGTTTTGTTTTAGAATGTAAAGAAAATAAATGACTAGGTACTATCATAATTAACAAACAGTAAGTGAACATAGGGTTGCTAAGTAAACAGTTCTCCATTGGGACTGATGTAATGTCCTAGGAGATCCTGAGTTGCTGCTGTTTCCATTCTGCTCAGCAGGTACTTTTTTATACTTTGTTGCCCAGTGATTAGTCTACTGGGCATTCCATGCTAAAGTAGTACAGTTATAAATGAGAGATAGATTGGTAAACTTTGAATCATAGTGCAATAATGAATTTATTGTCTCTAAAAACAATCTGATTCTCTTTCCTTTAATTGTTTTAAATTATATAAAGAAAAACTCTAACAGATAATATTTTAATCTTCTCATAAACAAAATATTGGTAGTAAATGTATCTCCAAGTCTGAGCTTACAGAATTGTTGATGCATTCCCACATTAGCCAAATGCTCTACAATGCCAGGTCTACTGATAGATAAAGCAATTATAGAACAACTCCCATCAGAGTAACAAAGCAAAATTCAAAGTTAAGATTTGGAAATCTGAGAATAGTAAAATATACTTCTGATTCAAGATGGTACACTAATCATATGCATATTTCTTATTTTCATATCAAACCCTCTGAAGCAATAGAAGGTTTATTAAAATATATGTACTTCCATATATAACAATGCTCTCAAATGAACAGTAAACCAAAAACTTTCAGAGACTTCCTAAAAGACACAAAGCAGATGGAGTGAGCATGAGGAAGAAGACCATATCCTAAAATGTCTGAAGAAATGACACCAGTGGTGTGTTCTATGCCCAAAAGTGGTAAACGCTAGAAATAGGCAAGAACTTGAGATTATATAACAACATAATTTCATGGGGAAAAAAGCCATAGGCATTTCAGCAAAGAAGGTCAACTTCTTTCAATCATCTTTCCTCCTTTTGTGGTAAAGCAACAACTTGGGACTAACTGTTCTTATATGGAAAACTGGAATGTGTGAATTTGGCAGTATCTGGAGCAGCCATATTAAAAAAGAAAAGAAAAGGAAAAGAAAGACACACCTTCCAAGTAGCTCAACTCTAATTCTCATTTTCTTTCAAAAACAGTTCATAGTGTAAGTAATAGATAAACTTCCTGCCTCTTCCCCTGGATTCACTGCATATCTACAATAGATAATTTAATAGGAAATACCCAAGATAAGCACATGGTCAAAAATAAACACATCGGAAGGCCAACATCAAGACAGAGAACACAAACTGAAATCAAATTTAATTTGTAATAAAATAGGTATAATTAAAATTTCAGAGGCTAGAAAGAATATCACATACAGCCATTATTTTAGAGTGAGAGATTTTGAATAGAAAAGTGGAAATTTTAAACTAAAGACATCAGTAAATGGGCTGGATAACAAAGCAAAAGACAAATTCATGAGCTATATGAAAGTGAAATAAAGTGTTAGTTGCTTAGTCATGTCCAACTCTTTGCAACTCCATGGACTGTAGTTGGCTGGATCTACATTTGAACCCAGGTCTCCTGGATTGCAGGTGGATTCTTCACCTCTGAGCCACGAGGGAAGCCCTGAGCTATATGAGAACATCAAAAAATTTCCTTAGCATGAAGCACAAAGGGAAAAAAAAAACATGGAAGATCTAGAAAGATATTAAGAGAAACTGAGAATAAACTTGGATTTTCTGCCATGTGTTAAGCAGGAGTTTTGGAAGGAAAACTAGTGAGAAAGGAAAAGAGTTAATATTTGAATAATTAACAGCATAAAATTCCCAAGAACTGAGGAAAGTCAAGGGTCTTCTGAAATAAAAGCATTACAAGTGCTAAGTAAATAAAAGCAATGCATTTAGAAACAAGGTAATGATATTTCAGAACATCCAGATAAAATAAAGAATAAATTTAAATCTTTTAATAATTATTAACACACAGATTACCTAGATGGAGGAGAGTCAGATCATTGTCTGACTTCTCAGCAGCAACATAAGATTCAAGAAGCTAATAAAGCAGTCTTGTCTAAGGCATGAGAGAGGCATAGAAAATATTTGAAGAAACAATGGCTAAAGTCTTTCAAATAAGCCCCCAAATCCAAGAATTTCATTGAAACTTAACACTGATAGTTTAACTCCTATGGAAACAATGCAAGTGAGACTACAATGGAGCAACATATTTAAAGGTGAAAGAAAAAACTCAGCCTTGAACTGGACACCCAACAAAACTTTTTTTTCAAAATCAAGTTGAAATAAGATTTTTTTTTTTCAGAAATACAAAAGCTGAAAGAATTCATCAGAGCAAATAAATGTTAGAAAAAGCCATTAAGGCAGAAGGAAAATAAATCCAGATGAAGTTATAGATCTACTCAAGGAATAAAGAGTACAGAAAATGAAAACTATTTAAGTAAATATAGAGGATTTTTTCTTTTAATTGTCTTAAAGGATAATATACTATTTAAACAAATAAATAACCATATAGCATAGGCTTGAGAGCATATGCAGAAATTAAATGTATTAAAAAACCACAAAGGCTTAGAGGAAAGAAAAGACATTGTTGTAAGGCTTTAATTTTTTTTTATTTTGTTTAATCATTAAGTGGAGAAGGCAATGGCAACCCACTCCAGTACTCTTGCCTGGAAAATCCCATGGATGGAGGAGCCTGGTAGGCTGCAGTCCATGGGGTCGCACAGAGTCGGACATGACTGAAGCGACTGCAGTAGCAGCAGCAGTCACTAAGCAGTGTCGGACTCTTGCAACCCCATGGACCGTAGCCCACCATACTCCTCCATCCATGGGATTTTCCAGGCAAGAATCCTAGAATGGGTTGCCATTTCCTTCCGGGGGATCTTCCTGACCCAAGGATTGAACCTGCATTTGCTGCATTGGTAGGTGAATTCTTTACCACTGAACCACCACAGAAGCCTTATACAATATATGAATTGTCATGAAGTCACTTGAAGGTAGATTGCCTCATGTTAAATATATATACTAAAAACCCAAATGCAAAAACAAACAAAAAAATAACTAAAAACATGAAAGCTAATAAACCATCAGAAGAAATAAAAATAATGAAAATTACCTAAATACTTAAACGAGGCAGAAGAAGGACAAAGGAGCAAAGAACAGGGGAAAAAGAATAGTAATTTCAGGTGGCAGATTTAATCCTGACCATATAAAGCAGAGACATTACTTTGTCAACAAAGGTCCGACAACAAAGGACCGCTGGTTTTTCCAGTGGTCATGTGAGTTGGACTATAAAGAAAGCTGAGCACCAAAGAATTGATGCTTTTGAACTGTGGTGTTGGAGAAGACTTTTGAGAGTCCCTTGGACTGCAAGGAAATCCAACCAGTCCATCCTAAAGGAGATCAGTCCTGGGTGTTCATTGGAAGGACTGATGTTGAAGCTGAAACTCCAATACTTTGGCCACCTGATGCAGAGAGCTGACTGATTTGAAAAGACCCTGATGCTGGGAAAGACTGAGGGCAGGAGGAGAAGGGGACGCAGAGGATGAGATGGTTGGATGGCATCACCGACTCAATGGATATGGGTTTGGGTGGACTCCGGGAATTGATGATGGACAGGGAGGCTGGCGTGCTGCAGTTCATGGGGTCGCAAAGAATTGGACATGACTGAGCAACTGAACTGAACTGAATATAAATAATTACATTAAATGTAAGAGATTTAAAACCACAAGTAAAGGCAGAGACTGTTAGATTTACTATACCTACCTCAAATGTTTATGTATATAGTAACAAAACTTCAAAATTTATAAAGAAAAATCTGACAATTGCAAGTATAATATACAATCATAGTCTGAGATTTAAAAAAAATATTAAGGTAAAATTTTTGTGACCTTATGTTAGGAAAAATTTCAGCTATGACATAATCCACAAAAGAAAAAAAATGATAAATTGGACTTTATGAAAAATAAAATTTTCCCTTTGAAAAAATTATTAAAAAATAAAAATATATTCCATAGAAAGAGAGAAAAAACATCTTTACAAAGCACATATCTGATAAAAGACTCAAAAGTATATCTAAAGAACTTTTAAAATTCAATAAGAAGATGAACTGGTTTTTCTTTGAATGGACAGAAGATCTGAACAGACATTCCAACAAAGGAAATACATGAAAGGCAAAAATGCATATGAAAATATTAATATTATAACAGAATAATACTAATATTATCACAGAATACAAATTAAAACCACAATGTTTCCACATATTTATTTAAATGACTAAAATTAAACAGATTATAGCATACTTGGTGATAATGTGAAGAATCTTGACACTCCCATTCACTGTTTGTAAGAGTGTAAAATGGTAGTCACTTTGGAAAACAGCTTGCTAGTTTCTCAATAAATTAAACATACACTTATCAAATGATCCAGTTAAAAACTTATAGATATTTACCCAAGAGAATCAAAGTACATGGCTACAAAGACTTGTACATGAACAGTTTTGTAGCTTTTTTCTAATTTCTCCAAACTTGAAATAAAGCCCATTAAGAGTTTAAATGGAAAAATCTGGCATACTCATACAATGCAATTGATTTAAAAATATAAAATAATAAACTACTGAAAATTGCAAAAACATGGAGTGAAAGAAATCAGACAAAAATGGGAGTATACTGTTATTGGATATGTGAAATATTTAAAGACTCACCGACTCAATCCATGTTCCAAAAGTGAAACTAGTGCTTCAGAGAAGAGCTAAGCTCTTTAGTGGTAAAATCTAGGTATACAGGTCCCTTTATTCTTAACTGAGTGTTTAGATTAATTCACCGGATGCTCTATATTGCTCAATATTTTATATCAGCGAAAGAGAAAATTTGCCATGAATTTATTTAGATTCCAATATCTGATAAAAAGTTTACATCTTCATGGATATTTATATTATGACACTTCCAGTCAACATCAATGTCACAGGATTCTCAGTACAAAAAAATTGTTGAGTCTATCATAGTTATGCGATTTCTAATTAAGTATTACATGGAATTATATACATATATATAAATCCACTGAAATTATATTCTAATACAAAAATACCAAGAAGTTACATAAATAATAACAATACAACTGAGATAATCACAAGTATTCAACAAAAGTGGAAAGTGTTATCAGATTTCAAAAGAGGAATAGGGAACTCTGAATTAGAATAGGAATGATTAAATGGAAGAGATATTTCAGATCATCCAATTGTACCTTTTATTTATTTAAAAATATTACATACTAATATGAGAAAATCTGAAAAAGCAATAGGAAGAACCATTCTATAATCTCACTCCATAGTTCTATTAGTAAGTTCTCTCTAGTTTCTTGATACAAACTCATTTTATATTATAGTATAAATTATATTTCTTGAAGAGATCTCTAGTCTTTCCCATTGTGTTGTTTTCCTCTATTTGCATTGATTGCTGAGGAAGGCTTTCTTATCTCTCCTTGCTATTCTTTGGAACTCTGCATTCAGATGCTTATATCTTTCCTTTTCTCCTTTGCTTTTCGCTTCTCTTCTTTTCACAGCTATTTGTAAGGTCTCCCCAGACAGCCATTTTGCTTTTTTGCATTTCTTTTCCACGAGGATGGTCTTGATCCCTGTTTCCTGTACAATGTCATGAACCAGACTGTGAAGAAAGCTGAGTGCTGAAGAACTGATGCTTTTGAACTGTGGTGTTGGAGAAGACTCTTGAAAGTCCCTTGGACTACAAGGAGATCCAACCAGACCATCCTAAAGGAGATCAGTCCTGGGTGTTCTTTGGAAGGAATGATGCTAAAGCTGAAACTCCAGTACTTTGGCCACCTCATGCAAAAAGTTGACTCATTGGAAAAGACTGATGCTGGGAGGGATTGGGGGCAGGAGGAAAAGGGGACAACAGAGGATGAGATGGCTGGATGGCATCACCGACTCGATGGACATGAGTTTAAGTAAACTCCAGGAGTTGGTGATGGACAGGGAGGCCTGGTGTGCTGCGATTCATGGGATCGTAAAGAGTCGGACAGAACTGAGCAACTGAATTGAACTGAAAAATTATATTAGAGTATAAATTGGTATGCTATCATATCATAAATAAAAATTATGGAATCTCTGAAAGTAACGTGTAGTATGCTTAAAGTATTCTGAAAATAATGAAAAAGAAAAACTACCCAGCATTCTGCACACAGAGACACTCTCAGTATTTTGGTGTACCTTGTCATCTTCTTCATATTCTAGATCTTTTAATGTATTTGATCTTGTACTCTATACATTACTTTATATATAATTAACTGAGAAACATTCACTAGTGAAAAAAGAATATTTTAAAAGTCTTGCTAATATTTGCCAGTGGAAATTTGTAAATAACTTGGATTATTCTACTATTATAATTTATATTATTCCTGAATATTCGCTTCATATTAGGCACTGTTCTAAGTGCTTTACATGCATTAGCTCATATAAATCATATAACAAATGCCTTTAGAGACCAAGAAACTAGATATAAAATGCACAAAATGATCTTATAAATTACCAGAGGAAAAAAGTCAGTGGTGAGTGGGCATAGATTGGGAGTTTGGGATTGACATGTACACACTGCTATATTTAAAATAGATAACCCAGAAGAACAAACTACATATCACAGGTAACTGTGCTTAATATGCTGTGATAACCTAAATGGGAAGATAACTTGAAAAAGAGTAGATGCGTGTATGTGTAAAACTGAATCTTTTGCTTTACACCTGAAACTAACACAACATTGTTAATTAATTATAATATAAAATAGAAATTAAAAATAATTAAATCTTCTAAATTATGGGCCAAAAATGCACAAAATCAATATGGTAAGGAAAATGTCCATTACCTTCATTATGCAGTTCAACTTTATGTAAGGGAAAAAGATACATTTTGTGATACAATGAACACAATTTTTCCATTTTATGTTTCTGTTCTGCAAATGGTTCAGTCTTTTGTGGGGTGATAGAAAACAGCTCTGATTATTTAAACGAGCAAATACAGGAGTAACTTTCACTGGAACTGTGTCAGTAAATAATAATGATCACCCTGCTTATTTAACTTATATGCAGAGTACATCATACGAAATGCTGGGCTAGATGAATCACAAGCTGGAATCAAGATTGCTGGCAGAAATATCAGTAACCTCAGATATGCAGATGATACCACCCTTAAGGCAGAAAGTGAAGAGAAACTAAAGAGCCTCTTGATGGAAGTGAAAGAGGAAAGTGAAAAAGTTGGCTTAAACTCAACGTTCAAAAAACTAAGATCATGGCATTGAGTCTCATCACTTCATGGCAAATAGATGGGGAAACAGTGACAGACTATTTTCTTGGGCTCCAAAATCACTGTAGATGATGACTGCAGCCATGAAATTAAAAGATGCTTGTTCCGTGGAAGAAAAGCTTTGACAAATCTAGACAGAGTATTAAAAAGCAGAGACATCACTTTACCCACAAAAGTCCATATAATCAAAATTACAGGTTTTCTAGTAGTCGTGTGTGGATGTGAGTGTTGGACCATAAAGAAGGATGAACGCCAAAGAACTGATGCTTTTGAACTGTGGTGTTGGAGAAGACTCTTGAGAGTCCCTTGGACTGCAAGGAGATCCAACCAGTCAATCTTAAAGGAAATCAGTCCTGAATATTCATTGGAAGGACTGATACCAAAACTTAAGCTCTAATACTTTGGCTACCTGATGCAAAGAGCTCTCTCATTAGAAAAGACCCTGATGCAGGGAAAGACTGAAGGCAGGAGGAAAAGTGGATGATAGAGGATGAGATGGTTGGATGACATCACCTACTCAATGGATATGAGTTTGAGCAAGCTCCAGGATTTGGGGAAGGACAGGGAAGCCTGGAATGCTGCAGTCCATGAAGTGTAAAGAGTCAGACATGACTGAGCAACTGAACAACAGCAAAAACTTATTATTATTACCTCCAATGAACTTTCAAAATATGTATCCTACTTTCTCTTCTATTTATATTATCAGTTTTTATTTCACTCTGTTGTCAACAGTTTCATCTCAATGTCTTCTTTCCTTATAGTCATTTATTCTTTTCCTTTTAGCCTCATGCCTCTGCTTTTTGATCAGGGTTCCACACAAATTTCTAAGAAAATCTAGTTCCTACAATAGACTCTTTTCAGAAGTTCTGTTTTTGGATTCAGAAGTTTTTATAATTCTTCAGTCTAGTGCTTTTTCTTTGTTGTATTACATTTTTATGGGCCTTACTGGTTCACTTCTCTTTATTGGTCTTTGATAGGGATTGGTCTGTTCAGAGCTTGTAATTGGATCCCTGTGTTACCATATGAATATGAGAATAATAAACTGTCATATCATCTCTATTTCACTTACAGAGGATAATTCAGAAATTCTGGACCTAAGGCTACATTGTGACCAAAGGCAGGAGGAGAAAGCATTATTTCAGAGCATCAACTATTTATGTGTATAATCAGAGGAAATGCAGAGAATGTGTTGTTCAATGTAGACTTGTTAAAGATCCCCATTTTTACACCCAGAGACCCCTGGATTTAGTATAGAAGGCAGTAGATGACAAAAGAAACAAGGATGCAAAGCTTTATCACTTTGTGAGTAGGAGTGTAGGCACATTTTGCTAAATTCCTTTCCTTAATTTTGGTCTAGATGGTGCCATTTTAAAGATTTGTCCCTTGAAAATTTTATGTGTTTATCTTCATGTGTGTATAGGGGTGTGTGTTGTTATACGGAGGCAGACACACATGCAGTCACAGTTAGGCCTGGGTTTCAGATATTTGTTATCTTATAAGCATCTATTGGAGAAGGCAGTGGCACCCCACTCCAGTACTCTTGCCTGGAAAATCCCATTGACAGAGGAGCCTGGTAGGCTAGAGTCCATGGGGTCACTAAGAGTCGGGCACGACTGAGCGACTTCACTTTCACTTTTCACTTTCACACATTGGAGAAGGAAGTGGCAACCCACTCCAGTTCTTACCTGGAGAATCTCAGGGATGGGGGAACCTGGTGGGCTGCCGTCTATGGGGTCACACAGAGTCGGACATGACTGAAGCGACTTAGCAGAAAGCGTCTATTACATGCTAAATAGCATATTACATTTCACACTACTTGTAAATCTCAGATGAGTTTGGATTACAAAACCTCTCTGAAACATTCCACAGATGCTCCTCTTCCATTTACTATGAATTTTTATTAGTCCAAATGTTCATTTTAGAAAATGACCTACCAAGTGTTATTGTGTCTTAGGCTTTGCATTTGTGATCATGGATAGAGCCAAGCCCTATGAACAAGTATTAGAAGCTAGTGAAGATTAGTCCTGATGAAGTCTGAAGAATAAATAATCTGAGGCCTGAGCACAGACATTAACAACTGGCTGTGTCTATGAAGGGCTATGCTGTCATGCTGTGTTTAACATATTTTGTGCTTTTCATTGTCAAAGAACTTTAACATTTTATCCTCTATCTTGTGTTCTAATCCATTTTGTTTGCTTTCAGTCCTGCAAAGGAAGTTAATATACCTACTACCCTATATGTCCCCTTCGCACGTCATGACCTTGTCATGGCAAAGGGGCTTGCATAACTCAATGAAGCTATGAGCCATGGCATGTAGGGCCACCCAAGATGGACGGGTCATAGCGGAGAGTTCTGATAAAACATGATCCACTGAAGGAGGGAATGGCAAATCACCCCAGCATAATTGCCACGAGCACCTCATGAACTGTACAAAAGGACAAAAAAGATATGACACCAAAAGATGAGTCCCCCAGGTCGGAATGTGTCCAATATGCTACTGGGGAGGAGGGGAGGACAACTACTCACAGCCCCAGAAAGAATAAAGCAGTTGGGCCAAAACAGAAATGACACTCAGTTGTGGATTTGCTTGGTGATGGAAGTAAAATCTGATGCTGCAAGGAACAGTATTGCATGGGAACCTGGAATGTTAGGTCCATGAATCAAGCTAATTTGGATGTGGTCAAAATGAGATGGTAAGAATAAACTCAACATCTTAGGAATCAGTAACAAAAATGGATGGGAATGGGCAAATGTAATTCAGATGACCATTATATCTACTACTGTGGGCCAGAATCCCATAGAAGAAATGGAGTACCTCTCATTTAAAAAAAAAAAAAAAAAAGAGTCTGAAATGCAGTACTTGGGTGTGATATCAAAAATGGCAGAATGATCTCAATTCATTTCCAAGGCACGGCATTCAAATGTCCCTACCACCAATGCTGCAGAAGCTAAAGTTGATCGGTTCTCTGAATACCTAGAAGACCTCCTAGAACTAACACCAAAAAAATGATGTTCTATTCATCATTGGTGATTGGAATGCAAAAGTAGGAAGTCAAGAAATACTTGGCATAACAGCGAGTTTGGCCTTGGAGAACAAAAGGAAGTAGGTCAAAGGCTAATTGAATTCTGCCAAGAGAATGAACTAGTGATAGCAAATACCCGTTTTCAACAACACAAGAGACAACTTTACGCATGGCCATCACCAAGTGGTCAATACTGAAATCACATTGATTACATCCTCTGTAACCAATGATGGAGAAGCTGTATACAGCTTTATACATGAACTTGGGCAAACTTTGGGAGATGGTAAGGGACAGGGAGGCCTGGCATGCTGCAGTCCATGGGGTCACAAAGAATAGGACATGACTGGGTGGCTGAACAACAACCTTATATGCAGAAATTGTTAAAAATTAAGATGCAGAATAGAAATGGTAAGTATGCTTGCCTGACTTCTACCGATCTGTTGAAGTTCACCTACAGACACCTGCACTTTACCAAGTCCAAGTATTCTAGGTGTGGACTTGCAATAAAATAAGAAGTACTCTACAGCAGACTTTTGAGCAGTAAGGAACAGGTAATTAAGGAGAGCCATTGCCTAAGCAACAAGGCCCCACTTTCATGAATATAATGTAGATGAGTTGGAAGGGCTGGCACTTGTGGTTTGGCAAGAGCCTGCTGTGTATGTCCAGATGCTCTGTCTTCTGAGATGCCAATGTTAATCATTGTCTACAGTAAGACGGTAAGTTTATGAGTACTGAATGTACCTGAATAATTTGGTACCAAAAGTGTGGCTTTGCTGGATCAATACAGGATCATCCAGTATTCCCAATGAACATCTTTCTGACTAGCTCAATATGCCAAGTTCATTAAAACTAAAAATCCCCAGAATGTCCTCCTTCCAAGGTTCTTCCTATCTTAGCTATGACAGACATTAATTTGAGAGAAAGACACATACTAGAATGCAAGGGTTCAGACTAATTCTTACCTCAACTACCTGCCCATTTCTTTTCTGGAAATTTGACATTCAAATGGTCTGAAGGATAGAGAAAAACTATTCTGGTTGTGCTAAAAAAAAAAAACAAACTCCAGAGAAAAGGGGATTATTGACTGAATTTCCTGTTTGTAACAGACCTTGTTTTGCTGGAAAGCAGGCTGGCTCAGTCAAAATATAGCAGAGCCTGCCAATGGATTGCTTCTATCCTTTCCTATTGGTCTTGAATTTAGTGATAATCACTCTCTAATTCAGAGAGATGGTTGAATGTAATCCTTAATTTGGAATTGATTATGCTTTCATCTTTTTTTTTAAATTAGAAAGCTGTGAGAATATCACAGTTAAGAAGTAATAAAAGTCAGAGCTAGAACTATGGGAATGTAAGAAGCAGGGACTGGAGATAGGGACATAATTTAACAACTGAAAGGCAGAATGTATGAAAATTAATATGTAGCAGATAATAACCATGAAGAGGAAAACAATGGAAAAATGCCACTGAGATTTCAAGGGTGAGACACTAAGAGAATTCTTGCTGCCATTAATGGGATAAAGCCAAGAAAAAAATTTATTTCAGAAGTGAAGGGGGATAATAAAACTTTAAAAAATGATTTTGCATAAGTATGAATGATCTGTAAAATTTTCTGAAGCAGGGTTGAGGTATAAGATGCTTTACTAACCCCATTAGGCTATAGTGACTTTAAAACTATGGAAATAAGCAATAATTTATAACAATATATCTGAAGTTCAATCTCTTATTCTTATTTCCAAAGTATTTTTTTTCTGTATGATGATGAAAACATAATTGAAAAGTCAATCAAAAGGTAAAACTGCACAAAACTTCACCTACCATCTTTCCTCCCCATATTGCTTTAAATAGATATTAGACAAAGCCCTGTGCAGTAGAGGCTATGCCACCCAATGTAGAAAAATCCCACCTCCTTTCTGTATTTCCCTATTGCTACCATGTGACAGATTCTATATATGTTAAAATTGTTATGATTTTCATCAAGTAAAGAAACTACTTGCTAAGAGAATCATCTTTTAAGTTAGTGCAAACCCAGTTTCAGAAAAAAGTGCCCAAATGATTTTTTGAGGTATAGTCTTGGATTGGTCAGCCTACTCTTTGCTGCTCTACAAGTTATGTAATATTTTAATATTATGAATCATCAATGGAAGAATATCCATACAGATAGTAGATGTTCAATGTTTATTATTGAGATTTGAGCATCAAATACACACAGACTGCTATTTAAAAGAAGCATTCCAGATTCAGCAAGAGTGATGCCATATCTAACTCTGTAGTCTTCTAAGGAGGAAGTAATTTTAGAGCTAGGATGCCCTTTCTTTAATATGGTAATACAACATGGTCAATTTTCTTTAAATTATTGACATTATTTTTCAAAAGTAGGCAAAACAGAAAAAAACTAAAAAATGACAAAAGAGAAGACTAAATGGAGATATAATTAAGCCAGTAGAAATGTTTACTTAATGGAAACATCAGTGATAATGTGATATTTAAATAACTCTTTAAGTGCATAAAAACCACCCACTTAAAACAGCAGTTCAACAGCCTTCAAGACAAAATACCTATGTTTAAACTCTTCCTTTATGTTTTTACATAAATTTTTAGCTCCTCTGAACATTAGTTTTCTTAAGTATAAAAAGAGGATTATAGAAACCTGTTTCATATATACCCCCAATTCACTGACTTTTCTCTTTCACCATTCTTATCTAGTCATCACCATGATAACTTGTGTGCATCCCCACAAAAGCCTCTTAAGTAATTTCTCAGCTTCTATATTTGCCACGCCTGCTCCCTCTCCCTGTTTCAACTTTCCACTTAGAAGTTAGTGTGAACTTTCCAAAAATTTTAAATTAAATCAATCCCCTTCCCTGTGTAAAATCCAATGTTTTCCATTGCATTTAAAATAAAATCCAAACTCCCTACTCTGACTTCGCTCTCTGGCTTTATCGGTCGCTATGGTTCAACCACAGGTCTTTCAGTTCCTGGAATTTAATTCCTATTCTAAGACCTCTGCACTTCATATTCTCTGTGCTTGGAGTGCTCTTGGGGTTTTATATGTCTGGATTTTCTTAGCTAAAATATCACCTCCTCTAAGGTGTTTCCACATTACCTACATTTCCACAATCAACTACTCTCAACCCCAGGAGTCACCTAACATGTTAAATTGTATTTTTTTCTTCATAGAATTATATGAATTAAATTATTTTAGATTATAGTATTTATTTGACTGTGTATCAATTGCTTTATTCCATCAGAATCTAATTCCTTATGAGAATGATCTTATATAACTAGCACTGTATATGCTCAGAATCTAAAACAGTCGCATAAACATAATGCATGCCGAACAAATACTTGTTCAATGAATACTCAAAGTGCGATCGTAAAGATAATGTTTGCAAAATTACCTACACTGAGCAAAAGAAAGATGTGAAACACTGTTATACCTATTGTAAGGATGTTGTTGAGAACACTATTTGATTTTGAGAACACCATTCTAAATTTTGAGAATAGTTTTACTCTATACTGGTAATTGTTTTCTTTAAATCACATGGCATTGAGTCTGACTGGCAAGATTTTCTTAGAATGTTTAGAAGCATTTTATAGCTCTACATTTTGCACTCCTATTTTCATTTCAATCCTGCCTCCACTTTGCACCAATTCACATTTTCCTTCTGTAGGCTTACTTTCAATCCATGCTATCTTGCCATATTTTATGAAAAATTATCTTCCTGGAATAGAGGGGAAGAATAACCAGAATAAGGGATTCAAAGCCCCAATAGTTAATATTCATTTAACATAAGGCAAACGTGAATTTGAATGTAAAACTACAATAAGAATTCATAAAAATCAAATTAGACTATCTATCACAGCACCTTACACAAAGCAGGCATTCAAAATAGTGTTTATATCAAATGGGACCAAATCAAACTTAAAAGCTTTTGCACAGCAAAGTAAACCATAAACAAAATGAGAAGACAATGTGTGGAATAAGAGAGTGTATTTACAAATGATCTAATAAACAAGGGATACACTTCCAAAATACACAAACATCTCATGTAGTTCAATACCTAACAAACTAACAAAAAACAACTCAATCAAAAATGAGCTGGTGATAAGTTGTTGTGTAGCACAGGGAGCCCAGTCTGGTTCTCCGTGCTGACCTGGAGAGATGGGATGGGAAGAGGGGAGAGAGGCACTGCATATAAATTTACAGCTGATTCCTGTTGTTGTATGGCAGTGGCATAAATTAAAATTGCAGTGCAAAAATTAAAAACAAAAAATTAGGCAGAAGACTAAATAGACATTTCTTCAAGAAGACATAGAAATGGTCAATAGGCACATAAAAAGATGTTCAGCATTTCTAATTATTAGAGAAATATAAATTAAAATGACAAAGAGGCATCACCTCACACTGCTCAGAGTGGCCATCACCCAAAACTCTAGAAATATTAATAAAAATCTTGGAGAGGGCGTGGAAAAAAGGGAACCCTCCTACACTGTTGGTGGGAATGTAAACTGGTGCAGTTACTATGGAAAGCACCTTGAAGATTACTTTAAAAACCAAAAATAGAGTTACCATGTATGTGTGTTTAGTTGCTCAGTCATGTCTGACTCTTGGCGACCCCACCAGGCTCCTCTGTCCATGGGATTTTTCAGGCAAGAATACTGGAGTGGGTTGCAATTTCCTCCTCCAGGGGATCTGACACAAAGATCAAACCTAGTCTTCCATCTTTCCTGCATTACGGGCAGATTCTTTATCAGTTCAGTTCAGTTGCTCGGTCGTGTCTGACTCTTTGCAAACCCATTACTGCAGCATGCCAGGCCTCTCTGTCCATCACCAACTCCCAGAGCTTACTCAGACTCATGTCCATCGAACTGGTGATGCCATCCAACCATCTCATCCTATGTTGTCCCCTTCTCTTCCCGCCTTCAATCTTTCCCAGAATCAGGGTCTTTTCAAATCAGTCAGTTCTTCACATCAAGTGGCCAAAGTATTGGAGTTTCAGCTTTAGTCCTTCCAAAGAATATTCAGGACTGATTTCCTTTAGGATTCACTGGTTGGATCTCCTTGCTATCGAAGGGACTCTCAAGAATCTTCTCTAATACCACAGTTCAAAAGCATCAATTCTTCAGTGCTCAGCTTTCTTTATAGTCCAACTCTCACATCCATACATGACTACTGGAAAAACCATAGCTTTGATTAGACAGACCTTTGCTGGCAAAGGAATATCTCTGCTTTTTAATATGCTGTCTAAGTTGGTCATAGCTTTATATATTACAGCAATTCCATCCCTGCTGGTGCTGGTGCTGCTGCTGCTAAGTCACTTCAGTCGTATCTGACTCTGTGTGACCCCAGAGACTGCAGCCCACCAGGCACCCCTGTCCCTGGGGTTCTCCAGGCAAGAACACTGGAGTGGGTTGCCATTTCCTTCTCCAATGCATGAAAGTGAAAAGTGAAAGTGAAGTCACTCAGTCGTGTCTGACTCTTCTCGACCCCATGGACTGCAGCCTCCCAGGCTCCTCCACCCATGGGATTTTCCAGGCAAGAGTACTGGAGTGGGGTGCCATTGCCTTCTCCATTCCATCCCTGAGCTCATATCCAAAAAAAGAAGAAAACTCTAAATCAAAAAGATACACGCACCCCAATGTTCACAGTAGCACTATTTACAGTAGCCAAGACATTATGGTAACCTAAGTGTCCACTGATAGATGAATGGAAAAAGAAGATGTGGTGTGTACATGTGTGTGTGTGTATGTGTGTGTGTGTATATATATCTATATCTATATCTATCTATCTATCTATCTATCTATCTATCTATCTATCTATATCTTCACAGGCTCAAATTGAGGAAAGTATAGAAAACCACTAGGCCATTTCAGGTATAACCTGAATCAAATCCCTTATGATTATACAGTGGGGGTAATGAATAGATTCAAGGGACAGGATCTGGTAAGACAGAGTGCCTGAAGAACTATGGGCAGAGGTTCATAACATTGCACATGAGGGGATGACCAAAACCATCCCCAAGAAAAATGCAAGAAGGCAAAGTGATTATCTGAGGAGGCCTTACAATTAGCTGAGAAAAGAAGAGAAGATAAAGGCAACAGAGAAAGGGAAAGATATGCCCAACTGAATGCAGAGTTCCAGGGAATAACAAACAGATATAAGAAAGCCCTCATAAGTGAACAATGCCATAAAACAGAGGAAAACAATAGAATGGGAAAGACTAAATATCTCTTTAAGAAAATTGGAGATACCAAGGGAACATTTCACATAAGTCAAAGTGAAAGTCACTCAGTCATGTCCAACTCTTTGCAACCCCAGGGACTATATAGTCCTTGGAATTCTCCAGGCCAGAATACTGTAATAGGTAGCCTTTCCCTTCTCCAGAGGATTTTTCCAACCCAGGAATCGAACCCAGGTCTCCTTCATTACAGGCAGATTCTTTACCAGCTGAGCCACAAGAAAAGTCCAAGAATACTGGAGTGGGTAGCCTATCCCTTCTCCAGGAGGTCTTCCCAACTCAGGAATTGAACCAGGGTCTCCTGTATTGCAGGTGGATTCTTTACCAACTGAACTATCAGGGAAGCCCATTTCATATAAAATAGGCACAATAAAGGACAAAAATGGCAAGTACCTAACCAAAGCAGAATAGATAAGAAAAGGTGGCAAGAATACACAGAAGAACTGGACAAAAAAGCTCTTAATGACCCAGATAACCACAGTGATGTTGTCAGTCACCTAGAGGCAGACATCCTGGCATGTGAAGTCAAGTGGGCCTTAGGAAGCATCACTAGGAACAAAGCTAGTGGAGGTGATGAAATTCCAGCTGAGCTATTTCAAATCTTAAAAGATGATGCTGTGAAAGTGCTGCACTCAATATGCCAGCAAATTTGGAAAACTGAGCAGTAGCCACAGGATTGGAAAAGGTCAATTTTTATTCCAATCCCAAATAAAGGCAATGTCAAAGAATATTCAAATTACTGTACAACTACAGTCATTTCACATGCCAGTAAGAATAAGCTCAAAATCCAAGCTAGGCTTCAGCAGTATGTAAACTGAGAACTTCCTGATATACAAGCTAGATTTAGAAAAGGCAGAGGAACCAGAGATCAAATTAGCCAATAATCATTGGATCATAGAAAAACCAAGGTAATTAAAAAAAAATTCTACTTCTGCTTCATTGACTATGCTAAAGCCTTTGACTGTATGGATCACAAGAAACTTTAGAATATTTTTCAAGAGATGGGAATACAAGATCACCTTACCTGCCTCCTGAAAAATCTATATGCTGGGCAAGAAGCAAGAGTTAGAATGAGACATGGACAACAAACAGACTGGTTTAAAATTGGGAAAGGAATGTGTTAAAGCTGTATATTGTCACCCTGATTATCTAACTTATATGCAGAGTACATGATGAGAAATGCCAGGCTAATGAATCACAAGCTGGAATCAAGATTGCTGGGAGAAATATCAACAATCTCAGATATCCAGATGAAACCACTTTAGTGGCAGAAACTGAAGAGGAACTAAACAGCTTCTTGATGAAGGTGCAGGAAGACAGTGAAAAGGCTGGCTTAAAACTCAACATTGAAAAACTAAGATCATGATACCTGTTCCTATTACTTCTTGGCAAACAGATGGTAAAAATGTGGAAACAGTGTCAGATTTCATTTTCTTGGGCTATAAAATCAATATGGATGGTGACTGCAGCCACAAAATTAAAAGATGCTTGCTCCTTGAAAGAATAGCTATGAAAAATCTATACAGTGTATTAAAAAGAAGAGACATCACTTTGCTGGCAAAGGTCCATATAGTCAAAGCTATGGTTTCTCCAGTAGTCATGTATGAATGTGAGAGTTGGACCATAAAGAAGGCTGAGCCCTGTAGAATTGATGCCAGGAGAAATATCAGTAACCTCAGATATGCAGAACATACAACCCTATGGCAGAAAGTGAAGAAGAACTAAAGAGCCGCTTGATGAAGGTGAAAGAGGAGAGTGAAAAAGTTGGGTTAAAATTCAACATTCAGAAAACTAAGATCATGGCATTGGGTCCCATCACTTCATGGCAAATGGATGGGGAAATAATAGAAACAGTGACAGGCTTTATTTTGGAGGACTCCAACATCACTGCAGATGGTGACTGCAGCCATGAAATTAAAAGACAGTTGTTCCTTGGAAGAAAAGCTATGACCAACCTAGAAAGCATATGAAAAAGCAGAGACATTACTTTACCAACAAAGGTCTGTCTAGTCAAAGCTATGGTTTTTCCAGTACTCATGTATGGATGTGAGAGTTGGACTATAAAAGAAAGCTGAGTGCTGATGAATTGATGCTTTTGAGCTGTGGTATTGGAGAAGACTCTTGAGAGTCCCTTGGACTGCAAGAGGATCCAACCATTTAATCGTACAGGAAATCATTCCTGAATATTCATTGGAAGGAGTGATGCTGAAGCTGAAACTCCAATACTTGGGCCACCTGATATGAAGAACTGACTCCTTGGAAAAGCTCTGATGCTGGGAAAGATTGAAGGTGGGAGGAGAAGGTGACGACAGAGGATGAGATGGTTGGATGGCATCACCAACTCAATGGACATGAGTTTGAGTAGGGTCCGGGAGTTGGTAATGGACAGGGAAGACTGTTGTACTGCAGTCCACGGGACAGCAACGTGACTGAATTGAACTGAAACTAACACAATATGGCAAATCAACTTAACTTCCACAAAAAACGGCAACTTAAACCATAAAATTTAAGAAGTGTTTTATTTGTTCATATGCTATAGGATTATAATTTAAATATAATTAATTCATTTTAAACCTATATAATATGTATGATACCTTCAAAATAACTTGTTAGAAGTCAAGAGGATATAACAACAAGTTAGCCCTTTTACTCTTCCCATTTGAGCATAATATACAGTAGGAGGATGAGACATAGAAGCAAATACTTTAGGATACAGATTACTCTTGACAAACCCAGCCTCAGTGTGCTTGCCACTTTCAGAGCTTCTCGCTAAGAGATATGTCTCAATCAGTAGCTGAACTGGAATTGGAGAACATACACAGCCACCGCTGATTGGTCTGGGTTTGCTTTTGAACCAGAGGCAGTCTATCTGAGCCATAGGTTGGCCAGTTCTATATAAAGTGGTCTGGTGGAAAAGCTCTGACAAAAAAAGTAATGGTGACTAATGTGGTCAGCCAGAACCTGTGTTTGGATGGTTTTGAATTGAGATAAGTAATGTAAAGAAGTGGTGACTATAGCCAAGGACACAGAGAGCCTGAGTTGCAAAGATTAGCCAAGGCCTTATAGTGAAAGCACAGACTGAGAGTCAGAAAGGTTCTGGGAGTGAGAAGACAACCAGATAACAGATTGTACTATAAGCATAACTTTCTCCTATTTCTGAACATCTTATCTCTCTGAGACTGTGGAGAAATTTTTAGGTTTATATAGGGGATTGCTGCATGGAATAGATTTTTGTCTTTCTCCCAATAAATTCACATTTTTCATATTTTTATACAATTTTTAAAGGTTATACTCCATTTACAGTTATTATAAAATATTGTTTATATTTCCCATGTTGTATAATACATCCTTATAGCCTATCTTACACTTAATATTTTGCACTTCCCTCTCCTCCACCCTTATATAACCCCTCCCCACCACTAGTAACCAGTAGTTTGTTCTCTGTACCTGCAAATCTGCTTCTTTTTTTACTCACTAGTTTGTTTTCAGATTATACATATAAGTGATGCCATATAGTATTTGTCTTTCTCTAACTTATTTCATGTAGCATAATGCCCTCCAAGTCCATTCATGTTGCTGCAAATGGCAAAAATTTATTTTTTATGGCTGAGTAGTATTCCATTATAGACACACAGACAAACACACCCCACATCTTTTTTACCCATTTATTTGTTGATGGACATAGGTTGCTTCCATATCTTGTCAACTGTAAATAATGTTTCTAGGAACACTGAGTTCTTGAATCTTTTCCCCACTCCTTCTGGTAGAAGGTTAGATGGGATGGAAGAAAAGATCGAGAAACTAAGTGCCTCCTATGGAAGAAAGCAAGGTTCTGTAGGAAATCAGGAAAAGCAGGGACATACAGAAGGAAAGCTAGTGTTTACATGGGACCTTCAACCTATGTCAGCCTGCTGACTCCAGGATAATAGAGTGCAGCAAAAGAGGGCAGCACTGTCCCATATTAGTATCTGAAAGTGAAAGTGAAGTCTCTTAGTCATGTCCAATTCTTTGTGACCCCATGGACTGTAGCCCACCAGGCTCCTCTGTCCATGGAATTTTCCAGGCAAGAGTACTGGAGTGGGTTGCCATTTCCTTCTCCAGGGGATCTTCCTGACCCAGGGATTGAACCCGGGTCTCCTGCACTGCAGGCAGATACTTTACTGTCTGAGCCACCAGGGAAACTGAAAACCCCACTGGGATCTGAGGTGCTATCTCTTCCTCAGTTAATCTCAGAGCTTCCTATTCCCTGTTGGGTTTTGAGTGCCCCCTCTGGAAGAAGAGTTGGTTCTATACTTAAATGTATTCCTAGGGGCTTTTTCTAAAGGAGCAAAAAGGGATCTGGAGGTGGAGTGTCTGAAAGTTAAGGTAGCAATGGATATTCTCTTCTCCTTTGTAAATAATACTTTTATACTTCATGTTTGCCATCTCAGGCTTTTTACATGGAATTCCCCAAACGGAAGGGGTAGGGGCATTCTGTTCTTCCTCCAAGTAGATAAGGGTGGGAGAAAGCTATTTATTTAAATTCACATTTCTTGAGGAGACACAAATGAGCCTCTGGTTCTTTGCACCTAAATAGGTTAACTAAAATAAGGATAGTCTGCAATAGTGACATACACAGAAGTGAAAACGTGACTTGGCTAAACTTTGGCAAAAGCGTACACATTAGAAATAATTTAACTGAAAAATAAAATACTCTTGCAAAGAGATTTACTTCCGCCATGAAAATCTTGTAAAAATGTATATGTCTGAATGAACATTCTAACACTAGAAAAGACTTTAGAAGTTACCAAATCTAATTTCCCCCACAGTTTACAAATCCTGCCTGCACCTCCGCAGATGATCAAGCTCTCTGTTTAAATACTAAACTTTCAGAGACTATTTTACCCTTTCCATATGGTAGTTCCTTGCACTGTTGTGAAAAAGCACAGCTATGTGATAATTGTGAGAAGGCTTTTCCTATGCTATATTAAATCCTGTCTTCCTTTAATTTATATCAGTCTTTGCCTCCCAAACAACAAAGACTACTCCTCACTTACACTGACAAATTTCCAATTTTTGAAGATAATTGGAAAGTTCTCATAATTTCTTCATTTCATAGGGTAAACAGCCCCATTTCCTCCATTGCTGCTGCTAAGTTGCTTCAGTTGTGTCCGACCCTGTGTGACCCCAGAGACTGCAGCCCACCAGGCTCCCCTGTCCCTGGGATTCTCCAGGCAAGAACACTGGAGTGCGTTGCCATTTCCTTCTCCAATGCATGAAAGTGAAAAGTGAAAGTGAAGTCACTCAGTCGTGTCTGACTCTTCTCGACCCCATGGACTGCAGCCTACCAGGCTCCTCCACCCATGGGATTTTCCAGGCAAGAGTACTGGAGTGGGGTGCCATTGCCTTCTCCGATTAGCCATTCTTAAATAACCTTCAATAATACAGTTCCCTAATGCCTCCTTATCCTGTTGCATTCCACTCTGGTTGCCTGCTGATTCATCACTGAGTGAAGCCAAACAAAACTGACAATAGAATCTTTTTTGTATGTTTATATTAAATAAGCTTTCAAACATACTAATTTACTTCATGAAAGGTATAAATTCCAATTTTTAACCTATATACATTATATTCATATTCCACAGTAGACACGAAATGAAAAAAAATATTGCTCTGTCGTGTCTGACTCTTTTCAACCCCATAGACTGTAGCCCACTAGGCTTTGTCCATAGGGATTCTCCAGGCAAGAGTGCTGGAGTGGGCTGCCATTTCCTTCTCCAGGGGATCTTCTCAATCCAGGGATTGAACCCAGGTTTCCCTCATTGCAGGCAGATTCTTTACCATCTGAGCCACCAGGGAAGTCCATGGTAGACATAATGCATAACACAAAGATGTTCAAATCCTACTGGTTGTTTGCAAGGAGGTTATATCAAGTTTAGAGGATAATAGGAGAAGACAATGGCAACCCACTCCAGTACTCTTGCCTGGAAAATCCCATGGACGGAGGAGCCTGGGAGGCTGCAGTCCATGGGGTCGAGAAGAGTCAGACACGACTGAGTGACTTCACTTTCACTTTTCACTTTCATGCATTGGAGAAGAAAATGGCAACCCACTCCAGTGTTCTTGCCTGGAGAATCTCAGGGACGGCGGAGCCTGGTGGGTTGCCGTCTATGGGATCGCACAGAGTTGGACATGACTGAAGGGATTTAACAGCAGCAGCAGCAGCAACAGCAGAGGATAATACACATTTTATAGTCATCACTTCTCCAGGATCTGTCTCTTTTCACATCTCAACCAGCTCTATGGATCTTGTCACTTTACTCAGGGAAAAAATCAATAGTAGAAAGTAATTAATGAGAAAGCAACAAATTTGGTTGCAAATAGACCAAGAAACAGTGAGGTTTTTAATAAAAGTATGGTTGCAAGAGACCTCCAAATTTCCCCTGGAGGATTAGTGAACATGTTGAATATTTTTCCTGGATTTTAATTTAGGCCACATTCCCACTAGAAATTCTACTTAATTAGGGTTTTTGTTAAAATTCCGTGATGTTAACTCAATGGAAAAATCCAGGAGTAGTCTATCAGATTTTTTGTGTTAACACTGTACACTTTCTAGAAATATATTAGATATTTTTATTAAAAGTTATAACTATCACAATCCAATTTTCTATTTCAAACAGCAAAACTACTTTTATTCTTAATTATTCAATGAAGAACTATAAATGTACAATGCATTTAGAAGTTATTTAGCATGCAGTGCACTTGGCTGGTGCACATTTTTTTAGAAGGAAATGAAGATATAGCTTGATTTTTATTTTAGTAATTAAGAGAATGGTTCTTTATCTTCAATACCATGATATAAGATGCACGAGCCTATGGCATGACTTATAGCACCAAAATATTAGGATATTAACATGCATATCTTGGGCATCATGGAGAGAAATTATTTGAATACGTGACACTATATTCAACTTTTCATAAGTATTTTGATAGATTGGTAGTGACATGCCTGGGTCCCTACTCTTAATTCTTTCTTATCCCTTACATGTAATCAATTTGAACTACTGGCTTTTATGTTTATATTTATTTAAATTATATACATCTATTATTCTATCAACATACCATTATAAAAAGAACAAGAATAAAAAACTTAAAGAATTTGATAAACATGAAGCAAATATTTTAAATGTATATTTTGATTTTTATATATTATTGGTATATAAGTTATTTTGGTATATAAGTTATTTTGTCCTCACAATTGCTGAGAACATAAGTAATGAACAATGTGATTGACTGTATCATTCTTGATCAGATTAGCATCTTATTTACTCATCACTTGGCTGCAAGGAACTCCATACTAAGAGTAGAAGTGTCCTTTTGCTTACTTATACTTGCATTATTGTTTCATTTTTATGAAGAATTTCTTTGCAGAAACTTATTTTACAAAAGGGAGTTTAATCCATAAATCTATTTTGCCAGGCTGATATGAGATCACAGTGTATTCTAAAGCACAGAATGTAAACAAGGGCAAGAACAAAGGTTTGGATTGAGGCCCATGAATTTGTATTTTTAAATGAATTCTCCAGAGGATTCTTTGTTTTCAAACCACAATTTGAGATACTACTTTGGACTCTGTAATCAATCAAAACTTGAGACTAACTCAAAAAATCTCAAGTTCTTGGGTATCTCAGCACCAAAGCAAATTTGCTCTTAGTCTTGGACTGATTTCACTGTTCTATGATAATAAATGCACTTCTGTATTTTTCAAATGAAGTGAAACAATTTGATATTTCAGTCTCAGAAGTATCTCTTCTTAAGATTTTTAACCTTCATTCTTTGCTCCTTGACATACTCTGGATGGATAGCTGCCTATTATCTATTGCCCTCTTGCTGTGATCAGCAATGACTCCTACTTGCTGAACTTCCATGACCTCCCACTATGCCACACTGAAGTAGATGAGAGACCTAACATGACTTGAGTGTCTAATGTGTGTGAGACATGATTTTAGGCATTTACATTGATTACCAAGTAACTAATAATTCTAATAGGTAGGTGTTCTTATCCCTATCTTTCATGGGAATAAATATAAATTCTAAGAGCTTAAATAACTTCAGATCACTCAGGAAGTAAGTGATAGAGCTGGTGTGCCAGATTCAAGACACTCTGTTCTTCTAGTATGTTGAAAGATTGGGATTGACATACACACACTACTGTATATAAAATAGATAACTAATAAGGATTTTCTGTACAGCACAGGGAACTCTACTCAATACTCTGTAATGATCTATATGGGAAAAAAATCTTATATGAATATATCTAACTGATTCACTTTTCTGTATGCCTAAAACTAACACAACATTGTAAATCAACTATATTCCAATTAAAAATAAACAACTCTTTGCTCTTTTGAAAACCCTATCCTGCCTTCCCATCAGTCTTTCCCTACCTGGTGGTGGTTTAGTCGCTAAGTCATGTCTAACTCTTGAGACCCCATGGATTGTAGCCTGTCCATGGAATTCTCCTCTGTCCATGGAATTCTCCAGGCAAGAATACTGAAGTGGGTTGCCATTTCCTTCTCCAGGGGATCTTCCTGACCCAGGAACTGAACCCAGGTCTCCTGCATTGCAGGCAGATTCTTCATTGACTGAGCTATAAGGGAAGCACCAGTCCTAAAACCCATTAAGCTATGTGCTCCTTCTAGTCCTTTCGGCAATAAGAACAAGCTCCTTTCTGATACAATTCTAAAATTAAAAGATAAAAATTTCTGGCAACAGAGAAGTCTTGTATTTATGAATGCAAATATTTACTTATGGCTATATGTTAGACATATCACATTTACTTCCACTTTAGCCATTCTTGAAAATTTACAGTGGGAATGTGACAAATACCTATTGTTTTGAAAAGGAAATGAAATCCAACCTGTTTACCACCCTTATACATGGTTATCTAAAACACTAAGTAAATCAGGGGAAAATATCACAGGTTTTGAGTAAGCAAAGCGCAATTTTAATCTACCCATGACTTAACATAAGTAAACCTGAAGAAATTATTTTACTCCACAAATGGAAATATCACTACCTGTAAATGCATATTATAATGTATACCCCAGAGTTATTATGGGGATTAAATTAGAACACATATAAAGTAACTAGGATAGCTAACAATAGGAAGCATGCTTAGAAAAACAGTCAAGGGCATGGGAGAAGATTAATAACAACAATATATAAAGGTGCTGACTTTATATATTGTTATTTTTGCCATTACTGTAAAAATATGGACATTATTGATCATTTTAATCAGTGCTTAACTAGCTTCTTTTCAAATATTGAGATACTTCTACCTATTTAGATGTAGCTTCTTTAATGATTCCGAAGTATAAATTAGAAAAATAAATTTTAACATTTTCTTTCCCTGTGGCTTAAAAAAAAAAACACTCCCTGTGGCTTCATGCTATGTGTTTTAAGATTTATTGCAACCAATATAAGAACTCCCAGACAACTCAAGAAATGGAATCTTTTCTCTTTGTTTTCTAATTCGCTGTATGTGGAAGACCCATTTTCATAACCAAAGGAACAAGGAACAGTCAGCAGAAACACTGATTTTAAGCATGCTTAGAAAAAGAGTCAAGGGCATGGGAGATGGATGAGGTTAGAGGGAAGCAAGTGAGACCATGGACTGGAGAAAATATTCAGGGACCATAATGAAGAAAGGCCCCAGAAGCAGAATGGAGCACATGGTAAAAGGTAAAAGCACATTGCAAAATATAGTTTGTATATAATATTGTCCAAAGAAACTGAGATTAGTTTGTATGGACTCTGTGACATAGAGACAGGCACATGATCTGAATAGAATGAAAAACTACCCTGCAAATACACATACATATGCAGTTTACTACTAGAATAAAAGGACTATGTAATGATGTTTAAACAAGATAATCTAAATATTTGCTTCATAAAACTAATAAAAATACTATTTTTATCCAGTTGGTTTCATTTATATATTGCTACTTCCATGCTTTATCATTGTCTATGATTTATAAGATTAAAGTAATGACTGAACTCCTGTTATAGGCCAGCCTTCCTTTTAAGTGCTACAGCTCTATTTTCTAATCAATGTTTACTACAACACTACAACCGTGATATATGTATAGACTGAAAGCTTTCTTGACTTGCCCAAAGTCACACAAGCTAGCAAGTTCTGATGGAGGCTCAAATCCATCCTCTTTCAAATGTTTGATATTGCCTGATTACATTTGTGTATTAGAAAGAAAATGTATGTTTATAGAAATATATCTCAGATATATTTTATAAGATGACCATCTAAATAGGTATATTTTGGAGAGTAAAGATGCTGTATAAGAATTATATCAAAACAACAGGAACAACCCAGGACTCTAAAACCAGGACATAAGGTCATGACAACAGATTATTTCCAAAAGTTATTACAGCAATTCCTGTCCTCTTTGCAGTGTGACCTTGCTGTTGTCTCTTCTGTTTTTCACTCCACTTAGATCTGACTGGCTTTTGGACTTTCATTGACCAAAAAATGTGACAAAAATAACATTCTAGGGATTCTGATTCTTGGATATTCAAATTTTGAGGTTCCCATTGTCTTCAAGGATGACAGCTGCCATCTAAAGAAGTTTGTGCATCTAGCTAAAGGACCTAGCAGATAAAGGGGGAAAAGACCATGTGCTAGTGAAATAAAGCTCCACATGATTGAGCCCACCGGCAAACAAGATGCCCTATCATCCCAGACAACTCTCAGTCTTTTGGGCCACCCCAAGAGAGACACCAGACTGAGAATTAGACCATTTTGGGTCCTCTAGTCTCAATGAAAGCCATTCTAGGTTGACACGATGTGGAGAAGAGGTGAAAAATTTCTATTTTAAACAACATCTAAGTGTCAGATCCAGAGAAGGCAATGGCACCCCACTCCAGTACTCTTGCCTGGAAAATCCCATAGACGGAGGAGCCTGGTGGGCTGAAGTCCATCGTGTCGCTAAGAGTCGAACACGACTGAGCGACTTCTCTTTGACTTTTCACTTTCATGCACTGGAGAAGGAAATGGCAACCCACTCCGGTGTTCTTGCCTGGAGAATCCCAGGGACTGGGGAGTCTGGTGGGCTGCCGTCTATGGGGTCGCACAGAGTCAGACACGACTGAAGTCACTTAGCAAGTGTCAGATACTTAGAATCATAAAGAAAACTATAGTTGTTTTAAGACACAGTGTCTTGGGGTTCTTTTATTTCTTTCAAGGCCAACTCAAACCCTACCCTTACTCCAACCTATTTTGAACTAGTTGATTTCCATTGGTCACATGTAACTTTCTACTTTGTATGATTTAATGTTTTCACCTATGTCTATGTATCATTTAGGATAAATAGTAGATGCAAGTAACAGAATATACAGTTTAAATGACTTCTCATCTTACCAGATATATGAAGATAGGAGATTACTGGCATTGAATAATTTCTTAATCGTGTCAGAGACATTTTTCAGTTCTCATAGCCTTTCCCTCATGCTCACAAACTGTTGCAGTCTGACTGAGCAGAGACCAGAACCTGCCCCATGACTCGAGGGTGAGGCAAACTGCGCCCTCGTGATTGTCCTAGTAAGCATGCCAAACAGACAATTCTTGGTGTGGGAGGTGCTCTCTGTCTTGCTTCACTGTCTACCCCTGCTTCTGCCTCCACGGAAACAAAACAATGCATTCCTGATCAACAGCAGAGCCTGCGCTATTCAAACTCCCCAGTATAGCTATTCCTTAATGACCTCATGTGACTTCTGCCAATAAAAGTAATGGGCTGAAAGGACCCATTTTGTCTTCCTGCCATGGAGAGCAGAAGGGCCCCCTGACTCCCCACTTGCCAAATTATGTCTGTCTTTTCATTATTTGCTCACCCCCATTTCAGATCTTTCTCACCCGCTGTGCTAGACGGGACAACAAACATGTTCAACCATTATAACTTCATTCAATGAAGGAAGAAAAACAGTATTAATTATGTCTCTCCATTTTTAACCAAAATATCTAAATCTTTCCCTTGGCCAACTTCATTCTTTTGTATGTGAGTATCCACTTTTCCCAACACCAGTTTTTGCAAAGAGTGTCTTGTATAGGGACCCTTGTTTCCCCATTGTCTAACCTTAATTGTTTAAGGTCATCTATTCATATACATGTGTCAGAAATATGTCTCTGTATCATTTTCCCAGCTTGTATAGTAGAGGAAGACAAATAAGGAGGAGACTAGAAATCTCCTGAATATTGTATAAAACATCCTCAACAGTCTTCTATGATACCTACCACAATAATGATTGCATTACAGGACAAATAATAAGCACCAAACATGTGCTTTTTTTAGTCAATGAAAAAATACTACTTGGTTTCCAAAACAATACTGTGACATAGAGTAAAATGAATGACATTGACAGTTCCAGAAAATTATCCATTTAATGATAATAATAAAATTAAGACTGTGTGCTAAGTCACTTCAGTCATATCTGACTTTTTGTGACTCTATGGACTGCAGGCCACCAGGCCCCTCTGTCCATGGGATTCTCCAGGTAAGAATGCTGGAGTGGCCATGCCCTCCTCCAGGGGATCTTCCCAACCCAGGGATTGAACCCTTGTCTCTTATGTCTCCTGCATTGGCAAGCAGGTTCTTTACCACTAGCGCCACCTGGGAAGCCCAAAATTAAGACTAAGGAAGACCAAAATTTATCATGTATATTTCCCCAACGAGCTTATATAGAGAAAAGAAATAGTTAGAATGTTTCATTAAATCACAAAAATGATATAAACCTTAGAATAAGAAAGTATATCAGAAAGCAATATTGGGAAAAAATAAAACTAAAAAACTAAAAAAAAAAAAAAAAACAAAACAAAACAAAACACCTCAAAATGAATTAAAGACCTAACCATACGGCCTAAAACTATGAAATGCCTATCTGTGATAAAATATTGTGGAAAAACTTTATGACATTGGACTTGGCAATGATTTCTTGTATATGATACCAAAATTACAAAAGCAAGAATAGACAAATGTGATAACATCACACTTTAAAATCTCTATATATCCAAAGGTACAATCAACAAAGGAAAAAGGCCATTTAGGGAATGGGAGAAAAATTTGCAAATCATGTATCTTATAAGGAGTTAATATCCAAAATATATAAAAAACCCATCAATATCAACAACAATGAAATTTTAAAATGTGCAAACTATTTAAATAGACATTTTCTTGGATAAAACATATACAAGAGAAAACAAGCATTTAAAAGGTGTTCAACTAGTCATTAATTAGTAAGAACAATACTGATCATTAGAGAAATGCAAATCAAAACCACAGTGGGATATCACCTGAAATACATTGGGATGGCCACTATTTTGCTATTAAAAAAAAAAAAAAAATCAAACCCCTTTGTACTGTTGGAGGCAATGTAAAATGATTCAGTCAACATGGAAAATAGTATGGAGGCTCCTCAAAAAATTAAAAATAAAATTACCATATGATCTAGAAATCCCTTTTATTTTCTTTTGGTTATATACCCAACAGAACTGAAAGCAGGATGTGAAGGCGGTATATGCATATCCATGTTCATTGTAGATATTCTCAAGAGCCAAATTGTAGAAACAACTCAAATAATCATTAATACATGAATGGATAAAGAAAGTATGGTATATATACACACAGTGAAATGTTAATCAGCCTTGGAAAAAAGGGAAATTCTTTACATGCTATAACATGGCTGAACCTTGAGTAAATTGTAGGTGATATAGTTAGTCATAAAGATAAGGATTTTATGATTCTACTTACTTAAGAATTCTAAAGTAGCCAAATGAATACAAATTAAAAGTGGATGACTGGTTGGTCAGGGGCTCTAAGGAGCTAGAGATGAGTTGATGTTCAATGGGTATAGAGTTTCAGTTTTGAAAAATGAAAAAGTTCTGGAAAATCTGTTTTATAATATGAATACGGTTAACACTACTAAACTGTACACTTTAAAATGATAACAATGGTAATTTTATGTCTTTTACCACAATTAAAAATAAAAATAGTCATCTATATTTTATTCTACTCTATCATCACAAAGCATGTATCTTGATGAAAAGAAGAAATTTAGTTCTCTCTTCCTATTCCACACCAATAGCAGCTATACAAAGATGAATCATTATCGTTAGAATTAATTTCCAACGAAGTTCACTTTCATTAACAATTCCATTTTAACTCTTATCTTTACCCACTTATATCATAATGACAGATTTCCCTATAAAAATTGGGCTGTTCTTTTCCTCAAGCCAGGAACTCTCATTATAAGATGATAGAGAGAGAGGAAGAAAGAGATAAAGAGAACAAGAGGAAGACAGAAGGTGAGGAAGAGAAAAAAAGAAAGAGTGAAAGAAAGGAAGAAGTTTCTGAACTAGTTAGTCTTGGCTATTTCAACAATAAAGTATTTTAATAAGAAACAGCAGTAGTGTACTATTAGATCATTGGTTGCTTTGAGATTAGAAAGTTTATGATTTCCCTATGGAGAATTAGTTCTATATACTGGATGGTGGAAATTTACACTGAAGTCAAAGAACCTCACTAAATTTTTTCATTAATTAAGGGACACAATTATCAGTGATTGCAGTAATTTCTCCTCTTAAATGATAACAAATCCCTAATACACTTGGTTGGTTTATCTGTCCCCTTGGTTCCTTAGAGCTGTGATAATTATTTTAGAAATTAAATTCTCAGCCTCAATCTTTGCATTTATAAAACTTTTTTTTTTAACTGTGCCACACTGTAGAATGTTAGTTCCCTGACCTGGGATTAAACCCAGGCTATGGCAATGAGAGCTCTGAGTTCTAACTACTGGACCACCAGAAAATTCCCTGAAACATGGTTTACTATTAAGTTGGCAAAGTATGTTCTAAACATAGTCTAATCTGGAAGCAAAGTGGAAGTCAAAGGAGAATTTTATTAAGAATTATGAGATGGGAAAAGCAGCTAAAAACTGCCAAATATTCAGATGTTATCATAAGTGATTCTGGCATCATTTCTGCCACATTGAATGAATTAGTAATTTAAATTTTTTAGGGAAAGTTGAAGGTGAGGACCCTTAAAAAAGTGCATTTAGCATAACCACATATAAAGTGATAACAGACTTCAACAAAATAGCAAAGGAGACCAAACTTATGTATGTTTTCCAGAATTCACCTCCCTGTATACTCCCAGATTAATGTTAGCTACAAGAGACATTTTTAGGAGATCTGGCTAATGGAGTTGAAGCATCAGCCACCCATTTTTATACTGTGGAGGTTGACATAGAGAATCAGGCACATGCAATAGCTCAGGAGTGAATTAGGGCAACTAGACCAGCAGCCTCCAGCTCCCATCTGTTAATGCACATTTGACTTGGGGGGCTAACACATGTGTAGCTTGCAGTAAAGAGTCCTACCTTCTCCTTCAGGTGATCCACCACACCAAGACTACAGGTAGTGAGAGATAGGCCTGAGTCCTAGATAATACTCATGAGTTCTAGTTATTCATTCTGTTTTTCTTCCTCAGTGCCAGTCTGGCTGACAAAAATGGCTTCAAGAATTAACGCCAGAGAGGCCTAGAGCTGGATACAACAGGTCTCACAATTACGTAAAGTTGAACTTCTAAAATAAATTCCTTATTCTGCAACAGTTGATGACTTGTAGGCATTCTGCTTCTTTGATCAAACCATGACTAATTAGAAGGGTTGGCAAGAAAGGCTTTGTAGGGGATGGTAGGTGAATTGTACTAATGGCCCTAATTATTCATACCTTTTGTCCTATAACTTGACAGTCCCTCCACACTTTGATTCTGGACTCATCCATGTGGTTTTATTGACCAGCAAGATATTAGCAAGTGTGATCCAAGCTTGAGAAGCACATGCTCAACTTCTCTTGCCTCCTTCCAGAACTAAACTTGCTTGCTCTTGAATCCCTACCATCAGGCTAGATTGCTGAAAGGATAGGAGAGAGACCTCCAAAAAGGCTCAGTCATCATATCCAAGATACCTAAACTTACTTTCCCCCAGAGGACACATCACTGATCTCATGATTAAGCCGACGAGAGATTACCCAAGTCTAGCTAAGGTTAGCAGAACAACCCTATCTTCATGAGAAAGATTTCAATCATTTAAAGACTTTGAAGTGCCTTGTAATAGAACAATAGCTAATTAATGCAATAAGCATAAATAAAGTTACCAAAAGAAAACCTTTCCCAGATATGAGGGCTAGGGAAATACCTAGCAATTATTGACTGTTCATGCCCTATTCCATGTGTTTAATGTATTCTATTTAGTGTTACAATAATCATAAAATAATCTTTTCCCCATTTCACAAATGAAGACAATCTGTTATTTGTCTGCAACTGAAACCCAGACACGTTCATTCTATTATAAAGCCCATACTCTTACCATTTCATTTCTTTCTAGTAAAAGACAGTCACAAACACAAGTGTACAAATACACACATGTAAACCTGCATCCAGGTCTTCCCAGGTAGTGCTAGTGGTAAAGGACCTGCCTGCCAGTGCAGGAGACAAAAGAGATGTGGGTTCAATCCCTGGGTTGGGAAGATCCCCTAGTGGAGGAAATGGAAACCCACATGATAATTCTTGCCTAGAGAATGCCATGGACAGAGAAGCCTAGTGGGCTAGTCCATAGGGTCACAAAGAGTCGGCCACGACTGAAGTGACTTAGTACGCACACAAGCCTACATCCACTTGCCATTATAGGTGAGTAAGGGATAGATAACTAGCTAACAAAGGCCTACACAGGTTCTCTGGCAGGGAATGAAGGGTAGAACATGTGAGTCGTACAGGATTCTTCTAAAATTTAGTTCTACCTCTTGATTCTGATGTGGTCTCTGTGGACTAAAGGACTGGTGGAGTTTGAAGGACTGTTTGGAATCGACCGAGATATAGTAAGTACTTCCTTTCTTCCCATGGCTCTGAAAGGAGAACACTTTGCACAGCGGCTCACAAACACCCAGAGAACAGGTTTCGTCTTTGTGAAGCAAGTCTCATGTGGCTTCAATTACCTTAGAAAACCTCCAGGAGACTGCAGTGGAGCCCCAGGCAAAGATGTATCTTCTTTAACTGCCACCGGCCCGTCTCTCATCAGTTAAAATACACTCATACTTAAAGCAATTCCTGCTATCAAGGAGGTAGGGAGAAGACCATGATAGGAAAAAAAAAAGGAGACTTTTGTATTAGGAGATAGGGGAACTAGAAAGAAAAGGTCAGAGCAAGTCCAATAATGGGGCTGAGGCCTAGAAGTGTTTAACCTGTGCTCTACTAGACATGGGCAAAGAGGTCTGCTGATAGTCTAGATGTAATAAAACATGAGGCCAAACAAAATAGAAAGACCACAAGTCTGGGGACATTTCATCTTTAGAAGGTGCTATGACAGATGCTACAATCACCCCACTGAATTTCAGCATTAGTGGAACATATAACAATGCAGAACAGTGGAGGAAATAATGAGGATACCCTCTTTGGGACAATTCAGTGAAGTTAAACAAAGTTAATTTCAGATTTATTTTGGTACTTTTAACAACCTACCTTGCTTCAAAACCAGTTTGATAAATTCAGGGTCAGTCTTTAAGCCAAGATCAGTATGGTGACTTCCAACATTTCAGATGTTAAGAGGAGAGACAAAGATCCCTCGGGACTGAGTCATTTTTTAAAAGTTGAATAGCATTGCTTTGTATTAATGTAGGGTCATTTTTTCAAGAAGCTCCAAGCATTTGAGGTTATACTAATCTGATTCAATATTCTTGACACACAGAACTTGCAGATGACAGAACTGGAAGATGACAGAACTGAGACAGATGAGAGTGAAGTGGCTAAATCTTTAAGATGATCTCTAAAGAATAAATCAAATCACTTGAGTGAGGTGAATGACTGGAGGAAGACTGAAAAAATGATCAAGATGATGGGGTAGAGGTTAACCACATTTCATATTTTTAAGGTGTTTAATTTCCCTCTCTAGCCATTTTTCACTAAACAAAATAAAGATACCATAATATATCAGGAAAACCCCAGAAGTGGTTTCCAGGACCACTTTTTGAAACTGTTCATCCAAACCTGCAATCAGAGGTAAGGGTGACTTTGTATACGTGTTAGGACAGCCACGGGTAGAGGATGAGGTACTACAATACACATGCTACATAGATGTTACCTATTAAATCTGATTTGTTTCTATTTATCATTGTACTCCTTACTGGACTAGTCTTCATATTCAAAAGTATCACATTCTCTAGATAAAGTAATAAATATAGCTATAATAGAGACATGAAAAATTAAAGAAAAAAGGTGGCTTTTTCCATGTGTTTTCCCATAGAGGCACCACCTGCTATTATTCTCTGAAGGAACAAAACCTGTATATAATGGCAGCATAGTCCACAAAGTGGAAATTACTTGAAAATCTAGACATCTAAATGCATTTGGGAATTAGGAACTTAATAAATGAAATTAGAAGATTTTGTTAATTCTTTAAAGGCTTATTATTTTTTATCAATCTGACCAAGGCCATAAGGAATAAAGTCTTATTTGTGATTTTATTCAGCTTATTTTTTATCTTTTCAACATAGTCCACATATGAAACTACAAATATACGACTAGAAAATATTTACTATGTCTTTATTATACTATTTTGAAAAGCATTACTACTGGGTACCCAGCACTCAGTTCAAAATAGGAATTCTATTCCCCTTATTTTGGCAAACAATTTTTATAAATTTATGTCACATAGAAAAGAATATCTCAATTTTGCAAAACAAAGGGATATAGAAAAATAGAACTGAGTTTCCTGTGTTCTTACAATAGTTCTCTGCTTAAAAACTTCATATTCTCTGTGTCTATTTCTAAGTTATATATCAAAATGTTTAGACAAATAACTATTTAAAGGGTATCCTGCTTCTGTTTTCTTCAAGAAATCCTGATATCCTTCACCTATAGAAATTGCCACCCAAACTCCAAAATGACAACTGTCGTGCATCTAGAAGGTAATGATTGATTTTATTGCAATCACAAGAAAATCCTGTAGGTTTAAGGATTACCTTTTGTTACTGCACAATCTAAAAACATCACCTGTAACAGCAGATTACAGAAAATAGGACATTTCTTTTCTCTTTGGTTGCTGAGTAGCTGAGTCAGGCCATATGAAGTCAGTTGTTGCTATGACAACATATGGAACAGGGAGAAGATAGCATGTCTGAATACAGAGAATTCATCTACCTATGATGACTCATTTTTTTCTTTGATAGGAGACACATGCCTGCTTAGAAGGGATAGATGTACCTATTTTAATTACCAGATATCCATTTAAACTATGTTAATAAAATCAGGTATGGATCATTTTTACTTAAGAACTAGAACATTAACCAACTACTTGCACTACATGAGCTTTTATTTACCTCTTTATTTTCTGATTAAAAATGACATGGGTATGTAACATATCTTTATGTATTTTCTTTCTCTTGTGACAATGTGAAATAGATCCATATGTTAAGAATGTAAATAAGTTTTCACTATGGCATACTGTAATAAACATTTTACTTCAATGGTTATACAGCTGAAACATAGCTATGTAAGCCAGGGAATGTGAAAGCCACACAAACCCATAATTCTGAAGTGCTATACAAACTTACTCTGGATTGAAATCAGTTACATGCGGTATCTATACAGACAGAAATTTATTTTCAATCCATTTGCTAGAAACTATCTGTTGCTATTTTTTACTTTTATGATTATCAGTCATCAACTTACCTGGCAGATAATTTCCTCCTCAATTCTCATACTAGTTTATTTTAGTGCAGGAGTTACCAACCCATGGATTATGTCTACTGGTCAATTCAAGACTTTAGAAAGTGAATGTTTTGAGAAAATATGCCCACAGTCCTTATTGTTCCATGAGAAGGCACATACCTCTGAAAATGGAGGATTGAATTATTTCCTTATCCAAGGAACTCTTAAACCAGAAAAACATTCAGTACTGACACTAGCAGCTGTTTGATTAATATGCAAAAAATTATATCCACAAGTGTGTGTGGAATTCTTAGCATAATACAGGGAAAGAAACAATGTGGTTTTGAATTCTCAGTCTGCTATTTACCTCAATTCACATGGTAAATAATTTAGTTCTAGATCTAAAAGTTTTCTCAAAAATTAAGTAGGAATAATTGCAATAGCATACGAACACACCACACTAATGAAATGCCTGATAGACACTGATTCAGACAAAAGAAAGAAAATGCTAGAAGCCTGAAATGGTATTAGTGTGTTTTTTTATTAATATTTTTCATGTCCAATATTACATGCAAGTTCCTTTTTTGGCCAACTGGGGAAGGAAATTCTAGGAAGCACAGTTCTCAGATTAACCAAGTTGAAAATAGAATAATTCAGCTAAGAGAAACTTCCTTTTCTCAACTTTATAGATACTCTGAGGTTGCTTTCATTTTTTTTTAATGTTTAGAACTCTGATATATGGAGTGAAGTATAGATTAAATTTTATCTTTTCCCAAATGGCTATTATTTATTAAGAGCTTTTTGTATTTCCCCACCAATTTAATATGCATCTTTCAGTTCAGTTCAGTCGCTCAGTCGTGTCCGAGTCTTTGCGACCCCATAAATCGCAGCACACCAGGCCTCCCTGTCCATCACCATCTCCCGGAGTTCACTCAGATTCACGTCCATCGAGTCAGTGATGCCATCCAGCCATCTCATCCTCTGTCATCCCCTTCTCCTGCCCCCAATCCCTCCCAGCATCAAAGTCTTTTCCAATGAGTCAACTCTTTATCCTCTCCCAATTTGCATATGCATTTTGGTCTGAGCTTCCTCTTCAATTTCAACATTGTTTTTATGTTCTAACAATATATTTTAATACTTTATAGGGCTAGCATACTCTAACCGTTAATTTAGAAGTTTTTAAATTTGATTTTTCCCCAACTTTATTGAAATATAATTGACCTATAACATTTTATAAGTTTGAGATTTGCAACATGATTTGTTACACTTATATATTGTAAAACAATCACATTAGGTTTATATCTCCATCAGCTCACATAATAGTGATTTCTTTTTTGTGATGAGAACATTTAAGATCTACTCTTAGCATCTTTCAGAGATAATACTATACTACTATGTAACGTCATGATACTGTACATTACATCCCTAGAACTTATTCATCCCATAACTAGGAGTCCGTACTCCCTGAGCAACATCTCCCTAACTGCTCCACTCCTCAGTTTCTGACAACCACCATTCTACTCTGTCTCTATGAGTTTGACAGTTTTAGATTCTGCATATAAGCGATACCATACAGATTTTGTCTTTCTCTGTCTGACTTATTTCACTTAAGCATAATGCCCTCAAGTCCCATCTATGTTGTCACAAATGGCAAGATTTCCTCCTTTCTTATGACTGAATAATACTTTTGTGTATATCTCATATCTTGTTTTTTCATCCAGAGATGGGTGCTCAGCCAAGATATGGAAACAACCTATTGTTAAAAGGCTGTAATTAACCTGGAGGTACAAATATCTCTTCAAATCCTTCAAGTTATCTTTCATTTCCTTTGGCTATATACCCAGAAGTGAAAATGCTGGAACATAAGGTAAATTTTCACTTTTTGGAGGAGCCTCTGTACTATTTTCCATAGTGACTGTACCAGTACATTCCCACCAACAATACACAGGGTTCTATTTTTTCCACAACCTTACCAACCCTTGCTCTCTTGTCATTGGTAATAGGTGGTATCTCACTGTGATTTTTATTTACATTTCTCTGATATTGAGCATCTTTTCATATACCTGTTGGCAATTGGTATGTCTTCCTTGGAAAAAAATGTCTATGCAGGTCTTTTGCCCATTTTTAATTGGATGGTGATAATGATTATTGCTATTGAGTTATATCGATGCTATACATTGTGCATACTAACTTATTCAGACACATGGTTTGCACATTATTTTGATCTGTTCTATAGGTTGCCTTTTTATTTTGTTGATTATTTCTTTTGCTGCACAGAAGCTTTTAAGTTTGAGGTAGTCTCACTTGTTGGTTTTTGCTTTTACTGATTGCACTTTTGGTGTCATACCCAAAAAATCATTGTCAAGACTCATATCAAGGAAGTTTTTCCTATGTTTTCTTCTATCTGTATCAATTTAAGAATTAGAAGAGGAAAAAAAGGAGGAGGAGAAGGAAAATGAGAAAGGGAAAGGAGAAGAGGGAGAGGAGGAGGAGGAGACAGCAAGAGAGTTTTAGAGCTTATGATAGTAGTTATGTCTAGAGAATGTAGAGAAAACATTCCTAAAGTAAATGATGTAGGTTTCATTTGGGTTAAATGTCTTCACAATTGGAGCTATATCTGCCAATAAACTAGCTACATGTCAATTCAGAAGTATGCATATATAAGCATAGTCAGTCAGTTTTTACTAAACAGTTAAATCAATATGACTCTCTTCAAAGAAAAAAAAAATTACTGGCATAAGTGTCATTTACCCCCTACAATATAATTGCAAGAAAAAGTAATTTAAGAATTTTGAAGTTAAAACCTAAGTTTTAATACATGAAATGCCTGGTTTCTGTGGTGAAAACTGAAAGGCAAATAAGCACATGTGATTACCTTCCATCCCTCTCAGTCATTTAAAAAAGTGGTTAAAATACAAAATAAAAGTTCACAAAAAAACAAAGAACAATGTCACAGTTAGAAAAGAGTGTTGGGGGAATTTATAGATAATATAAAGCAGAGGAAGTTATGTCAACAGTGAACCTCAACTGGGGTGATAAAATTCAACACAAAATAATTAAACACAGAATCACTTAAAAAATAGGTTTTCCTAACAGAAATCTGGAATTATCCCAATCAGATGCACCAGAGGCTGGAAGGCAGAGCTGGACAGTCAGTGAGACACTTGTTTTAAAGTCTGTGGACCAGCTGCAACAGTCCCCTACTCTCCATTCTGATTTTTGCTTCAAGAATAGGTTTCTGAGTTAAGCAGTGAATCTGCTGTTGGATATTCCCCAAGCAAATGTTAGAGCCAAATTGAAGCTAAAGGATGTCTACCGCCTCTCAAATTGAGGAGGGAAACTTACCTCATACCCAAGAAGAAAGGCATCCTGATTACATGTCCCCACCCTGTTTGTTCATAGAAGCCCAAAGTTCTATCAGAATCTAAATTTGTTGCCAATAAAGCAGGATATTTGCTGGTGGTAAGAACACATATCCCAGAAAAGTATACCACAATATTAGTAAGGTAAATACCAGCTGTATATGGAATAGACATAAGAGCATAGTATAATGACTTAATGAAATAGTTTATTTCTCCTGTAATATTCTTGACTTGTCCAGGGTAAAAAGTAACAGAGGGCTGCTCCCACATAATCATTGAAAAATTCACATTAATAAAGGTTTTGGAGAAGGAAATGGCAACACCCTTCAGTATTCTTGCTTGGAAAATCCTTTGGACAGAGGAGCCTAGCTGGCTACAGTCCATGTGGTCACAAGAGTTGGACATGACTTAGTGACTAAACCACCACCACCAATAGAGGTTTTGCCATCTTCAATTAATCAAGTCCAAGTAAGATGGTAGGTGTTGCAAGAGGGCATCAGAATGCAGATACATTGAAACCATACTCACAGAAAACTAGTAAATCTAATCACACTAGGACCACAGCCTTGTCTAACTCAATGAAACCAAGCCATGCCCGCGGGGCAACCCAAGATGGGCAGGTCATGGTGGAGAGGTCTGACAGAATGTGGTCCACTGGAGAAGGGAATGGCAAACCACTTCAGTATTCTTGCTTTGAGAACCCCATGAACAGTATGAAAAGGCAAAATGATAGGATACTGAAAGAGGAACTCCCTAGGTCAGTAGGTGCCCAATATGCTACTGGAGATCAGTGGAGAAATAACTCCAGAAAGAATGAAGGGATGAAGCCAAAGCAAAAACAGCACCCAGTTGTGGATGTGACTGGTGATAGAAGAAAGGTTTGCTGCTGTAAAGAGCAATATTGCATAGGAACCTGGAATGTCAGGTCCATGAATCAAGGCAAATTGGAAGTGGTCAAACAGGAGATGGCAAGGGTGAACGTCGATATTCTAGGAATCAGCAAACTAAAATGGACTGGAATGGGTGAATTTAACTCAGATGACCATTATATCTACTACTGCGGGCAGGAATCCCTCAGAAGAAATGGAGTAGCCATCATGGTCAACAAAAGAGTCTGACATGCAGTACTTGGATGCAGTCTCAAAAATTACAGAATGATCTCTGTTTATCTCCAAGGCAAACCATTCAATATCACAGTAATCCAAGTCTATGCCCCAACCAGTAACACTGAAGAAGCTGAAGTTGAATGGTTTTATGAAGACCTACAAGACCTTTTAGAACTAACACCTAGAAAAGATGTCCTTTTCATTACAGGGGACTGGGATGCAACAGTAGGAAGTCAAGAAACACCTGGAGTAACAGGCAAATTTGGCCTTGGAATGTGGAATGAAGCAGGGAAAAAACTAATAGAGTTTTGCCAAGAAAATGCACTGGTCATAGCAAACACCCGCTTCCAACACAAGAGAAGACTCTACACATGGACATCACCAGATGGTCAACACCGAAATCAGATTGATTATATTCTTTGCAGCCAAAGATGGAGAAGCTCTATACAGTCAACAAAAACAAGACCAGGAGCTGACTGTGGCTCAGATCATGAACTCCTTATTCCCAAATTCAGACTCAAATTGAAAAAAGTAGGGAAAACTGCTAGACCATTCAGATATGACCTAAATCAAATACCTTACGATTATACAGTGGAAGTGAGAAATAGATTTAAGGGCCTAGATCTGACAGATAGAGTGCCTGATGAACTACGGAATGAGGTTCATGACATTGTATAGGAGACAGGGATCAAGACCATCCCCATGGAAAAGAAATGCAAAAAGCAAAATAGCTGTCTGGGGAGGCCTTACAAATAGCTGTGAAAAGAAGAGAGGTGAAAAGCAAAGGAGAAAAGGAAAGATATAAGCATCTGAATGCAGAGTTCCAGAGAATAGCAAGAAGAGATAAGAAAGCCTTCATCAGCGATCAATGCAAAGAAATAGAGGAAAAGAACAGAATGGGAAAGACTAGAGATCTCTTCAAGAAAACTAGAGATACCAAGGGAACATTTCATGCAAAGATGGGCTCGATAAAGGACAGAAATGGTATGGACCTAACAGAAGCAGAAGATATTAAGAAGTGGCAAGAATACAATGAAGAACTGTACAAAAAAGATCTTCACGACCCAGATAATCACGATGGTGTGATCACTAATCTAGAGCCAGACATCCTGGAATGTGAAGTCAAGTGGGCCTTAGAAAGCATCGCTACGAACAAAGCTAGTGGAGGTGATGGAATTCCAGTTGAGCTGTTTCAAATCCTGAAAGATGATGCTGTGAAAGTGCTGCACTCAATATGCCAGCAAAATTGGAAAACTCAGCAGTGGCCACAGGACTGGAAAAGGTCAGTTTTCATTCCAATCCCAAAGAAAGGCAATGCCAAAGAATGCTCAAACTACCGCACAATTGCACACATCTCACATGCTAGTAAAGTAATGCTCAAAATTCTCCAGGCCAGGCTTCAGAAATACGTGAATCGTGAACTTCCTGATGTTCAAGCTGGTTTTAGAAAAGGCAGAGGAACCAGAGATCAAATTGCCAACATCCGCTGGATCATGGAAAAAGCAAGAGAGTTCCAGAAAAACATCTATTTCTGCTCTACTGACTATGCCAAAGCCTTTGACTGTGTGGATCACAATAAACTGTGGAAAATTCCAAAAGACATGGTAATACCAGACCACCTGACCTGCCTCTTGAGAAATCTGTATGCAGGTCAGGAAGCAACAGTTAGAACTGGACATGGAACGACAGACTGGTTCCAAATAGGAAAAGGAGTCCATCAAGACTGTATATTGTCACCCTGCTTATTTAACTTCTATGCAGAGTACATCATGAGAAACGCTGGACTGGAAGAAACACAAGCTGGAATCAAGATTGCCGGGAGAAATATCAATAACCTCAGATACACAGATGACACCACCCTTATGGCAGAAAGTGAAGAGGAACTAAAAAGCCTCTCGATGAAAGTGAAAGTGGAGAGTGAAAACGTTGCCTTAAAGCTCAACATTAAGAAAACGAAGATCATGGCTTCCAGTCCCATCACTTCATGGGAAATAGATGGGGAAATAGTGGAAACAGTGTCAGAGTTTATTTTGGGGGGCTCGAAAATCACTGCAGATGGTGATTGCAGCCATGAAATTAAAAGATGCTTACTCCTTGGAAGAAAAGTTATGACCAACCTAGATAGTATATTCAAAAGCAGAGACATTACTTTGCCGACTAAGGTCCATCTAGTCAAGGCTATGGTTTTTCCTGTGGTCATGTATGGATGTGAGAGTTGGACTGTTAAGAAGGCTGAGCGCCGAAGAATTAATGCTTTTGAACTGTGGTGTTGGAGAAGAGTCTTGAGAGTCCCTTGGACTGCAAGGAGATCAACCCTGGGATTTCTTTGGAAGAAATGATGCTAAAGCTGAAACTCCAGTACTTTGGCCACCTCATGTGAAGAGTTGACTCATTGGAAAAGACTCTGATGGTGGGAGGGATTGGGGTCAGGAGAAGAAGGGGATGACTGAGGATGAGATGGCTGGATGGCCTCACTGACTCGATGGACGTGAGTCTGAGTGAACTTCAGGAGTTGGTGATGGACAGGGAGGCCTGGTGTGCTGCGATTCATGGGGTCGCAAAGAGTCGGACACGACTGAGCAACTGAACTGAACTGAAGTTTGATTACCCTAGTCATTTCTACCCACTCTAAGGAAACATGTAGCAAGGAGCCCTCATGAGAGGTCTTCAGGGACCAATCTTGAAAGTGGTACAACTTTTTCTTATGCTCTATTGTCTAGACATCACATGAGTTCATCATACTGAATGATGTTTGATTCCATATTCCACAAGAATATGAAAAACGTGTTCCAGTGCTGTGCCCAGGAAGAAGAAGACAAAGATTTTGGTGAGATTCTAGTATAGCCACATTATTTTTTCTATGTCTATGATTTGTTTTCCAATTTATTATTACCCATGTTAACCTACATGTTATTAGTTTTGTTCATGGTGAATAAATGGGGAAAAAATAGAAACAGTGAGGCTTTATTTTCTTGGGCTCCAAAATCACTGCCATTGTTGACTACAGCTGTGAAATTAAAAGACGTTTGCTCCTTGAAAGAACATCTATGACAAACCTAAAGAACGTATGAAAAAGCAGAGACATCACTTTGCCCACAAAGGTCCTTATAGTCACAGCTGGGATTTTTGCAGTAGACAGGTACGGATGTGAGAGTTGGACCATAAAGAAGGCTGAGCACTGAGGAACTGATGCTTTAGAACTGTGGTGTGGGAGAAGAGTCTTGAGAGTCCCTTGGAGAGCAGGAGATCAAACCAGTCAATCTGAAAGGAAATCAACCCTGAATACCAATTGGAAGAACTGATGCTGAAGCTGAAACTCCAATACTTTGGCCACCTGATGTGAAGAGCCGACTCATTGGAAAACTCCCTGATGCTGGGAAAGATTGAAGGCATGAGGAGAAGGCAGCAACAGAGGATGAGATGGTTAGATGGCATCACTGACTCAATGGTCATGAATTTGAGCAAACTCAGGGAGATAGTGAAGGACAGGGAAGCCTGGAATGCTGCAGTCCATGGGGTTGCAAAGAGTTGTACATGACTGAGTGAACATCAACATATTGGATATTTTAGTTTTTATTCATGTTAAAATTTACAGCTAACATTTGTGAACTCTTATTTAATCTCAAAATTAATGATTATCTAGAGCCCCTTCTTTTGACACAGACTGGCCATTACACTTCACTTTTACCTATTTTCTTCTGATACAGGTCCTCTGATCCTGCTAGTTTTGATTTACTGATTTTTAAAAATTTTGTACTATTATCTTTGAACCACAGGTCTTTATTTTAAAATCCTTATTAACAACTGAATTTGGGGCCTTTTAATTTGTTAATCATTCCTTGTATGTTGTGTTTTTCTCAAGCTATCACTCAATCTTTGCTAGAGAATATTATGAGTAATTTAATTTTCAGAGAAACTAGTGGATAATAAATTTCTAGATATTAGAAATGTATTTTTTCTCTTATGTGTGGAAAATATTTGAATTATTTTTGTGATCCTATAGACAAGATCCTTCCTCTGAAATGAAGGTATCAAAACAGTCATAGAGGCAAAGCACTAGCAGAGAACTGTTCCAGCAGAGCAGGAAACCCAGAGGGCCCCTTATAACACATACATGAGTTTACCCTGACACAGACACTTAGGAAGAATGGGAGAGAATTTGACCAGGGCAAAGTCCTGGTATGTAACTTAGTAACAGGGCTCATGCCTTAGTTATTTCAATTTAAAAAAGAAGTATAATCTCATGTTTAAATCACAAACTACTGAGAGATTAAAATATATACATTAAATATTTACAATGAACAAAATAATGACAGCTATTCATAATTTTCCTTGAGCACTTAATATGCATCAGACCCTATAGTAGACATTTTATATATGTTATTTCTAAGATAATCAGCAATTCATCAAGATGTGTGTATTATATACATTTTACAGGAAGAAACAGACTTGTTGAATTATCCTGTTCAAAGTCACATAGCTAGTAAATGGGATTCAAAACTAGTTGTACCTAACTTTGAATTCCAGAGAAGGCAATGGCAACCCACTCTAGTACTCTTGCCTGGAGAATCCCATGGACAGAGGAGCCTGGTAGGCTGCAGTCCATGGGGTCACGAAGAGTCGGACACGACTGAGCGACTTCACTTTCACTTTTCACTTTCGTGCACTGGAGAAGGAAATGGCAACCCACTCCAGTGTTCTTGCCTGGAGAATCCCAGGGACGAGGGAGCCTGGTGGGCTGCTGTCTATGGGGTCGCACAGAGTCGGACATGGCTGAAGCAACTTAGCACCAGGAGCAGCAGCAACTTTGAATTCCACATCCTTATCTATAAACTGCTCCTCTTATTTTAAATCTAAGACTGTTTAATTTGGCTCATTCAAAGTAGATTTTGACTTCTCCATCAGTGTGATATCCAACATGCTAGTGACACACTGAGTGCTTAAAATGCAGGTCAACTGAATGTGCTGTGTGGTAAGTGTAAAACAAAAGTATTTCAAAGATAGTAAAAAGCTAAGCTTGCTGTTGTTTAGTCACTAAGTTGTGTCTGATTCTTTGTGACCCCATGGACTGTAGCCCACCAGTCTCTGTCCATGGGATTTCCCAGGCAGGAATATTGGAGTGGGTTGCCATTTTCCTCTCCAGGGGATCTTCCCAACCCTGGGATTGAACCCACTTCTCCTGCATTGGCAGACAGATTCTTTACCATAAACCATCTGAGAAGCATCAAAATGTAAGACACCTAATAAATAATAATTATATTGATTACCTGTTAAGGTGTTACTTTGGATATATTAAAATAAGTAATATATACTATTATAATTAGCTGGTTTAATTTTACTTTTTAATGTGGTTACTAGAAATTTTTAAATTATGTAAGTGGCTCACATTGTATTTCTATTAGACAGTGCTGCTCTACAAAAAGCTAAATTTTGAAAAATATAGATTACTTACAGGATAATACAATTGATCAATACCCATGGTAATTTCATAATTAATCCATTTATTCTTTAATTCTCTTAACTATTTATCAATTACACATTTGTGGCTAAGCTTTGTATTTTAGGTACTAAAAGAGATCAGCAGGAAAAATTGGAAAAATGTCCCAGACATCACAGTGTTTACATTCAGGCTTTGAGCTCCGACAACTGGTCTTTGACATTGCTTTATGTTCTAGAATATGGTTCAACACCAACTTCTCTATGACTTATGAAACTTAAGAGTTCTAAAATGTACAATCACTATTCAACTTGTGTTAGATAACAGATAAAATATGTATGTGGAAGAGGGATGGAGTCAAGAGTATTTGTTTAAAGAATCAAATAATTTGTCTTATATTTGCAAAACTATAATTGCTAAAATCTGGACCTTTTATTGGTCTGGTAAACTGTCAGCTGTATAGAGACTCTACTGTGTAGTACTGATTATTATTTCTGATCAAAAGATTAAAATATTCTATAAATGGCACATCTCAAGAGGTTCTAATAATTACCTATTCACTGTAGATTATAGGAGTCATTGAACCAAAATAAAGGCTTACAGTCCTATAAAGGAGGATTTGATGAATTATCTCAAAATTCTTATGGGCAGGTTTCCAGCTTTTTCTTTTCCTCTTTTTGTTTAAACCAGTATATACTGGGCACTGTGCTAGTGTGACTGTTGCTATAGCAGTTATCTCACTTAACTGATGAAAAAGCTGGTGGTCCCAGAAGTTGAATGTATTGCCCTAATTTCACATGATCATAAGCACTTATATACAATTCAAAAAATACATTTTCATGCTTTATTTCCTATAGTATGTTGAATATTCTATATATTTTCCTAAACAAATTGTGGAATTTTCATGTATTCTTGCCTGGAGAATCCCAGGGATGGGGGAGCCTGGTGGGCTTCTGTCTCTGGGGTCACACAGAGTCGGACACGACTGAAGTGACTTAGCAGCAGCAGCAGCAGGAAGTATAAGCCTACATGTCATTTGTTGAATCCCACTCTAACTCAGTTTCAATACATTTTGGTCCCTAAAATGGTCTCACTCACAGGTTCAAACCCGTCTAATTACTATTTTAATCTCCAAACTTTTGAAACATCTTTCCATCTCTCATTTTCAACCACTTTTACAGATATGCACAGTCCAAATTCTTTCATTCTGATGTTCTTTAAACTTCTCTCCTAACTTTTCTCTCAGACTCAATTTTCAGAGATATTTCCTTATTCTCTCTCATTCTATCCCATCTCAGCTTTTTACTATTTAGATCAACTTAGCCTCTCTAGATTCTACTTCCCTATTTTTTCAGTACATAGATTCTGCATGACATGGAAAACATTACAGAATGTTGACCTTGTGAAAAAGAAATGTTTTGTCCAAGAAAGGGTACAGTGGGAGTGGGAAAATAAGATAATATGTTCAATACTTATAACTCAGCATCTCATCTTTTATCACGCCCTAGAATGTAATGCCAGGACTGCCATGGCTATCTTAGTCCTGTTCCTAAACCGTAGGTCTGCAGTGGGAAAGCCCATGGACAGAGGAGTCTGGTGGGCTACAGTCCATGGGGTCACACAACTTAGTGACTAAGTAACAAGGTCTACAATTAGAAACCTAAGAACTCTCACTTTAGTTGCATTTATACCTGAATCTTTGTATCAGTGTTTTACAATCAGAAGAGATATGGTACTATTCTATCATGCGGGTTGATTATTTATTTCTGAATCATAATTATATATTCATAAACCCTCTGAAATGCTTGTCAGCATATATTTCCCGGCTCTTTGAGTATGCTCAGTTGAATACACTCTGCCTTAGTGTTAGGGCCTACCATTACCTGTCACCTCACCTTGCAGTAAGCACATTGCCTAATCCATCTATTGGCTCATTCAACCAGTTATACTCCTGTGTCCGTCACTTCCTTTTCTAAGACTGTTTCATTAAGCTAAATCCACTGCTATCCCTGTTTTCCCCCACTGAGCTATAAAGCTTGGAATAACAAATAGTAAATAATGTGGTCAACTTTTTCATATAGTGATTTTTTTAAAACTACAGATATGGTAAGTAGGACTGCAAATAGCAAAAGAAAAAAAAAACTAAACTAAATTACAGATCTATAGATAACTCTTCAATTAAGTCAACTGCTTTGAGATATCTCACTTCACTTTCTTTTTTTTTCATATTTCCTGTAGGTGCAAGAGCTAGTTTATTTTTTAACATAAATTTATTTATTTTAATTGGAGGTTAATTACTTTACAATATTGTATTGGTTTTGTCATACATCAACATGAATCCGCTACAGGTATACATGTGTTCCCCATCCAGATCTTTCTAAGAAAGATTCCAGCAAGCAGATAAACAAAACCAGTTTGAACTTCAATCATTTTTTTTAAAATTTTGTCTAAATTCTTACATTTACTTGTTGAATGCCCAAAAGACTAGGAAAAGGGAGAAGAGAAAGTAAAAGCCTGGATAATCCATTATCTAGAGAGTAATCATTTACTGTGTCTTTCCATTTTGTTATTCAATCCATTTGGCCTCTGTGCCAAAACTATTTCTTTTTATTTTTATAAATTAAATATAAAGCTGCTATTTTTGTGATAGGCAAAGTCCTGGTTTTTAAGTCTTAAAAATATTTTTAATCCTCTCTTAGCTCTCCTGTCTTCCTCTGCACCCTCCTTCATCTCTATTTACATTTTGCCACTTGTGAACAGTTTTGTTTCCACTGAGACAGCTGAGCTGGTATCATTACATTTCAGTGAATAGTTGTCAGTACTGTTTTGCAACAAAATAATAGGAGCTGCTGATGTTTAGTTTAGGGCATACACCATACACATACACATGAGTAAAATAAAAAGAATTGCTCAAAAGTACTATGAGTTTTCTAGTATTTCTCATTTTTGTACAGTCATTGCCAAACAGGAAATATAAAATCCAGAACTTGAGCCTTGCATGCACAATCAGCAACCAGTTACAATTCTAGGCTTCAAATCACTCAGCATCCTGTCACCAACCACCTGCCTGGGCTATGAGTGACCTTACAGGTTGTTTCCTCACAGTAAATCAGGATTTATGTGACCTTCACTAAGTCAGACAAGAAAACTACACATCAGATAAAATGTCCAATGAAATTAACACATTGTTCAATAGATTTGAAAAGAAGTGGCTACAGACTATTAACCAACTGGAGACATCGCCTTTATTGTCCCTTCTTAACTGCATCTCTCCCTCTCATTTAAATTAATGTCCAAAATGCCTTGAAGGTGAGTTCTAATATGTAACTCTCCTACACAAAATGTAAATATACAAATACACAACATGTTCATTAGTTGTCTCTATACCACCCCTTGCTGTGCTGTGCTTAGTCGCTCAGTTGTACTCTTTGCGACCCCATGGAGTATAGCCTGCCAGTCTCCTCTGAGCATGGGATTCTCCAGACGAGAATACTGGAGTGGGTTGCCACGCCCTCCTCCAGGGGATTTTCTCAACCCAGAGATTGAATCCAAGTTTACTGTGTTACAGGATGTTTCTTGACCATCTGAGCCACTAGGGAAGCCCATACAACCTCTTAGAACACAGAAATGCCCTTCTCTGAGACATATTAAAATACATGGATGAAGATGGCATTATGTCTTATTATGACTTTTTGTTTAGTCAGGGAGTAAGTGAATATTTATCGAGTTCTGACTTTGTACAAGGTCTATGGTTCAATGCAATAAATGTGTGTAGAATGAGTATTGTTGAATGAAAAGCGTGACTCATGGCTTCTAAGATATTAAAATCAAATTAATACAAAAAAATCATACCAAATCCAGTGATATATTAAAAAGATAGATAAGCCAAAAGAAAAAAAAAAAATCAGTCATGAATTTACCACCCTAGTCTGTCTGTCTGTTAGTCACTCAGTCATTCCCAACTCTTTGCAACCCTGTGGACCGCAGCCCACCAGGTTCCTCGGTCCATGGGATTTTCTAGGCAAGGATATTGGAGTGGTTTGCCGTCTCCTTCTCCAACCACCCTGGTAAATCAGTATTAATATTTTGTTAAGCATCTTTCTGTCTAACTCTCTCTGTTTCTGCCAGTTCCTTGCATGCATAGCTATGATCCATTATTCTCATTGAGAAGCATATAGTGAGCATCTTTCTCTGTCAAATGGACTGCCATATCTATCCTAATAGAACTATTGCAAACAATTTGATGAATGCCCTACAATTTGTTTAACCAATCATTTTAATGGATATGAAGGTTCTCACCAAATTTCAATTTGTAGTACATAGGACACACACAAACACAAACAGCTTTATATATACATTTGACAATATTATTAAAATAAGTGTCTATCACAAAGGCATGCACATTTCTTAAACTTTAAAAATTTTTAATATTTGATATATTTACATTTCTGTATAAGTATTAAAGTATAAACCTGGATGAATTTTCACAAAGACAGCACACCATGTATAGTACTCATTTCAAGAAACAATATTATCTATAACACAAAGCCCAGCTTCCCTGGTGGCTCAAATGGTAAAGAAACCACCTGCAATGCAGGAGACCCGGGTTCGATCTCTGGGTGGGGAAGTTCCCTGGAGAAGAGAATGGCATCACACTCCAGTATTCTTGCTTGGAGAATTCCATGGACAGAGGAGCCTGGTCGCAAACACTTGGACACAACTGAGTGATTTTCACTTTACTTTTCATTTTTTCAGTCTTAATCTCCCTAGAGGGTAATCATACTGACATTACACCAATTAGAAAACAGAATATTTTACATAAATTAAATGATAAATTTGGATCTCTTTGGTACCCAACATCTTTGTGAACTGTATATTGTTGTATTTTGTTGTGGATTACTTATTTTCAAAGCTTAATAGTTTTCCATTTTGTGAATATACCACAATTTACTTATAGATTACATTTGGTGAACATTCAAGGTATAGGACATTCACCAAGGTTCCAGTGTGGGTTATATGAATAGTATTCTGTGAATTTTCTATTCATGTCTTTTGTGAGCATGTATGCATATCTGATGGTTATGAGTAGAAATTCTGGGAGCTAGTATATATATTCAGCTCTAGTAGATAAAACTACTACAGATTGTTTAAAAATTATGTTACCCCCAAATTAATAGCTTAAAACAATATTTATTTATTATCTCAATTTCTATGTGTCAGGCATCTGTGTACAACACAGTGAAATGCCTTTGCAATCAAAGAGGGACAGGTTTGTATTCATCTCAGTTATTAAGTACATCTACTGGTTAAAAATTTCTAAACCTCAGTGGGTACAAAGGTAGACTGCATCATGCTAACTCTGGTTAGAGTTCAGATTTAGGTAAATAAATGCTCAATAATGACCCCTCATGCCTCTTCATGTGTTCCATTCCCCTCTGCATATTATTTTAGGACATGCACAAATTAAATGATTTATATATTTCAAAATTCACTAAGGACATAAAAGGAATCCAGAAACAACTTAAGAATTCAACAGGTCATCTTTTTTTATCCCATTCTTAAATTTAAAGACATAGTAAAATTCTATATGCCTTAGTTAAAAAATAGATGCAGTAACAAAGTCCAAAACACACCATGGTTCAAAACAGTAAAAGTTTATTCTTCATTCAAAGAAAGACTAAAATAGGAATTTTTGATTAGCAGAAGACACCTATCCAAACAGTGATTCAGCCTCCTTTTATCTTGTAACCACATGAATTCCAAGACTACCATCCAACTTCACCACCTGTCTAACCATCATCTTCACCCAGCCAGGGAAGGATCATGCATGGAATTTTATGTTCCTAGAAAGTGGCTCATTTAGTTTTTGTTCATATTTCATTTTCTGCAACTCAGAATTTCCACTTACTTGTAAGCAAGTCTGGGAAATGTGGTTTGTGTGCTCAGGAAAAAAAGCTTGGTAAACAAGCTAGCTTTGTTATACAATTCTACTGTAATATACCAGTTCCTCTACAGTATTCAGTGCAATCTCTTTAAGAATAAGAAAGATTGCATTAACCCAAAATATTGTAATAAACTCAAAAGGTGGTGGGGGGGCGGTGGAGGACTGACAGGAGACATCAAGAGACTATTAAAAAAAATTCTGGAAGTAACTGCGACACTATGAGGATAGGTGTAACAGTCAAAAGAACCATGTGCTTCTAACTCTCCTCTGATACACTTTTATATGAATGCTTCCCCATCCACCACATTAGTATGTTGCTTATTTATCAAATAAGGATTTAAGGAGACTCTCGAAATCACCAACTACCAGAAAAACCTCCTATCAGAGAAATAGGAGGAGGATGGTGAGAATTTTTACATTTCCCTTTATGGCAGGAGGTGGTCAAGACCAAGGGTAAGGCTGGGATTCAGCTTTTTACTTGATAACAGAATAACCCGCAGATGTGCTTTGGAAACTTCACAAGAATCGGAAAACATAGCCATTGTTCTAGTTGTCACACTTGAAAAAAATACAAACAAAGGTTATGTTTCTGCCTGCCTGTCTTTATGGATGTGGATGCCTAGCTCAGACAAGCCTCAATCCTCTTTTAAATCTTAAAGACTTTTAAAAAAACAAAAGCCTCCTGTCAATTTGGATCAGAAAACAGTAAAGTGTAACATTTGCAAGAGTGGCCCCAAGGACACAGATAGTGTTGAAAATCCTTGAAAATAAGATGAATTACCAATTCTCATTATTCATTTGGCTTCCACTGAAGACTAATAGCTAAGTAATTTTCCATACATCACATTACCCAAGGTACAAGGCATATAATATGTTGGCAATCTATTGACTAAAATGTTATTTCCACAACAAGTTTTCCTGTAAGTTTGAGAAATGAGCATGCATTAAAAGGAAAGAGAACAGTATTTTTTCACTATGTGTTGCTATAATTTAAGACTAACGTTGCCTGAATGCAGGAAAGGAAAGGATATACATTTCTTTGAGGAAAGAGATTGAGCTACATTCACATTTCCTTTGCAAAACAATACTTAAAATATGTTCTTTGGAAGGACTGATGTTGAAGCTGAAACTCCAATACTTTGGCCACCTGATGCAAAGAGCTGACTCTTTTGAAAAGACCCTGATGCTGGGAAAGATTGAGGGAAGGAGGAGAAGGGGATGACAGAGAGTGAGATGGTTGGATGGCATCATCAACTCAAAGGACATGGGTTTGGGCGGACTCTAGGAGTTGGTGATGGACAGGGAGGCCTGGAGTGCTGTGGTTCATGGGGTTGCAAAGAGTTGGACACGACTGAGCGACTGAACTGAACTCAACTTCCCATGTTAAGAAAATTCATCCTACCCTTTGTTATGTGATGTTGCAGTGCCTTTCAGTAGATGGACCAACTTCCCATTCCATGACTATGGGACCGACTATGTGACTTACGGAGCTTTACATCCATCTGAGAGGTTTCAATATATTGTGTGTTTTGAATTGGACTCTTTTACCAAGATCCATGAAGAGAAAAGAAAATATGAAGATACAACAAAAGGAAATTTTCAGATGTAATTTGGATTATTTAACCTTAAATTAGCAATATTACCTGGCATAATCTCATCATGTGCGTGCGTGCTAAGTCTCTTCAGTTGTGTCCGACACTTTGTGACCCTATGGACTGGTGCCTGAGTCTCTTAAACATAGAGAGTTTTCTGAGGCTAATAGCAGAAGAGGAAGTCAGAGATTTAAGCACAAGCGAGATTCAAAACTGGCTTGAAGATAGACGGGGCCATATAGCAAGGACCTGAGGGTGGCCTTTAGGAGCTAAGTGCACCCCTACGTAACAACCAGCAAGAAAATGAGACTTTGGCGCTACAGTCACAAAGAAATGAATTCTGACTACAACTGGCATGCTTAGAAGCACATTCTTTCTTAGATCCTCCAGATAAAGAGTGCAAACCAGTTGACAGCTTGATTTCAGTCTTGTGAGGCCCTAAGTGGAGAACCCAGACAAATCCACAACAGATTTCTCATCCGCTGTACAGTGAAATAAGAAGGTGGGTGTTGTTTCAAACTGCTATATTTGTGGTTGTTACACTGCAGTAAAAAATATATATATATACAATGGTCTAAGTTAGATTTAGTATTCTAGGGCTGCCCTTGTTCAAGGCAATATTCAGTGCCAACCTCCTGAATAAGCACAATAGGTAGACTTCTATAAAGTCTGTCACCAATTCAGTGTGGTTTCTGGGGGCCCTGGAATAGTTGTGCTGATCCTAAAGCTTCCTCATTCATGCACCAGTGCCTGAAATCACTTGAACTGTGAGAAAAGCCTTTCATTAAAAAATACAACCTAAAATGGAAATCTCCTTCAGAAAGACATCATAATGACTTAAATTTACAGGCATACCATGTAGAAACTGTGAGTATGGTTCTAAACCACTGCAATAAAGTGAATCATATGACATTTTTGGTTTCCTAGTGCATACAAAAATTATATTTATACTATACTGTTGTCTATTAAATGTGCAATCACATTGTATCTTCCAAATTACATATATTAACATTAATTAAAAATACTTTATTACTAAAAAATGCCAGCCCCCATCTGAGCCTTCAGTGAGTCATAATCTTTTTGCTGGTGGAGGATTTTGCCTGAATGTTGATGGCTGCTGACTGGTCCGAATGGTGGTTGCTGAAGGTTGGAGTGACTGGCATTTTTGTAATAAAGCAATGAAGTTCACTGTATCAATTGACTCTTCCTTTTACCAAAGATTTTTTGTAGAAGGCAAAGCTATTTCACTGTTTTTTTACCTACTGTAGAACTTCTTTCAAAACTGGAGACTATCCTCTCAAAACCTGATAAACTTTCTGCTTTATCAACTAAGTTTATGTAACATTCTAAATACTTTGTTGTCATTTTGGCAATCTTCACTGCATCTTTACCAGAAATAGATTCCACCTCCAGAGCTACTTGTTTGCTCATCCAGAAGAACTGACTCCTCATCGAGTCAGTTCGGATCAAATTTTATCATGAGATTGCAGCAATTCAGGCACATCTTCAGGCTCCACTACTGATTCCTATCCTCTTGCTAGCTCCAGTGACTTGTTCAACTTGAAGTAACCCTTCAAAGTCATCCATGAGGATTGGATTCAACTTCTTCTAAATTCCTATTAATGTTAATATTTGACTTCTCCTCATGAGTCAAGGGTATTCTGAATGGCATCTAGAATGGTTGTCGTTTAGTTGCTTAGTCGTGTCTGACCCTTTTGTGACAATTCTCCAGGCAAGAATACTGGAGTAGGTTGCTATTTCCTTCTAACAGAGGATCTTCCCAACCCAGGGATTGAACCCATGGCTCCTGAATCACAGGCAGATTCTTTACCACTGAACCATCAGGGAAGCCCATCAAGAATGGTAATCCTTTCCAAAAGGTTTTCAGTTAACTTTGACATATGGGTGAGGTGGACAAGCAGCCAGGGGCTTGCCGGTCAAAGTGGAGAAGATTCCCCTGGTTCTGACAGTGCTTCTTTGACAGTCTTTCCAGGGAGTACGGAGGAGAGGCCTTGCAGCCTGCAGGCTGCACCTCTTGGCAGGATGGTTCCATCTTCTCCACTCCACTAAGAGGCCCCGGTTGCTGGAAACTTCCAGGTGATGTCGTCAGAGTTGCTGTTCTCCTGACCACACTGGGGTGGTTCCGTTTCTGTCTTCACATGCCTCTGTTCCTCAGTATGTTTCCATCCTTTTCCAGAGGAAAATTGCAAGCAAGTGGCTGATCATTAAGAGAGAGCAGAGTGCGGAATCTATTGCAAACAAGGAGATGCAGATCTTACTCTGAAATCTGATGTACTAAAACAGAAGCAAACAGAATTTCTGAAGCTGAAAGTCTGTGGCCAACCTGATCCTGTGAACACCTATCCTGCCTTCAAGATGTTCTGAGCTCTGAAGAACATGAGCAGAAAGTGAACTAAGTGGCAACTCATGAACATTCCTCATCTTACTAAGGCTTCAGGAGACACAGTCATGTCCAAGGTCAATGGCAGAGCCAAGACTTGACCTTGCTGTTCTTGACTCTGAGTCCAGTGCTCCTTCCAATGTACCTTAGTGCTGCCTGTCATGGTTGGAGGGGCAGTTGGCTCCAACAGACTGTAAAGAATTGGGTTTATTACTTGGGAATTGTGACTTCCCTGGTGGCTCAGATGGTAAAGCGTCTGTCTGCAATGCGGGAGACCCAGGTTTGATCCCCGGGTCGGAAAGATCTCCTGGAGAAGAAAATGGCGACTCACTCCAGTATTCTCGCCTGGAAAATCCCATGGACAGAGGAGCCCCTTAGGCTGCAATCCATGGGGTCGCAAAGAGTCGGATACGACTGAGCAACTTCACTTTCACTTTCACTTTCAGAAGAATTATTACCTATGGCAGCCATAACCTTATGAAATGCATTTCTTAAGTAATAAGGCTTGAACGTTTAAATTATCACTTGATTCATGGGTTGCAGAAGGCACGTTGTGCTAGGAGGTGTGAAAACAACATTAATCTCATTGAACATTTCCATCAGAACTCTTGGGTGATCAAGGGCTCTGTCAACGAAAAGGAATATTTTGAATCTCTTTTCTGAGCAATAGGTCTCAGTAGAGTTTTAAAAATATTCAGTAAAACAAATTGCAAACTGATATGATGTCATCCAGGTTTTATTGTTCCATTTATAGAGCACAGGTAGATTACATTTAGTAGAATTATTAAGGGCCCTAGCATTTTTGGAAATGCTAAATGAACACTGGTTTCATCAGCTTCTTAGCCTCTAAAAAGAGTCAGCCTGTACTTTGAAACCAGGCACCAACTTCTCTCTAGCTGTGAAAAGTCCTAGATGGCATCTTCAAGTAGAAGGCTATTTCATCTGCACTGAAAATCTGTTGTTTAGTGCAGCCACCTTCATCAGTTATTTCAGCTGGATCTTCTGGATAAATTGCTGCAGCTTCTATACCAGCGCTTGCTGCTTCACCTTGCACTCTGATGTTTTGGTGACAGCTTCTTTCTCTAACTTCATGAACCACACCCTGCAAGGTTCAAGCTTTTCTTCTAGAGCTTCCTAACCTTTCTCACCCTTCATAGAATTGAAAAGAGTTAGGGCCTTGCTCTGGATTAGGCTTTGGCTTAAGGGAATGTTGTGGCTGTTTTGAGCTTCTATTCGGATGGCTAAAGCTTTCTCTTTATCAGCAATAAGGCTGTTTCACTTTTTTATCATTCTTTGTTCACTGGAGTAGAACTTCTCGTTTCCATCAAGAACTTCTCATTTGTATTCACAACTTGGCTAACCTGTTGGTGCAGAAGGACTAGCTTTTGGCCTGCATGACTCTAGATACAGCCTCCTCACTAGGGTTAGTCACTTTTAGCTTTTGATTTAGAGGGAGAGACATGCACACTCCCATCAAGGACCTACTGTATAGCACAGAGAACTATACTCAGTATTTTGAAATGACTTATAAGGGAAAAGAATCTGGAAAAAAATAAGTTTATCTATCTATCTATATCTGAATCACTTTACACTTGAAACTCACACAACATTATATATCAACTCTACTTCAATTAAAAAATAAAAGAGAATCAAAGATGTCGACATGGCAACAGATCACAGGAAATAAACAACATTTCTATAAGCCACCAAAGTTTTCTGTAACTGCCAATAACATGTGTGTCTAACTGATCTGAAGTTTCATCCCTTTAATCTCCTCCTTAACAATGGACAGTTGTATATGATTCTAAGAGGGCAGTGTAATATAGTAATTTAAGATCACATTTCAATCTATGCTTATTGACAGGAGATATTAGGTTAGTTGAGTGCCAGTGAGGGTATTTTGGAAGATTTGATCCCTTCTTTATATGAATCCTACTGCCAATCCATTTATAATATATAACTACTTAGATCTAGAAAGAAAAATATACAATTGACCCTTGGACAATGTGGGAGTTAGAGGCACAACCCTCCCACAGTCAAAAACCCTTATGATGGACTTCCCTGGTGGCACAGTGGAAGGAAATCCGGCAGCCAATACAGGGGACACGGATTTGATCCCTGGTCAAGGAAGATTTCACATATTGTGGAGCAACTAAGCCCATGCACCACAACTACTGAGCCCACTCTCTAGAGCCCATGTGCTGCACTACCGAAGCCCATGCGCCTACAGCCTGTGCTCCCCAACAGGAGAAACCACCACAATTAGAAGTCTAGGCATCACAACTAGAGAGTAGCCCCTACTCTCCACAGCTAGAGAAAGCCTGCATGCAGCAGAGAAGACCCAGCACAGCCAAAAAAAATAAATAAATAATAAATATAGTAGTGTGGACATGTAAAAAAAATAAAATCCTTGCATAACATATAGTTGGCTCTCATTATAGACAGTTCCTCCCTATCCACAGTTCCCCAACAGCAGATTCAACCAACTATGAACTGTATAGTACTGTAGTATTTACTACTGAAAAATATTAATGTATAAGTGGGCATGTGGAGCTGAAACTTGAGTTGTTCAAGGGTCAACTGTATTGTCAGGGCCTGGAGGCAGTGCAGGTGGGGACTGTAACATTCATAAACATCACAAAGATCCAGAGATTAAACATTTCCTTCAGCATCTTAGATTCCTTCCCACCTTTCTACTCTCTCCAGTGATGTATATGAAGCTGATGACAGCCCTGTGTCAGAGAATGTGCTCCATTTCAGGAAACCAGAAGCTTATCTTGTAGCAATTTAGCACTGCAGATTAAAAATGCTCACGGATAGCTTATTTAGATTGATCTTGGTGATGGAAATCTCATAAAATGATTTGTCCCTGAGAGATCTCCTTGAGTTTGAAACTTGACTTGATGAATCCATCTATCCAGGAAAAATGAGAAACAGAGACCCCTGTGCCACTTTTCTTGGGTTCACTTTAGGGTCACTTTGTCAGTATTTCATTTCAGCAATGAAGTACCCACTGAGACTTAGTTAAGGAGAGAGACCCCCATGGGAGACACTATGCTTCGGGAATATCAGGTCCTTTACAGGCAACCTTTATCAAAGTGACTGATCTGAGGATTGCGAAATAAAACACGTTTGACAGATTGACCCCTAAATTGACATTGGAAAGAGAGGGTTTGTACCAAAGTGTCTCTATTTGTTTCATTCAGTCTATATCAGCAGCTGTGCCCTGCCAGACTATTTTATATAGAAGACTGAGGAACTAAGTAAGTACTTTCATAATATTCCTATCTACATTAAAACACTTAGGCTGAGAGTTCATCTGCCATATAGACATGTTCTGGAATACACCTGAGGCTTTCTCCTAGAAATCCATTTGGCAGGAAGCTGAAAGGCAACCTCTCACTCTTTCCACAATTCTCCAGATTTATAGGCTAACATAATTGATAGAACTACAGCTCTCTCATCTGAGAGATTTCTTTCCACTGACTTGTTTATCACATGATCTAAGCTTTCCTGGGCTGTCAAACCATCTCTTATTTCAGATACACTTGTTGGAGGCTTCACCTCTGTCATTTACCAAAATAGCTGTACAAGAAGCTCAAGGCTGCAACAACTCTCCTATTCAGGGCCAGAGAGAATCACTCTAAATCCTACTTAGGGGATAAAGAATAACTGCATTGTGCCTTCAGTGGAACCAAAACTCAGTAACCACCTCAAAGCTCCCTCAATGATGGGATAACAAAATCCTTGGTATTATTTTTCATCAGTCAACTAAATTCTAATCTTTTATATTCCCTTTACTATCATAAATGAATTACTGCTTACCTCAGCATTTAAAGAATTATTAACAGACAACAGGGTCATGATGGCATCCACGCCATTCTGCAAGTTAGGATTAATTTTTAACTCTCTTTCAATGAACCTTCCCAGATGCTGCCCAGTGGCCCCTACATAAAGGGGTCAACAACATTTATCTTACTCTGACTTGTCAGATGACCATTTTCTTTTCCATCCTAGCTTATAATCTCATTAGGGAGCTTGGTCTGAATTTGAAGCTTCTATTACCAGAAAAGCGAAGTGGCTAATTGTTTTTTTTAATCAAAATGCCAGAGGGACGCAATAAGGTTAACAATGTCAGAGCATTTTATCATTTTTCAATCATGGGAAGGATCAATAAACAATTGTGGGTGAACACTCCTCTGAAAGCATTTTGCCTGAAAAAAACACTAACCATTGGGAATCAATTGAAAGGCATATATTTTCTTCCTTTTTTGGAGATAATGAGAACACTTGATTGAATCTTCTGTTCCCACAGTCTAGACATTCTGGTCGTATAACCTATTTTGAGAAAAGTTTTAGTGGGAGAGTAAGTTTTTACATTTCTAGCTATGCCTTTGTAAACCATCACATCTATCTTTTCAGAATCTAAAGCAACCCAATATCCATGTTGTGGAAACATAGGAGGCCCTGAACACTTCTGTTTCACCTTAACTGCCATGGTCTTCATTTCAACTACTATAATCTGTCACCTGTATATAGCTCTGCCCCTCAGCAAGTCTCTTATCATTTATTCTGCAGTTAATCGAAGAATGCAAAGAGGACCAATGTGAAGGTGCCTCTCTTCAACTCTGAACCCTTCATTGGCTCCCCATTGCCCTCAACAGAAAGTCCAAACTCTATGGAAGCTCTCATGAACTTGCACCTGCTTACCCAGCCTCATCTCTCAAACTCTCCCTATATCTCAGTGAGTGACTTGGAATTCATTACCTACCCTGGGCTGTCACTTGCCACCTCCAGAACCTTTATGCATTTACTTCCCAGGATGAAATAATCCTTCTACCTGCCCCTACCCCAGCCCTCCAGTTCCTTGGTTAAGTCTATTAAATTTTCCATTCTAAACCTATCCCTAGAAAACTTTCCCTGTCACCCAACCCTCAGACGGCTCAATGGCTCCCTTCTTTCTCTCATGACATCCTCTTTTTACTGTATTACAATATCTTGTTCTCCAAACGGTAAATCCAACTGGACAAGAATCAAGTCTATTTTTCTTCACCATTTTATTGTTATCACTGAGCAAACTACCTGATAGAATGTTTTAGATATTTTTGCTCAGTAGCAAATTACCACTAATTTAACTATTTTATAAAATACACCTTTATGGGTAGAAGTTCTGGCATGGCATAGCTGTGTTCTCTGCTCAGCATCTCATAAGACTGAAGCCAAGATGTTGACTGGGATGTGTTATTCGAAGCTTGGATGACTTTCAAGTTTATTCAAGTTGTTGTCAGATTTTACTTTCTTGAAGTTGTGAGGCCAAAGTCCTCATGTTCTTGCTGCCTGTTGGTTGGGAGGCTGCTCCCAGCTCCTACAGGTTTCCCTCAAGTCCTACCCACTTGTCTGTCTCATAATATGACTGTTTTATTTCAAGGCCAGCCAGAGAATCTCCCTCCAGGCTGCTATCCCAGAGTCATATAGAATGTGACATAACCATGAGGAGGACAATCAGGTTAGTTACTATCCCTGGCACTCACAGGTCCCACCCAATTCCCTCAAGCAGAGATTAGAGAGCATGTATATGCATGCCATAAACAGGTTTCAGTGGGGTCATTTTAGGATTCTTCCTATCACATGCATATACACTCAATAATTACTAAGTGAATCAGTAAGATAAGAGAACTGAGTTTTAGTTGTAGCATCACCACAGATATTGTGTAAGTTCCTTGATCTCTGAGCTTGGTTCTCCCCAGTAAGGAATAACAACTGTGGTGAAAAATTAATCAGTGTATTACATACTTCCAGGGAAAACCAGACCACCTGACCTGCCTCTTGAGAAACCTGTAAGCAACAGTTAGAAATGGACATGGAACAACAGACTGATTCCAAACAGGAAAAGGAGTACATCAAGACTGTATATTGTCACCCTGCTTATTTAACTCATATGCAGAGTACATCATGAGAAATGCTAGGCTGGAGGAAGCACAGGCTGGAATCAAGATTTCTGGGAGAAATATCAATAACCTCAGATATGCAGATGACACCACCCTTATGGCAGAAAGTGAAGAACTAAAGAGCCTCTTGATGAAGGTGAAAGAGGAGAGTGATAATGTTGGCTTAAAGCTCAACATTCAGAAAACGAAGATCATGGCATCTGGTCCCATCACTTCATGGCAAATAGGTTGGGAAACAGTGGCTGACTTTATTTTGAGGGGCTCCAAAATCACTGCAGATGGTGATTGCAGCCATGAAATTAAAAGACGCTTACTTCTTGGAAGAAAAGTTATGACCAACCTAGACAGCATATTGAAAAGCAGAGACATTACTTTGTCAACAGAGGTCTGTCTAGTCAAGGCTATAGTTTTTCCAGTGGCCATGTATGGATGTGACAGTTGGACTGTGAAGAAAGCTAAGTGCTGAAGAATTGATGCTTTTGAACTGTGGTGTTGGAGAAGACTCTTGAGAGTCCCTTGGACTGCAGGGAAATCCAACCAGTCTATCCTAAAGGAAATCAGTCCTGAATATTCATTGGAAGGGCTGATGCTGAAGCTGAAACTCCAGTACTTTGGCCACTTAATGTGAAGAGCTGACTCTTGAAAAGACCCTGATGCTGGGAAAGATTGAGGGCAGGAGGAGAAGGGGATGACAGAGAATGAGATGGTTGGATGGCATCACCAACTCAATGGACATGGATTTGGGTGAACTCTGGCAGGTGGTGATGGACAGGGAGGCCTGGCGTGCTGCAGTTCATGGGGCCGCAAAGAGTCGGACATGACTAAGCGATTGAACTGAACAAGTAATTGGATATAGCACATAAGAATACTGATAGCTATTATTTATTGTCCAGTATATGTTACACACCATACTATCTTATTTCACCTCAAAACAGAATTGAAGGGATACCAGTATTATCAATATATTATAGATAAGAAAGTAGAGACAGAGGGATTTTAAGTGACATTTCTAAAGTCATATAGATAGAAGAGGGTGAGACCAAGCACTGTACGTGGATTGTTCTAATTCTAAAGCATGTGCTCTTAGTTACTTGTCTATTATATATGTTATGAAAAGGACTGTTACAAGAAGATAATTCATCAATATTTTGATTATCAATTTGATAAAATGTATGTGTTACAAGTTAAGGTGTACATATTTTAGGGCATCAGTCCATAGATGACATCTATTAGGCCAAATGAGCCCAATTGCCTGCTTTAGTACAGTTTGTAAGCCAAGAATTATTTTCATAGATGAATATTTGTATTTGGTTTGATGATGAAGAACACTAATCTTGAACTCTAAGTGAAATCCTATTCCCCAAAAGAGAATTCCATTCATCTCATTAGCAGACTTGTATTAATAGAGTTCTCATTAGTTGGAATTGGGATTACAAATTCATCAGTGAAAAACTGTAGATTTTTGTTCTCTCTCTGGTTTTGTCACTGTCTCTGTAACATCCTTGATTTTGCTTCTTGGTCCAGAAAGAACATTTATCTGGTTCTTCATGTAAAACGTTTGCTGACCTCTGCCTTTGTGTGATTCAACAGTTGATATGCATCACTAATCACATTTGTCTGTCTGACAGAGCCTTTCAAGTTAGAGAAGCAGCATAATGAAGATAGCCCAGATGCAAATGAAGACTTCTGAATGACTCCAGGACTACATGTTAAACTGCATTAGTGACCTGGAGCCTAGTGGTAAAGAACCAGCTTGCCAAAGAAGGAGATGTAAGATGTGGGTTCACTCCCTGGGCCAGGAAGACCCCCTGGAGTAGGAAATGGTGACCCACTTGCATTCTTGCCTGAAGAATCCCATGGACAGAGGAGCCTGGTGGGCTATAGTCCATAGGGTCACAAAGAGTTTAACACGACTGAAGTGACTCAGCACCCACAGATGCAAAGGGGCATGGAGCACACCATCTCCTTTGAGACAGAGCTACTAAAGTTGGCTGCAATTGTTTCTGAATTGTTGGCATAATCAGAAGCCTAGAACTGTCCTTCCAGTCCTTTTTATCAAGCACTTAAATGCCCTTTCTAGATGCAGACTGTGCTGTTGCATAATCACTAAGGGAAACATAAAAGGCTGCAGAGGGCAGCCCATTCATATTCACAAGTGAAAATTTCTTCTACTCTGTGAATATATAGACCTTTCCCTGTGACCTCAGCAAATTCCTGAACATAACACCTTTATCATGTCATTTACTACATCATGTTGTCTTTTAAGACATCAAAATACAACAAGAGGGTCAGCTTCTGGGGTGTCAGAGTAAACAGTTGCCATTACTGTAGCTTGAGGGCTGAAGTCCACCACTCTAATCCCCTCAACCTCTCATCCCCTAAACATTTCAGCCTGCTCGGGTGCCTACAATTTCAGCTTGAATAGTCATTTATTTCAGTGCAAGTACTTTCCCTTCTTGGGAAGTGAATATATCAGTATTGTGAACGTGTAAGTTGTCAACATCTTAGCATTTCCCACCTGAGAGCTTTGTTCACACCATTCCCTGGGCACATAGTTTCATGAATACTTCAGAAAATATTCATGAAAATTTCATGAATACTTCAGAACTCAGCTCAAAAAGAAACTTCTCCATGAAGTCATCCTTAATTTTTTGAGAAAAAACCTAATTGTCTAGCCTCTCAACAATCACAGCTCCTAAACTGAGACTTTTGGATCAACAGCATGTTATATGTATATTATAATTATATATATAATTATAACATTTGTATAATTTTTCAGCCCACTAAAAAAGCCCTCAACCAGCTTCCCATGGCAACAGGATTAAAATTCAAACTATTCCCCAGAATCCTCAGGGCCCTCTATGAAGTGGCGCTGACCACCACTTTGAACTTGATCCTTCACCATGGCCCCCCGAGTGCTGAGCTCTAGCCCAGTGCCTGACTTTGGTACTTTTTGAACACTCCATTTGCTCCCCCTTCCCAAGGGTTGTGCTTGCAGTTTGTCCCTACAAGAACACACTGGCCTCAGGTATTTGCATGACTGCCACAAGTATCACCACTGCCAAAAGACTTTCTTTGATCTGTTTTCTTTTCTTTGTAGTGTTTCTTGTCACCTACAATCCAGTTTATTTAGGGATTTGTGGCTTGAGTCTCTTAAGAGAATGTAATCTCCATGCGAGAAGGCATTTTATCTATCTCATGTGCCAATGTATCGCTAAGGCCTAGTCCCGTGCCCAGCATGCACTTAATCTTTGAAAGAATCAACCAACATCTCATTTTGATTGTTATTGATTGATTTTAATTTCCTTTAGGTCAGGAACTTATATATTTCTCTCTATTTTTTGCATTCTCCACTGGGCTCAAGAGCAAAGTGCATTATACCTAGTGCATAATATGTAATTATGTATTGACTATTGAACTAATTAATCATCAACATTTCAGATAGAAAGATGTTAATAAAGTATTTCAAACAGATTTCGGTAGCTGAAGAGTGAAATAATCATTTACTATTGTCTTGTCCACAGACATAGCCCTGTGAGATCTTCACTTTCTGGCAGTAATACCTGCTCCCTGGAAAAATATTCAGAACTCATTATGCTCATTTTACTTAATCTTCACAGAAGTAAACCAGTCTTTATTAAAGACACACAGATGAATGCTCTCAAAATGATAGAAAATACAAATTATTGCTAAAACTGTATGGTATCTAGGTCATGTGGCTTTATCAATATAAAACATTTCATGCACAGTTAAATACATAATTTTTTGAAGTTTTAAAAAATATCCCTCTCCCAAACTGCAACAGAACAGCCATTGTTGAATTAATCATCTAAGATTCTACAAGTCATACTAGTCTGTTTTTCTTTTGAAATACTTCTATACCCAAAAAAGACATGACTAGTGCCACACTTATTTCTTTTGAAGTCATATTTTGTATTCACTGAAGCCTGAAATCTGTCTAAATGTGCTACTAGAAGGGATGTAGAGATTGACTCTAACCATACACAACTTCAAGTAACCCTAAGAAAGATCTTGTTTGAGTCTGCTAAATTTGTCTCTCTTGACGAATGGAATTTTCTGTTACATGTAGTTTGTTGTGGTTTTTGCTTTTAGGAGAGAGGTCTTTTAAACAAGTTTACATACTCTTTAAGGATAGAGTATGAACAACATATGTGTTTGCAACCTCTGCATGGTCCAGATGGTAGCAAAAGGGAAAGAGGCAGTAAGCTGAGAAGAAGATTGTCTTGGGCATGAGGCAATTCTAAAGCCAAACCTGAACTACACCACCTGATAGCTTTGTGATATGAAGAACACTAACTACTCCATCTCCATTTCTTCCATTATAAAAGCCAAAGTTATTTTTACTTATTTCATAGGATTATTATGAATAGTTAACCCATTCTAAAGGAGATCAGCCCTGGGATTTCTTTGGAAGGAATGATGCTAAAGTTGAAGCTCCAGTACTTTGGCCACCTCATGTGAAGAGTTGACTCATTGGAAAAGACTGATGCTGGGAGGGATTGGGGGCAGGAGAAAAAGGGGACAACAGAGGATGAGATGGCTGGATGGCATCACTGACTCGATGGAAGTTAGTTTGAGTGAACTCAGGGAGTTGGTAATGGACAGGGAGGCTGTGTGCTGGGATTCATGGGGTCACAAAGAGTCGGACATGACTGAGCAACTGAACTGAACTGAACTGAACTGAACGTGATAGTAACGGATGGGATGCCTTCCTTAACCTAACCAAGCAGATTGAATCATTTCCCCCAGCCATCACAACATTATATTGAAGCGTTCTAATGATAACACTGCCATGTAGCTTCTTACTGAGATTCTCAGTGCTGTTCTAAGTGTGTCACATACTGCTGATTGCATATCTACTTTATTACACCTTATTATTCATAAGTGTGTTTATTTTTTCTTAAACTTGAATTCCTTAAGGAAAAGAATCTTTACTTTTCTTCTCTGTATCAAGCACAGTGAATGGAGTAGATCAATGGTCACAATCACTGCCCTCTGTTTCCTCAGTAAATTTATCTAGATTAAGCTGTTTCTAGGTCAGTAGATGTATTCCAGATCCTTTTTTCCCCAATAAGAGCCCATTCTTTCATTTTCAGTGAGAAATGAGTTAAGGCACTTGGTTGACTTTTCTGTGCTAATCGACCTCTTATGTTTTCAGGCCATAGATAACTTTACTAGAGAAGAGATGAACAGTAGAAAAATGTCCCTCTTTTCTGGGAGTCACTTGACTGTTGATCTGTTCTGTAATAGTAAAAGGAAAATTAGTGACTCACATTAAGTGGATGTTTTCTGCAGTATCTGACTTTTACATTCATAAATTTGTCATTTTTCTATCATCTACTAACTAGAGGAAGGTGGAACAAATATTATGGCTGTAAAAATGCCCACTGTAGTTTTGAGGCTTCTAAACATCCAAACCTTTAAGAGGATGGGTCCTCTGACATCTGTAAGACATTGGTTATCTGAGGTGAACAGTATTAGGCAGAAAGATAAAGGTTCTCTTTTCAGCAGATTATTTCATGAGGAATATGCTTTCGAAGAGATAGATGGAAACTGAGTATACACCTTTACTTATGAGGAACTGCACTGCAAAACAAAGCAAAAATAGTGGGATATCTGGGAATTCATGCTGCTGCTGCTGCTAAGTCGCTTCAGTCGTGTCTGACTCTGTGCGACCCCATAGATGGCAGCCCACCAGGCTTCCCTATCCCTGGGATTCTCCAGGCAAGAACTGGAGTGGGTTGTCATTTCCTTCTGCAATGCATGAAAGTAAAAAGTGAAAGTAAAGCCACTCAATCATGTCCGATTCTTAACAACCCCATGGACTGCAGCCTACCAGGCTCCTCTGTCCATGGATTTTCCAGGCAAGAGTACTGGAGTGGGAATTCATGCAGTCTGAGAAAATTTAAAAAACAAAGAACTTTGGCAGCAATTGGAAAAGAGGTCAACAGTGTATATCAACAGCACCAGTACAGTTATGTTACAGCTAGACTTACATTTGCAGGGTCCATCATGTTTCCTTTTAAAGACACAACTATTAGAGTTAATGTAGGAATAGTATAATAGAGACATCTGTTACCAACACATTCAGCATTTTTCTGAACTTACCCAGTATAATATCCAATTAAGGTAGATGACTGCTGCTTGGAAAGAGTAGGAAATTTCTCTTGTGAGTCTTAAAGCCAGAAAGTTGAAGAGGAAAAACACTGGAGAATTTAAAAGGAGCTGCCCTGTGTAGCCTTCTTGTATATTGCTTGTCAGTATTTGCCTTACACCCAGTTTTTACAGTGGTGATCTCTAGTTTTGGATGAAAAGCTTTCATTTCAATTATTTCTCAAGAACACTTTGAAGTGGCATGGGCCAACACATTGTTTTCTGTCCCTCGTTCTTTAACATGGGTCCTATCTTATGGATTTCTTAATTTTCCTCCAAATGTTATCCCTTTTTTCCTTCTAAAATAGAATTAAAATTTTAATCTGCTTTGAAATTTACCTGATGAATACTAGATCATTCTTTCACTTTGTATTCCCTCAAGACTGTACTAATTCTTCATATCAAGGGATATTTCAAATTTTTCCTTATTCATGGAATTTTCCATTTATTGTAGTTCATAGTTATATCTCTAGTAAAATACAGTATTTAAAATTTGTATGAATTACTTATCAATAAGCTCACAATTTTACAATACAAAGACTATTCAATATACCCTTATTATAGAATATTGATTACATAAGCAATAAGATTATATATTCTACAGTATCCAGTATTTTTATTTAATTTTGCTTTGAGTTCAATTTTTCATATATCTACCATTTTATTTTTCTGTAGTAATTTTCCAGCAAAGATTATGGATTCAATTCCTTGTGCTTCCTACAACAGGCTGATCCAAAACAGGCGCTAATTTAATGATATATGGTTTGTTCATGGTATGAAATTCCTTTGTATGGTCTCCTATATTATCTATTGTTAATTTCAGAAAGGGTAAAGACAGACACTATTTGTGATTCTATCACCCAGACTGCCTAGATGTCCATATTCAGATTGGAAAAATAGTTATTGAATGACAGGGTAACACGGACGATAATGCAGAAAATAAAGAAGAAATTGAAATCAGGAAATTTGAAACATTGTACAGAGGGCCCTTGAGAAAACGTTTTATTCTGCTTAGTGGCGATTATACTCTTCTGAAAGCAGAATATCAGCCTGACTTGGGGACATCATGCCAATTCTAATATCCATTTACTTACAATAAGAAGCAACTCACAGTGGCAAGAAAAGCAAATTCAATCTCTGGTTTGGGAAGATCCCCTAGAGGAGGAAATGGCTACCCACTCCAGTGCTTTTGCCTGGGAAATCTCTCGGACAGAGGAGCCTGGTGGGCTGCAGTTCATGGGGTTGCAAAAGAATCAGACATGACTTAGCAACCAGACACCAACCAACAACTACCAGCTTCATGGTTCTTCCAACTCAAGGAAATGTTAGTGACTGATGCTATCTTAGACCTCAGGCTGCTCGCCAGCCTTCCGCAGCACTTTCTAATACCTTTCTGAACATATTGTCTTCACTTAAATTGGTGTAAATATGTTAATTTTGAAAAACGTATATCTCTATATGAAACAGATGGGCATGTTGATGGTATTTTATGGGCAGGCACTTCTCAACAGTTGCATTCTTACTGACCCATGCTTTGTCTTCTTATCTGTTTACCTGCCAGCATGCTGAAAGTGGAAATGTTGGTCAGTTTCCAAGAAAATACAAACTAATTAATTATTTTCTGCTTTTCTAGTTTCTCTGCCCTTATATAGGCAAGTATTATTAGGTTAGCAGTGGTGTAGAGGAGCAAACAGTGCTGTTGGGTCCAGAAGGCCCGTATTCAATCTTTGCTCCAAAAATTGTTAGCACCATGATCTTGAACAAGTAACTGAATACCATTTCACTCAATAAATGAGCCCTCCTTGTATCAGACATTGTTTTAGACTCTGAGGATGGGGAAATGAGTACAAGACTACCCCTATTTTCAATTTTATTTCTCTATTGGGAAACATAATTGAGTAACAGGCAATTAAAATGTCTAACTCTATTCCATTGCTTTTTAAAGTGAAATAACATGAAAGTATCCCAGTAAACTGTAAAGGATTATACATAGTATTATTTTAGTGTAGTTTATCCCATAGGCACACATAATTTCCCACATTGAGAAATCTTGGATACCAAGAGCTAAAATATCAAAGAAAAGTTCTTGATTAACAGATGAAATTCTGCAAGACAGTGACAAGATAAAGACCCAATAGAATCTCATTTAAGTCACCACATTCACTAACAAGGCCCCTATTCCTGTGTAATTTTAGTATTAAGGGATTCACATTTAGGTAATATTCTCTGCCTTGTTTACAAATGGCATGATATACAAATCTGTACAATGGATTTTATAATTATCCTCAATATTTCCTGCCTCTACTTCTGTGGTGATTATACTTCTCTGCCTCAATAATAACATGCTTGGTTCTTACTTTGGCCAATAAAATATGAGAGGCAATGTACACCACTTCTGAACAGTTGTTGAAGAGTCACTGTGTTTCATCACCCTGTGTTTCCATCACTGTGTGTTTATTTTTCCTTTGGTGCTATCACACAGGTAAAGAAATAAACACTGAGATAAATTAACAGTGTTCATAAGTGAATTGAGGACAAGTTGTTTCAGAACCAACCAATATGAAATTTAATTCCATTCTTCTAGATACACAAAGTAAGAAGCTAAATATTTTAAGTTTCTAAATTCAAAGGGGAAAATTTGCAACATTTCAGGATTAAATATAAGATTTTAAAATATTTTATAGATAACCTCTTACAAATGAAAAATGTTTGCTTCTCTTCTATTCTGAGTTTGAGGTTTTTAAAAATTGTGAAATTGATGTGGCATTTATCAAGTACTTTTTCCATTGCATTAAATGAGTTGTGATTGTCTCTTTCATTCATCAATGTGGTAAATTACATTGATTTTGAGATGTTCAACCAACCAGCTTAGACATTTGGAAACTCTTAAGAAGAAGGTACTATTGTTATGCCTGTTTCACACATGAAGAATCTGAGGCACAGAGACACCAGTGATTTGCCCAAAGTCACACAGCTGGAATGTACTGAAGCCAGAATTTGAACCCAAATAGCCAGACTTGAGAGGTCCTGCACTTATCCACGGAGTTTACTACCACTACCACTTACAGCCTTACCATTTCAATTTTTATTAGATCATGGGAAAAAAGATAGAGTTATTTCTATAAAGTAAAAGTGAAAGTCACTCAGTTGTGTCCAACTGTTTGCAACCCCATGGACTATACAGTCCATGAAATTCTCCAGGCCAGTACTGGAGTGGGTAGCCTTTACCTTCTCTAGGGACTCTTCCCAACCCTTGTATTGAACCCAAGTCTGCCACATTGCAGGTGGATTCTTTACCAGCTGAGCCACCAGGGAAGCCCTATGTCTATAAACCTGTTACTAAAGTCTATTAATAAACCTCAAAGAATACATGCTGACTACTATATAAATTGCAAAATCATTTCAGATCTGTGAAAACTAAGTCTAGTAGTAGCCTTAATTCTCTACATGTTTTAGTTGATATGTTAAGAAGCTAGTATATTCTTGGATTTGAAATGTGACAAAATGTGCTATGCTCTAAATATAAATGAGTATCAAAGACACATTATTGATGTTTTAGTTATCTACTGCCATGTGCAAATTACTCTAAAATCAGTGGCTTATACAACAAACATTTACTGTCTAATTGTTTCCATGAGTCAGGAATTCAGGAGGGGCCTAGTCTAGGAGTTCTGAGTCAGGGTCCCTACTGAAGTGGGAATTATCTGAAGGTTTGACTGAGACCAAAGGATCTGCTTCCAAGACGACCTCACCCATATGACTGTTGACAAGAGGCCTCCGTTTCTGACTACATGGGCTTCTGCATATGGCTGCTTGAATGTTCTCATAATAAGGCAGCTGACTTTCCCCTAGAAAGTGACCCAAGATAAAAGAGTACAAGATAGAAGCTACTGTTACTGGTTTTTTTGTTTGTTTGTTTGTTTGTTTGCTGCTATATACACATATCATAAATTTTGCTTTATTCTGTCCATTAGAAGCACCACTACCTCCAGCCTGCACTCAAGGGAGAGCTGTCTCTTAAAGGGAGGCATACCCAAGGATCTGTTATATAAAAATCCCTACAGTAGGTAAAGGCTTAATTCTAAAATAACCCATTTGTTTTAGCCTTCTCAACTCATTTCCATTATTATTATTGAGAAGTCTGTCTCTTGTTCACTTATACATGTGGGAGTTAGCTGCTAGCTGCTAAGACTTTAATATCACTTTAGTTTATTAATCTTTCTTATTTGGTATTTTTTAGAGAATTATAAGAAAAAGAAAATTTGAATATACTTGACACAGCACAGAATACAATTCATGTTTGTTTGAATAAAGGAGTGAGGTATTAATTTATTTTGTTCTCAATCCAACTTTTTTCTCAATTGCAAATAGAGAAAACTAAAACTTATGAGAGAAAAATCAAGCCTTTGTCACTGCAAATGTAAACTTTTTCCAAATTCAACCCAACCTGAGTTAAACTACTTGCATCAATTGGCAAGTATTATTTCTACTGGAGGAAAATATCCATTTTCCAAACCAAAAACTATTTTTCAAAGGGGGATATTAGATTGGAAAAAAGAGAGAATAATTTTCCACCTTTGAAAATTACCTGTCATTGGTATGAAGAGAGATGATGTTTGAATAGAAAACATTTATTTCAACATTTTCCATGGGTGGAGAAATTTTCTCCTATCCTATCCTTTAAATACTTAATCCACATGAAGCACTTTAATCAACTAGGAAATACTCTTAAGTCTATTATAGACTTGTTTTAAGGCATGTAGACTTTCTAAGTGTTAACAATGATTTTCTCCTGAAAGTTAATAATGTTAATAATGCCTTTCCTCACTCAAATAGGTAGTTGGAATACCCAAAGCAAGATCAAACCAACACACAGCCATGAACAATGTAAAAGAATATGACTTGAATGTTCCTTTTCTGGGAATTCCAAGTATCCATTTGAGTGGTGAAAGGGAACCCTCCTACACTGTTAGTGGGAATGTAAATTGGTACAGCCACTATGAAGAACAGTATGGAGTTTCTTAAAAATTCTTAAAATAGAGCTACTATATGATCCTATAATCCCACTCCTGGGCACATATTTGGAAGAAACCATCAGTTGAAAGGATCCATGTACCCCAATGTTCATTGTAGCACTATTTACAATAGTCGAAGACATAGAAGCAATCTAAGTGTCCATCAGCAGATGAATGGATAAAGAAGATGTGTTACATATATACAATGGAATATTAATCAGCCATAAAAAAGAATGAAATAATGCCATTTGTAGCAACATGGATGGACCTAGAGGTTATCAAACTAAGTGAAGTCAGACAGAGACAAATATGTCACCTAGGTGTGGAAACAAAAAGTGATACTAATGAACTTATTTACAAAATATAAACAGAACCGTAGACGTGGAAAATAAACTTCCAGTTACCAAAGGGGAAAGGTAGCAGAGAGGGATAAATTAGGAGGTTGAGATTTACAGATACATATTACTATATATAAAATAGATATTCAATTAAGAGCCTACTGCATAGTACAGGGAATTATACTCAATACTCTGAATTAACCTATATAGGAAAAGAATCTGAAAAAGAATATATATATATACATGTAAGTGTATGTGTATGCATGCTCAGTCATGTCTGACTCTTTGAGATTCCATGGACTGTAGCCTGCTAGGCTTCTCTGTCCATGGGATTATCCCAGCAAGAATATTGGAATGGCTTGGCATTTCCTCCTCCAGGGGAGCTTCCCGACCGAGGGATAGAACTCGTCTTCTGTGGCTCCTGCACTGGCAGGCAGATTCTTTACCACTGAGCCACCTGGGAAGCCCATATGTGTGTATGTGTATTTATATACATATATGTGTGTGTATTTATCTATATATATATAAACTGAATCACTTTGCTGTACACCTGAAATGATAACATTGTAAAATAATAGAAAACTCCAATATAAAAAAAGAATGTTTCCTTGATAAATCCTAAATCATAAGGATGCTAGAAATCTCAAGCATGAAAAGTAAACATCTTAATATTAAATATATCTGGTCATAATAAAAAGTAAATGGTGCATAATAGTGAAAAAAAAGAAAAGATGACAAGGATGAATGTCAAGCTGGTTCAGTTTTCAGAGCTTTTATTCAAATTGCACCAAGTTGGTGGCTAAGGTTTAGGAAACAAATTCTGACTAAAATCTAAGTGATTGAAGGGAAACACCTATCATTCTCTCTTTGTGTTGTGGCATAAAGGAAAAGAATGCCTGGAGCAAAAGCTATTCTTAGCTTCATTGTGGGCCAGTGTATAGTCGATGACAGATTCCTGTTATGAATTTTTGAAGTGTCACAAGAACATCTTAAATAGAGAAATAGATTTTCTCTTCTACAGCATCTTAATGTGTCACTTTGTTCCCAGCATGAAAGTAATAGAATGAGATCAGTACCACATTTTTTTCCATTGCCTCACCTTTTGTCTCTGTGTCATTAATTTCCATAAGAAACATACTGTAAATAAAGAAGGCTTCAGTGAAGATGTTCCTTGGCTAAGCATGTAATAGTAGACCTGGGTTTCTAGTTACTCAGTTAACCAATGTACTGTATGCCCCAAAGAGAAAACCACAAGATTCACACAGCATATGTAAGATTAGCTTTAGGTGCTCTTCAGCCAATTTGGTGCATTGAAGTAAGTCTCAACAATGACCCTGCTACCCCCACCACCACCCCAGTAGTTCTTTTGGTGAACTGGAGGAGTTTTCAGTTATTACAAGATTTTGGGAGAAAGAAGGTTGAAGAGTTCTACCAATCTTATATTTGGTATTTAGTATATTTGGTATTTGGTGAGCAATAGCTAGAGATTTTTATCTTTCTGAAATTCCTCAGAGAGTCCCACATGATGAACAATAAAGCATTCTGTATGGCTTTTGAATTTCCAAACAGCCAAAGAAGTGAAAAATCTGTTCATAGTGATCAGAGCTCAGAATCCAACTCCATTTTCCATAGACAGAAAAGACCTTTCGTAGGTAAGTAAGTGAAAGTCACTCAGTCGTGTCCAACTCTTTGTGACCCCTTGGATTTCTCCAGGCTAGAATACTGGAGTGGGTACCCTATCCCTTCTCCAGGGGATGTTTCCAACCCAGGGATTGAACCCAGGTCTCCCGCACTGCAGGTAGATTCTTTACCAGCTGAGCTATGAGGTATTTATACACTGAATTTTCCAGTATTGCAACTACATTATTAATCAACAGGAAATTTACGCTATTTTGTTCATTAAGCAGATCAAAAGTTATACCCTTGGAAAAACTTGTGTCCTTGACTACAAGTTGCTCACAAGTTGCCTACACAACGTATCTGTGTCAAAGTTCATGTGAAGCTGTGGCATTCAGTGATTCTAAAGTTAACTCTAGGTGCAAGCAGCTGACCACCTTATAACATCTTCTAATGTGATCATATATGCTTTTAGACATCAAATAAATAAGGCAGTATTTATTGTTTTTAGTTTAAATTACTTTCCTTTTATCTTTTATTTCATTATAATTATGGGGTTTTACTTTTCTGAGGTATAGATAGTATAAAGGGGTCAAAATATTTGTTATAAAAATTGAGGTTGAATCAAGGAATGAAAACCACTGATGAAGAAGCTAAGAATTTGACTGCAATTCCTTTTAAATCCACCTGGATTTTAATTCTTGTTCTACCATGTGTTAAGTGTTATGTCCTAGGGAAATGTTCTTAAGGTCACTGACCCTCTGCCACCATCTCTAAAACAAATAATGCAGTCCTCGAAAAGTTGTGGTCAAGATTAAATAAGATACTGAGACGTCAAGGTCCTGACTTCAATCTGAGTTTTTAAGAAGTGATAACAAAGGCTTTGTGTCCCTTGATGGGACTTAACAGAGCATTTGACTATTCATTTCATGGTTCAGTTGAAGAAGTCAGAATAAGTCACCTAAGTTTATAATTGACAGACACTCATTTAGGTTTCTTATAGTCTGAGAAATTCTGACTCATTTTGTCTAGATTGGGACCCAGGAACAAGTATATACTAAAAGTCCTCTCCAGGTGATCTAATGAGCAATCATATTTGAGAACCATCTCACCAAACCAACTCACCTGACTGGAAGAGCAGAAAACAGTAAACAATCTGTAGACACAGGATCACAAAGTTGGAAGTACAACTTCTATGGAATGTAATAAAATAATAGGTTCAAGGACATCCATATACATTGCAGTTGTATGGAGGATGATGAGAATTCATTCTCCATTCCTGCTTCTTCAAACATTTCAGTGAGGAAACAAGTCTTTAGGAATGCTCCCTTAGTAGCTGATATACTATGTGGGATGGCATCCACTGGTGACCATTCTGGTGTGCTGGGGTATTAATTAGCTGCAATTTAAATTTTATTTCAGTACAATCTCTCATGAAATTCCCAAAAAGCAATTCTCTCTTTTATCTTAGCTAAATTCAAGTTACCTCATATTTTAAAATCTTCTTTTCCTTTTCTTAAGAAAGCAAAGTGGCTTCAATTTAAGCATATATAATACACATATATCAATATCAATATACATGTATGAATATATTCACTTTTGATAATACTCTTGGAGCTGATTTCTTAGCCAACAAGGACTAAAGGTCAACACTTCATTCCCAGATCCTTTCCTCTCAAGGTAATTTAAATAACAAATGTAAAATCCATCTTCAGTTTGTGGCCAGATTGTTGCAGGAGCCCGTTTCTCCCAGTCATCAGTTAAATAATAAACTCTGTCTGGTACACAGGAAGCCAACAATGAGAAGCTAAATTTGTGTCTCCTAACAGATGTTTTCAGCCGGGAAAGCACTGATGCACTTCATGCAATCTTTTTCTGAGAAAATCAGACGTTTTTCAAGCTCTGATCCATAATCACAGGCTCAGAAGCTGAAATGTGAAGGAAAACAATACCAGGAAGAAAGCCCATCCAGTAGGTAATGCTTCATGGGCCACCACTGTAGCCAGCAAGGAAAGCCGAATATCAGCCATCTGTTTACCACTCAGTGAGTTGTTTTGATAGGATTTTAATCTGAGCAGATTCACTGGGATACATGAAGGCTGAGTATATACTATAGAAGATGCCAACACATCCTATAGGGAGAGTTTAGGACAACATGGTCAACATTATGCTTTTAAAGAATTCAGAGCAGAGTTAATAGCAGGGCCTTTAAACCTGAAAAGTGGGGAAAACAAGATTTGAACATCATATTCTATTTGTTCATAGTGTCTGAACTTTTTTAAGAGGAGGGAGAGTTTGCTGTGTTATCTGGTAATATATAAGAGGTCCATACAGTAGTGCAAATCCCTGAAGCATACTTCGAGCAAAGCAATCAATTCTTTCATGGTCTGTATTTCTCCATGGAATACAGCTAAAATGTTCTATCAATAAAATAGCATACAAGAAACACCATTTCACCTATCAAGCATTAAACTAGAACAGATATTTATGTGGTGATATGGCCTGTAAATTTTAAGCTGGTAAAATATACCATGGAAAAATCCCAAAAATGAATTAGTATAAAGGATCTATGGGGATTTAAAAGTACCTTTTATAAATTATTTCATTAACCTCCTAAAACATCCTGTTTTTTATGACTTCTATGCCTGTTTTATAGAGAGGATGTAAAGTCAAACAGAGGCAAGAGTTTGACTGGGCCTGGGTACAGCAAAGGTTGATGTGATTGAGTCATGAATCTTCAGTCTTTGATAGTCAGCTTGAGGGATTTGGGTCTGTCTACATTGGCCATATTTTCTGGCCAAATGTGATACTTTTACACATATTATGAGTAACTCATGGAAACTCTAAAGAGACTTATAATAAAGCCTGAGAAGTGATTTATTGCTGTCTCCATGTTTTTGTCCTACCTCTCTTCTTTCTCAATCATTCAGTTCTGGGCCCTATGGGACTATTTTTGGCACACATTTTATGTATCCTAGTAGAATATGGTGGGACACACACACACACACAAACCCAGTAACAATTTACATACCAATCTATACAAACTACCTATATGTTCATTGTACTTTGTTCCCCTTGTGTAAATACAGAAGAAAGGTCAAGAGGTCAAAGGTCAAGGCAAAGAGGAAGGGACCCAGACTTTGCGAGCACACCTAGGTACAAGATCCAGTAGACTTTGAGAGCACACCCTGGTACAAGATCCATTTTGAGGATTTATTAACTCATGGTCCTGGGAGAGTGCCTCACAAATGATTCTGTGCTATCTCATACAGATCTTTCCTAACTTTCCAAATGAGTTTCAAATTGAAGCTCATATTTCAACTTTCACTTAGAAAATGTTCACACAAGTTTACACCAATCATTTACAAACCAGAGAGCACCTGTTTGCTCAATAGTGAAAGCAAAGAAGACAGTAAAAACATGCATCTAACAGTTTTATCCATGATGATGTGATCACTCACCTAGAGCCAGACATCCTAAAGTGTGAGGTCAAGTAGACCTTAGGAAGCATCACTATGAACAAAGCTAGTGGAGGTGATGGAATTCCAGCTGAGCTATTTCAACTCCTAAAAGATGATGCTGTTAAAGTGTTGCACTCAGTAAGCCAGCAAATTGGAAAACTCAGCAGTGGCCACAGGAATGGGAAAAGTCAGTTTTCATTCCAATCCCAAAGAAACACAATGCCAAAGAATGCTCAAACTACTGCACAGTTGCATTCCTCTCACATGCTAGCAAGGTAATGCTCAAAATCTTTCAAGCTAGGCTTCAACACTATGTGAACTGAGAAATTCCAGAATTACAAGCTGTATTTAGAAAAGGCAGAGGAACCAGATATCAAACTGCCAACATCTGTTGGATCATAGATAACACAAGGGAATTCCAGAAAAATATCTACTTCTGTTTCATTGACTACACTAAATAAAGCCTTTGACTGTGTGGATCACAACAAACTGTGGAAAATTCTTCAAGAGATGGGAATACCAGACCACCTTACCTGCCTCTTGAGAAAGCTATATGCAATTCAAGAAGAAACAGAACTGGACATGGAACAACAACTGGTTTCAAATTGGGAAAGCAGTACATCAAGGCTGCTTTCTGTCACCCTGTGTGTGACAGCAGTACTGTCACCCTGCTTATTTAACTTCTATGCAGAGTACATCATGTGGAATACTGGGCTGGATGAAACACAAGCTGGAATCAAGCTGTCAGGAGAAGTATCAATAACCTCAGAGATGCAGATGATAGCACTTTAATGGCAGAAAGAGAAGAGGAACTAAAGAGCCTTGCGATGAAGGTGAAAGAGGAGAGACTAAAGGCTGACTTAAAATTCAACATTCTGAAAACAAAGCTAATGGCATCCAGTCCCATTACTTCATGGCAAATAGATTGGCGGGGAATGGAAACAGTGACAGACTTTGTTTTCTTGGGCTCCAAAATAAACTGCAGATGGTGACTGTACCCAGGAAATTAAAAGATGCTTGTTCCTTGGAAGAAAAGCTATGACCAACCTAGACAACATATTCAGAAGCAGAGACATCACTTTGCCAACAAAAGTCCATATAGTCAAAGCTATGAATTTTCCAGTAGTCATGTATGGATGTTAGAGTTGATAAAGAAGGCTGAGTGCTAAATAATTGATGCTTTTGAACTGTGGTGCTGGAGAAAACTCTTGAGAGTCCCTTGGACAGGAAGGAGATCAAACCAGTCAATCCTAATGAAAAATATTCTGAATATTCATTGGAAGGACTGATGCTGAAGCTCCAATACTTTGGCCACCTGATGGCAAGAGTTGACTCACTGGAGAAGACCCTGATTCTGGGAAAGACTGAGGACAGCAGGAGAAGGGGGTAGCAGAGGATGAAACAGTTGAATGGCATCATCGAGTCAATGGACATCAGTCTGAGCAAACTCCAGGACACAGTGAAGGACAGGGAAGCCTGTTGTGCTATATAGTCCATGGGGTCATAGAGTTGGACACGACTGTGTCACTGAACAACAAACAGTTCTGTCTTCTGAATTTACTTCTTTCTGAGGCTGATTAGAAAATTAAGTGTGCTGGGAGACTCATCCTTATTGGTTTACCTTCTTAATTATGTGCACTGAGACAACACTGGCAAGTTTTTCTATCAGAAGATTCTTGTTTTATCTAGTTAACTAGGAAAAAAATCTGTATTTTATTATGTATTTTGTATAAAAAAATGAATACCTAGGCATAAATATATCAGTATTGCTTTTTTATTTTTCCCAGGGAAATAATCAAAACAAGAGTCTGTGGCCCATTCTTCCTACCAGAGTTTGACATCTGCTTTCCTTCTTTCTCATGGACTCTGGCCCTGAGAAGGAAGATAATCATGAACATACCTTGAAGAAATTCACCAGAAAGTGAGAAGTTCACTTTCTTCACATGTGACATGGACAGACTACTAACTTCATAGGCTATTTGGGAGAATAAATGAGTCAATGAATGCTAAGTGCAAAAATGATAGACATCAAACAATAAGTGCTAGCTGTCTCATCAGTATCATCTTCATCTCTCATATCACTCTGGCAGATACTTCCAACTTGCACCTCCAGATCTATTTCCACCCTCTCTCCTGCCCATTGCCCTCAGAGGCTGATCTTGCTTCAGGTTTTGATTAACCAACAAGGAGCTCAGAAAGGAGGTCAGAAGAAGCCATCCTATAGCCTCCTCATACCCTTGAAAAGCAACTCCTTTTGAATAATTTTAATTTGAGTGTGCCACTTGTTTCCCAATGGGACACCAACTTATAATAAATTCACCTGTTATCTTCATTGGAACATTATAAAGGAAACATTGTTTATATAATTAGCTAGCTAAACTCACAAGTTTCATCCATATAAATCATTTTTAGGAGTCAAACAGTAAAATTTGCTTCTCAGTTCAGTTCAGTTCAGTCGGTCAGTCGTGTCCGACTCTTTGCGACCCCGTGAATTGCCGCACGCCAGGCTTCCCTGTCCATCACCAACTCCCGGAGTTCACTCAGACTCACGTAATTCAATTATGACATATGTCTAAATTATGATATCAGCAAAGCAAGAAATAAAGGTATTTTAGCTGATGTTCAAAAAGGTACAGGTTTCCTGTGTTGAAAATGGGATTTAATATAAGCCTTAGTCTGATAGGGAGAAGGCAACAGCAGCCCACTCCAGTACTCTTGCCTGGAAAATCCCATGGACAGCGGAGCCTGGTAGGCTGTAGTCCATGGGGTCCCTAAGAGTTGGACACGACTGAGCGATTTCACTTTCACTTTTATGCATTGGAGAAGGAAACGGCAACCCACTCTGGTATTCTTGCCTGGAGAATCCCAGGGACAGGGGAGCCTGGTGGGCTGAAGTCTATGGTGTCGCACAGAGTTGGACACGACTGAAGCGACTTAGCAGCAGCAGTAACAGTTAGTCTGATAAGCATTCTGCCTTCATGGCTTTTTTCTTTTACAAATGCCTATTATGGTCATTTTCATTGTTCATTTTAGGTGCTTAAAGACAATGACAATTCATTTCTCTGTATCCCATTCAAAATATTGATGCTATAAATGTTCTAAAAGTCTGATTCTTTTTATTCTTTTACTTAAAAAAAATATTTTCATTTGGTGTGACATTTTTCTAATAACATTTACCTATTGATACCAGTATCTGTTATCTTACCTCACTTAAACAGTCCTGGAGAGAAAACCAACAGCTGCGAATTTTCTAACTTGCTGTCTGTTGTGTAGATGTGCCCCTTACCATCTGCTGTGCCTCAGTGTTCCCATCTGTTAAAGAGGAATGTTTCAAGACATACCTAGCTCCCTGGACAGTTTTCAAATTAATATAAGGTAGGTGAAAGTACTTTAAATGTTACAAATGTCAGGATTTCTAAAGTTATATAACTTATCAGATAAACATATTCTACTTTATTTGTGTGAGAAAAACTGTACTGTTTTTTATTTAAAGGTACAGTGATGTAATTTCATAGCTGAATTAACAGTAAGAAAAAGTGACTCAAACACTCGTAACCTGACATTGGGAGTGAGGAGGGACCTGCTTTGCTGTTTAATCACTAAGTCATGTCTAACTCTCTTGTGACCCCATGTCTTATAGCTTGCCAGGCTCCTCTGTCCATGGCGTTTCCCAGACCAGAATACTGGAGTGGGTTGCCATTTCCTCCTGCAGGGGCTCTTTCCAACCCAGGAATGGAACCATGGGTCTCCTGCATTGGCAGGCGGATTCTTTACCCCTGAAGCACTAAGGAAGCAGGGACCTGCTTAGTCCATTTCTAAGAATAGCTTTGCTAAGAATTATCCATTACAATTAAAACTCTAGAATGAATTTTCTTAATTCCTATTTCTAGTTTCTCATTGTTTCCAAGAAAAAGCAGAAGATGGTATAGCCAATCAGCCTGAAAGATCAGAGAAAATTCTTAAAAACTGGTAGTTAGATATAAAAAGCAAAGAATATTTTTCTTCACAATTGCTCTACCTGAATCTACAACAGAGGGTTTAGTATATCCAAATGAAAGATTCAAAGAAAATACTCAGAGAAAAATATGCTTAACTTTTACTTTGGTTGGAACATAAGAATTAATATTTATATTGGAACATATAAAATGAATATACTCATATTTAGAAGTTCACAAATACAGAAATGAACTTCAATATTTGGGTTCAATATTAATTTCTTTAAACCTTATTTTCCTGATTTCTTCATTTATTAAAAAAAAAGTACATCCATTGCAGACCTACTATGTAACAGGAACTGCCCTAAGAGCTAGAAATTGTGTGTTAAATCTTTATCTAGTAAAGTTCTTAGACATGTGGAGGCTGCATTCTAGCAGTAAATGACAGAAAATAAACTAATAAGTGGGAAAAATAATATAAATAATGTTCAGGGCTATGAATAAAATAAATGGAATTGATGTGATCAAAGTGTCTGGCTAGAGGAATTAGGTAAGATTGGGTGGCCATCAAGAAAACCTAAAGAAGTGGCATTTGACTTGAGATGTGTATGAAAAGAGAGATAAAGATTTGGATTCCAAAACAATATTGTAAAGCAATTATTTTCCAAATAAAGATAAATAAACTAAGAAAAGAAGATTTGGAGGTAGAAGATTCCAGGCAGAGGGAATAACAAACAAACCTGAAGGCAGTGGTAAACCTAGTGTAGCTGGGGGAAAAGGCTAATGTGAAGTTAGGTAGGGGAAGGCCTTGTGAATTAAGGTTTGATTTGCATACTATTTTAATTGCAAAGGTAAGCCATTAGAATGTTTTGAGAAGATAAATGGTATTTATTCACTCACTTGATAATTATTTAGCACCACTGGTATAACAGGCATTGATCCATGCTGAGAACTGGGCAACTACAGACAAAAATTCCTGTCTCTGACCTAGGGAATGGCCAGCCAGCTGCCTTGGAGAAGATCCTTTACATAGGAACAAAGTCAGAGATGGAGTCTGGAGTAGTAATTCAGGCAAGAGATATGGGGTTGTGGTTCGACTCAAGTAGGGATTGGGCCAAGTTTTGTCTGAATAGCTCAGTCACTAAGTCATGTCCGATTCTTTGCAACCTCATGGACTGCAGCACCCCTGGCTGTCATTCATCATCTGCTCACACTAAATAATAGGGTTTTTAAAAACATAGTATCATCTAACAGGTTGTCATGTAGTAAATGCTCAAAAATTATAAATATTACTGTTGAAAGTGAAAGAGGAGAGCAAAAAAGTTGGCTTAAAGCTCAACATTCAGAAAACTAAGATCATGGCATCCGGTCCCATCACTTCATGGGAAATAGATGGGGAAACAGTAGAAACAGTGTCAGACTTTATTTTGGGGGGCTCCAAAATCACTGCAGATGGTGACTGCAGCCATGTAATTAAAAGACGCTTACTCCTTGGAAGAAACGTTATGACCAACCTATATAGTATATTCAAAAGCGGGGACATTACTTTGCTGACTAAGGTCCGTCTAGTCAAGGCTATGGTTTTTCCTGTGGTCATGTATGGATGTGAGAGTTGGACTGTGAAGAAGGCTGAGCGCTGAAGAATTGATGCTTTTGAACTGTGGTGTTGGAGAAGACTCTTGAGAGTCCCTTGGACTGCAAGGAGATCCAACCAGTCCATTCTGAAGGAGATCACCCTGGGATTTCTTTGGAAGGAATGATGCTAAATCTGAAGCTCCAGTACTTTGGCCACCTCATGCGAAGAGTTGACTCATTGGAAAAGACTCTGATGCTGGGAGGGATTGGGGGCAGGAGGAGAAGGGGACGACCAAGGATGAGATAGCTGGATGGCATCACTGACTCGATGGACGTGAGTCTGAGTGAACTCCAGGAGTTGGTGATGGACAGGGAGGCCTGGCGTGCTGCGATTCATGGGGTCACAAAGAGTCGAACACGACTGAGTGACTGAACTGAACTGAACAGATGGGCAAGGAGTATCTTTCCAAATTGCACTGATTGTAGGGCTGAGAAACTATCAACATTCACTGGGTCCAGAAAAGAGAAACAGAAGCTACAAATAACCAGCTACTTATTAACAGTAACTGTCATGGCTAAGAAATGGGTAAGAATGACAACAAAGGATCTTTACATATAAGCAGTAATCTCTGATCATTTATTTTCCTCTGGATGGGGGAATATGAAAGGGAGGAATGGAAAAGGATACGGACTGGAGTGATGTGATTCATAACAGTGTCCCCAAAGTACATTGTTTACTATGGAAATTGAAAAATATTATACAATCAGTTCCAAGTTGTTGCTTAGAAAAATGCAATAGCAGTTAGGATATATATCTATATATTTTGCTTTGCTTTATACCTCTTTATTTGACAGATATAGACACAGACACGCATACATATACACACTCACGTGTGTTGTGTGTGTTTATTTTAATGAACTATCTCAAGTATTGCAGATTCTACCCATTTGCCCACAAAATGCTTCAGCATGGATATTCTAAGAATAGGGTATGTTGCCTTATAAATATATAATAGTATTATCAAAACAAAATCACTAAAATCCCTAACATAGAGCCCATATTAAAATTTCTCCTATTATTCCAAGTGTGATTTTATAGCATTTTTTTTTTTAAACACAAGATTCAGTTAAATTTCCACATGGCATTTGATGGATAAATTTCTTTTAGTTTAGGCTGATAATTATCTTTGAATAAATTATAGATTGAAAGTTTAAAATGTTGATTTAAAAATTTCTATACCTGTTCTTTAAGATAACTCCTTTTAAGCCATAGAAACACAGTAAAATATATTTTTAATGTCAAGAAAATATGAAGAAATGAATATGACTGATTTTTTCGTCAAAAAGATCCATGCTGAGGATACGTCAGTTTTGTTTTCTTGGTATACCTTTTTCTCTTTTCCATTTCAGGTAGGAGAACTTCAATTCTCTTTTGTGGGAGCCACATAATACTGTTCATATGGTTTGGGGAGGAAGGGCATTTCCTCCCCTCAATTTAGGAATAGAAATATAGCCCATGCCTGAGGAGTTAGAGAAGTCTATTCCCTCAACCACAGTATAGGATTGGACACGTGACCCAGGTCAGACAAGCCATCATCAGTAATAGGATCTTGTTAGAACTATTAGAAAGATATTTTCTTTGTCTGGCATTGTTAAATGGAGCATAAATAAATCAGAAAATTTGTAATTACTTCATGTAAATAATTGGCCTTAAAATGCAGCATAGAAAACATTTCTAAGGCAGAAGTAGGACACAGGAAATTTGACTGTTGATGTCTTCATCAAGTCCTTAGACCCACCCACTCCTGGAACAGGTCTACCTCTCACCAAAATAACCAGTAAATTTGTTCTCTTTACAGTTATAACTACATTTAGTTGTATTTCTGTCTTCTGCAACTGAATCATTCTGGTTAACTTCTTAATCTTTATTAAGTTTAGACTAAAATAGACCTTTGATGCAGCCTTCTCAGTTCATAGATCAAGAAGCTAAGGTACAGAGAAGCTTTGAAAATTGAAAGACTGCACTAGTTACTTCCAGCGCTACAACTAAAAACCAGGTTTCTAGACTTCTAGTTCTTCTGATCTCTTGTAATTTCACTTCAAAGTGTTATTTGTCAACCATAAAAGCTATGCACTGATTAACTAGATTTTATTAATCTTTGTGTGAACAAAGAAACCAGGTAAAAAAAGTTTTCTTCTGAAGGTAGATCCAGTGTTTAATTTGAGCATAATACTTTCTATAATTAGTCTTTAGTATGTTAGTAAAAACTAAATTTAAAATCCTCCAATCAAAGAAGGTATAGACTACTACAATGCCATTCATGTAACTGGATTTTCTTAGAGATGAAATCACCCTATAATAGGTGACTATTCTATTATTTCCTGTGATTGCTGTCTGCAAATATGTTCTACAGGAACTGTAATTAATGACATTTCATTTTACTAGCTATTAACTACATAACTGATCCAAATATTTGCTGTTTTAAGAAAAAATAGAATACATATAAAAGTTTCATGTAATAATATTAAAAAATTCTGTGATGATTACAATTTTAATTCCCCAAATACACTGTATCTCTTTCTTTACCCCCAGCTCACCCATCTGAAACATAGATTTTGAGCATCCTGAAGTTATTTTCTTTAATGTCTTTGAGAACATTGCAGAAAAACTTTTAATACTCTGAAACACTGGTACACAATCTGGCAATCTCGAAATCCAGCATTTACATCGAACTCAAGAAATAACACCGTTCCCTTCTAATTGCACTAGGGAACAATATGAAAACAACCATGTATTTTGTTTCCTCGTTTTCTTGAGTCTGCTACCCACAGGGTACTTAAACAGCCGATTTTCTCTTTTGCCATCTCTTTAGTTAACAACAAAAATATATTCAGCTACCAGGAAACTAAACAAGTGATTTAGGTTTCACTTGTCAAATCTATATTTCTCAAATATCCCCTGAGTTAGATTTGAGAAGGTGGTAAAGCTAAGGTGGTGTATATTTCATACATATTTAATCTGTAATTCTAAAGAGGTACAGTTCTTTTTTTGTTTGTTTCCTGTTAGTTTTGCTGGACCTATATGTCAGCAATAATATGCTTTGAATTGTTTCTATGGTATCCCACAGGGTCAAATGGTGAAACTGAATGACTTTAATTTTCCAGTAGGAGATTGTGGCATTCTGGTTCATTCATGTAAGAAGTCTCCACCTTTCTGCCTTCTGCTCCCTCATTCCTAAGTCATATTACATGCACAGTGTCTAAATGGATGACAGGTCCCCAGAAAAGGGCTGACTTAGGTTTTTTGATTATTCCTTAAAGCCAATCACCAGAAACTTCTTTATCTAGGAGAAAAGTAATATTAAAACACCTGAAGGTTAATATTTTTAGCTTATTTCAATGCTTTTGATATGAGTACTAAATGAGCAATTATTCCATGCCAGAGTTTATTTCTTCCCTACTTTCAATAGAAGCCAGCTTCTCTACCTCTTATCAGAAGAGTGCTACCTTCTTTTACTTATTTCTAGTCTCAGCTTGATGTCACAATATTCATCAGCTACAGGAAAGGAGAAGGAGGTAGCTGTTAAACTCTTTCTAATGAACAACATTTTAATTGTATATTGATGCATTTAAGAAAATGGGAATTCTGACAGTGCCAACTCAAATAAAAAAATCCCATCAGCTACCATAGTTAAAAAGGCATAGGATTCCACTGATGACAATATACTGGGTTAGGCACTCTGACAATGCTCCCACTGAGAACTTAAATGTCTTGGATACAGTATTTTAAAGCATCTTTTAAAGTGCATTTGTTCATCTACAAGAATAAAAAGACTCTCCTAAGTCCAAAATCTTAGTAAAAACAGGACCCAAAGAGGTAAACAGAGCACTGAAGCTGGCTTTTGCTTTAGAGTCTTTGCCAACTCCTGTTGATTTTTAGCTTTTATGTTCTATAAGTGGAGGTGGTAAAGTGGCAGGGAAAAGAGTTTAGGAATCTACTAAAATGGAGAGTCTAACAGAAAACCCCCACAGTTAACTGGTACCCAAGAACATCCATCAGTGTAATGATGGCCAGAAATAAATCTATGACCCTTCTCAAGGGTGAATAATGGAAAACACCCATCTCAGATCTTGGCACTAGACTGAGAAGAAAGAAACCTCTGCTGAAAAATGCATACCACAGCTGGTCCTCATTACAATAGGCAGCAAAAACTTTTAACCCTAGAATTTAGTTCAAGCTGATCCACGAAGGTACTTAACAAAAGCAGTAAAAATACGTTGTTGAATACCAACTTTTAACACAGATGTCAAAAGATCCCAACCAATAATCTATATACAGTCAATAACCACAAAACTCATAATGAAATGAAATGACGTGAACAAAACTAGCAGAAACCACAGCCATAACTTAAAGGCACAGATGTTAGATTTATCATAGAATTTAAAATTAATAGGGTTAACATGCTTCAATAAATAAGGTAGGGCCTGAAAATAAGAATGACTATGATACTGCCAAAACACTTGTGAAAAGGAGCCAACATGTAGTAGTAAAAATTATAATTGAAATTAAAACTCAATGAGCATTTTATATAAGAGATAGAAGAAAAAGTGTTAGAAGACTGGAAAACTAAACCTATCCAGAAGTCAGCACAGAAAAACAAGACAAAAAGAAAAGAACAAAACACGGAGGATGCAGGAAAGATATCTACCAGACACCTGAGTTTTAGAATGAAAAAAAGGTAACGACTGATAAACTTCCTGGAACTGTTTTTAAAATCAAGATTTATATTCAATTTAACAAAGAGGAATAAATTTGAAAACCACCCACATCTAGACATAATGTAATGAAATTTCAGAGCAACAAGCCAAAAAAAAAAAATCATAACTATCAACATTATGTACATTGTAACTGTAATGAATAAAAAAGGCTATTAACGTTTTAGCAACAAATATAAAAACTTAATTGAAATAGAAACATTGTAAGAAATAAACATTAAAAAATTAACTAAAGAAATATAAAATCTGAATGACCAATGTTCATATATATCATACCATGACAAAGAACCCAAGGCAAAAACTGGCAAAACGAACTGCTTATATAAACACACTCAGTTCTACTTTTCTTCCACAAATAACCCACGACATGAACATGAGTGCAATATGTTCTTTGTTTTATGCCCCAGCCTCGTCTCACTGCACCCAGGACTTAGACTGTGCTTCAAAAACTTAACTACTTACAGTCTGCAGATTCCAAGCTGTTTTATCTGGTCTTTGCCTGGGGCAGTTAATTCTGAAACTTCTCCTCTATCCACTTTCTGTCTCTTTCAGGGAACTTCTGCTCATTATTTATGATTTCACTCAGGTGTTCCTTATTCTAGGTTGCCTCTGTAACTTGCCTCACCTGACCCTCATCTTGACTAAAGGTCTCTCCATTTGTATAGAATGCATGAATAACTGCCTTTGCAACCTTTATTACTTAAATAATAAAGCCATCTGTTTCTTGGCCCTCTCTCCCAGCTGACCAAGAGGGTCAGAGATCAGAGGTCAGTGACTTTGAATTTCATCATTTGATTCCATGCTGTTCTTCAAGATCTAACATAGTGTTTAAATATAATACTTCATATCAACTTGTTCAATAATTCTCTAATAAATGAATGCAATTCATTTTTATATTGAATTAGCCATTTAGTTCATCCATCGCCTAGCTTTTGGCAACAAAAAGCTTTCTGCTTGATTTCCCTATAATTTTTTTGGTGAGAAAAGAATGTATCTACATCAGTTCAATTCAGTTCAGTCACTCAGTCGTGTCCGACTCTTTCCAACCCCATGAATCGCAGCACGCCAGGCCTCCCTGTACATCACCAACTCACGGAGTTCACCCAAACTCACGTCCATCGAGTCCATGATGCCATCTAGCCATCTGATCCTGCCCCCAATCCCTCCCAGCATCAGAGTCTTTTCCAATGAGTCAACTCTTCGCATGAGATGGCCAAAGTACTGGAGTTTCAGCTTTAGCATCATTCCTTCCAAAGAAATCCCAGGGTTGATCTCCTTCAGAGTGGACTGGTTGGATCTCCCTGCAGTCCAAGGGACTCTCAAGAGTCTTCTGCAACACCACAGTTCAAAAGCATCAATTCTTCGGCGCTCAGCCTTCTTCACAGTCCAACTCTCACATCCATACATGACCACAGGAAAAACCATAGCCTTGACTAGACAGACCTTAGTTGGCAAAGTAATGTCTCTGCTTTTGAATATACTATCTAGGTTGGTCATAACGTTTCTTCCAAGGAGTAAGCGTCTTTTAATTTCATGGCTGCAATCACCATCTGCAGTGATTTTGGAGCCCCCAAAAAAGAAAGTATGACACTGTTTCTACTGTTTCCCCATCTATTTCCCATGAAGTGATGGGACCGGATGCCATGATCTTTGTTTTCTGAATGTTGAGCTTTAAGCCAACTTTTTCGCTCTCCTCTTTCACTTTCATCAAGAGGCTTTTTAGCTCCTCTTCACTTTCTGCCATAAAGGTGGTGTCATCTGCGTATCTGAGGTGATTGATATTTCTCCCAGCAATCTTGATTCCAGCTTGTGTTTCTTCCAGCTCAGCGTTTCTCATGATATACTCTGCATAGAAGTTAAATAAGCAGGGTGACAATGTACAGACTTGATGTACTCCTTTTCCTATTTGGAACCAGTTTGTTGTTCCATGTCCAGTTCTAACTGTTGCTTCCTGACCTGCATACAGATTTCTCAAGAGGCAGGTTAGGTGGTCTGGTATTTCCATCTCCTTCAGAATTTTCCACAGATTCTTGTGATCCACACAGTCACAGGCTTTGGCATAGTCAATAAAGCAGAAATAGAAGTTTTTCTGGAACTCTCTTGCTTTTTCCATGATCCAGTGGATGTTGGCAATTTGATCTCTGGTTCCTCTGCCTTTTCTAAAACCAGCTTGAACATCAGGGAGTACATGGTTCACATATTGCTAAAGCCTGGCTTGGAGAATTTTGAGCATTACTTTACTAGCACGTGAGATGAGTGCAATTGTGTGGTAGTTTGAGCATTCTTTGGCATTGCCTTTCTTTGGAATTGGAATGAAAACTGACCTTTTCCCGTCCTGTGGCCACTGCTGAGTTTTCCAAATTTGCTGGCATATTGAGTGCAGCACTTTGACAGCATCATCGTTCAGGATTTGAAGCAGCTCAACTGGAATTCCATCACCTCCACTAGCTTTGTTCGTAGTGATGCTTTCTAAGGCCCACTTGACTTCACATTCCAAGATGTCTGGCTCTAGATGAGTGATCACACAATCATGATTATCTGGGTCGTGAAGATCCTTTTTGTACAGTTCTTCCATGTATTCTTGCCACCTCTTCTTAATATCTTCTGCTTCTGTTAAGTCCAGACAATTTCTGTCCTTTATTGAGCCCATCTTTGCATGAAATATTCCCTTGGTATCTCTAATTTTCTTGAAGAGATCTCTAGTCTTTCCCATTCTGTTGTTTTCCTCTATTTCTTTGCATTGATTGCTGAAGAAGGCTTTTTTATCTCTTCTTACTATTCTTTGGAACTCTGCATTCAGATGCTTATATCTTTCCTTTTCTCCTTTGCTTTTCGCCTCTCTTCTTTTCACAGCTATTTGTAAGGCTGCCCCAGACAGCCATTTTGCCTTTTTGCATTTCTTTTCCATGGGGATGGTCTTGATCCCTGTCTCCTCTACATTCTCACGAACCTCATTCCATAGTTCATCAGGCACTCTATCTATCAGATCTAGGCCCTTAAATCTAATTCTCACTTCCACTGTATAATCATAAGGCATTTGATTTGGGTCATACCTGAATGGTCTAGCGGTTTTCCCTACTTTCTTCAATTTGAGTTTGAATTTGGGAATAAGGAGTTCATGATCTGAGCCCCAGTCAGCTCCTGGTCTTGTTTTTGTTGACTGTATAGAGCTTCTCCATCTTTGGCTGCAAAGAATATAATCAATCTGATTTCGGTGTTGACCATCTGGTGATGTCCATGTGTAGAGTCTTCTCTTGTGTTGTTGGAAGCGGGTGTTTGCTATGACCAGTGCATTTTCTTGGCAAAACTCTATTAGTCTTTGCCCTGCTTCATTCCATATTCCAAGGCCAAATTTGCCTATTACTCCAGGTGTTTCTTGACTTCCTACATCTATATCAGAAGTGAATATCTCATCTGATTAATAGTCAACCCTAAGTTTTAAACTTGGCATTTTGGCCTTTACATAGATGTCTCTTGAGTGTGCTAAGAGTGGTTCTGTTTTCTTGAGTCAGGTCTGATGAGCGAGGACCACAGTGCTGATCAAGATAAATGCCACCAGCTGAGGCTTTGTGCAGGCAACCAGTTACCCTTTCTTTACACAGATCTCTGGACCTGGAGTTCCCTTCCTTCCAGAAACATCCTCCCAACATTTAGCAAACTAAACAAGAAAAAAAAAAAAAACATAAGAAAAATTAGATTTCTTCTTTTTCTTGCAAAGCTTTACATTCTACTTGATTTGAGGCAGCTCACATTATGAGAGAAAGATAGGTTTTGGTATCAAGTAGACCTCAGCTCATTTGGCTCTGATACTTAGTAACTGTGAGTTCTGGGAAGTTTTATAGCCTTTTAAAGCATGTTTTTCATTTCTAAATAGGACAATAATCTCCACTTCACTTGCTGTGGAAATTCCATGCCAAACATTTGGCCCACTGCCTTGTACCGACCAGGCCCTCCATTGGTTCACTTCCCTTCCCTGCTGAGACATGAGCCTGCTACAGCTTTGTATAATAACTGAAGTGCATGATTATTTTTCCTGCTATATTATAAGCTTCTTGTGGGTGAATACTTTATCATAACAATTTTGTATAATATCATACCTTGGACACAATAAAAACTTAATAAATGTGGTGAATTCCCATAGTTGTATCATCTTTCCAAGTAAATATACACAGGAAACCGCATTTTAACAACATGGGCTTGATTTCTACTTTAATAGTAAACAAGAACCATTTGATGGCCCAGAGCTGTGTTTCGGAACCTAGTTCACCTTACAGTGTTCACGCAGTTGCTGCTGCTTTTTGACCTTCGGGCATGTTCATCCACATTCTCCATCCACCACTTCTGCCTATGCTCACGTAAGGCAGGACTCCAGACCTCTCTTGCCTTTCTAGGTATCTGCTGGTCAGCCTCATCTTCTTTCCTATTTTTCCCACAGTCCATCTTTATTTTCTGCCCATAAATGAAATATTTAATGTTATCTAAATGAAGGGTCCCCGATCCTTGGGCTGGGGACTGCTCCCAGTTCATGGCCTGGGAGGAACTGGGCTGCAAAACAGGAGTGAGTGGTAGACAAGTGAGAAAAGTTTCATCTGCCACTTGCTATCACCCACATTACTGCCTGAACCATGCCCCCCACCCACCCCAGGGTCTGTGAAAAAATTGTTTTCCATGAAACCAGTCCCTGGTGCCAAAATATTGGGAACCGTTGATCTAAACAACACATTTTCTTCTAAAATATAATTTTGGTCATGCTGTTTCCTCTATCTGAACTACTATTAGTATTTCTTTGCCTAGGAAATTTCTATTTACTTAAATCCCAGCTGAAATATCTCCTTCCTCATGAAACATTTTCTGATGTTCTTTGATGGTTTCTTATGTTTCCCTCTGGGCCCTGTCGACTTAAAAAAAAAAAAAAAGTGCAGCATAAGAGTTATGAGTTAAGTTTTATCTGGGGCAAAGTAAAGGAGTATAGCTGGGAGATAGCATCTCAGATAACTTCAAGAAACAGCTCCGAAGATGTAGGGGGGAAGCTCAGTATTATATATGATTTTCGTTAAGGGGGCACATGCAGTCAAGCAAACATTTTAGCAGAGGCTTGCTGTGACTCACAAGGAGCAGATGTCTCCATTAAATGATTTTAGTGCTTTCCTAGATATGAGAAAATGTAAGAATTTAGGCTCATAAAATCTTCTCCTGAAAATATCTAACTATCTTGAAGGCCTATTCTGTCAGTTTTTCCCAGACCATAGAATGCCTCTTTCCTGATCACTTGAACTCCTTTCAGGGTGTACTGAAGGTCAGCCACTGCAGTGGCTAGTGACTTAATCCTTGTAGAGGCAATCCTTGTAGAGGCAGATGGCCAGTGCCGATTTTTAGTTGGCAGCAGTATTCAAATAGATCCATTTGGATCCATTCAAAATGGGTCCATTTGAGGTTAAAAAATCAAGTTACAGAAGTTTTCAAAATAAAGAAACATCAAATTTGAATATGCATAGTTGTTTCATGATTTAAACATTTCATATTCTTGGAATTAATATTTTAGTTTTTCATACCTTTCAAAATAATGAATAAAAAGGTAGTAATATCTGCTTGGAGCTTTCCTGGTGGCTCAGTGGTAAAGAGTCTGCCTGCCAGTGTAAGAGAGGCAGGAGACAGGGGTTTGACCCCTAAGTTGTGAAGACCCCCTGGAGGAGGAAGTGGCAGCCCACTCCAATATTCCTGCCTGGAGAATCCCATGGTCTGAGGAGCCTGGTGGGCTACAGTCCATGGAGTCTCAAAGAGTCAGACATGACTTAGCACACACATGCACACGCAATATCTTCTTGGGATCTAAAACAGATGACTAAAGAGTTATAAAACTGGCCCAGAATTATAGAAACACTGTTTGGCAAAGTCCAATTATGTCTACTTTTAACAACAATTTGATCAGTTTGATTTAATGTAAACTTTTGATATAAACTATTGTGACAATTAAAATATCATTTATTATCTGCAGCCCAAGGTAGTTCATCCAACTGATTATCCTTTGTCTTGAAGATTACTGCCTTCAGATATCTGCCCACTCCTTCCTTAAATTTTCACTGCTGCAGAGAACCCATTTTCTATACTTTTACCATATGTTGTTGACTTACTCAAATCCATTGCTCAGAATTCTTCAGTGACTATTACTTGAGAAAAACCAAAAAACAAAACCAAACCAAGAAACAAAACCTCTTAACTTTGGTTTTAAATCCAGTCAGGAAAAACAAACAAAAAACACCTGTATTACAGAGAGAGATCACTACAAATGCCCTATTATTATTCTAATGAAGAATCATGTACTTAAAGGAAAGCCTTTAAATGAGTCCTGGTAAGTCAATGAAGAGGCAGACAGAAGAGCCAATTTACATGACAATGCCAGCCATGCTAAATATTCATGAGAGTTAACTTTAAGAGGGCACTTCCATCAATAATGCTTAGACAATTCCTCAATAAAAAGAACACTACTCAGCACATGGAATGAGTACACAGGACTGAGCCCTAAGAAAGGCAAGCTTCTGATAACTTGTAGCTGTTTGAAATAGAAAATAAGTTAACAAGCTTTTCCAATTCAGCCTCAGGTGTTAGGGTGCACCCTTATATTTCTTAAAACAAAACTTAGGTTGCAATATGTTATCCTTCCTCTACAGAGATTAGATTTTGGATTTATCCATAGGACTATAGACATTTTAGTAGAGCTCAAACAAACTGATTTAAAAATATTTTTAACCATAACAGTTTATCACAGAGATGAAAAAGGAAGGACCAGTCATGGAGGAGAATGAGAGGTGGAGTTATTCTGTTGAGATTATTTGTGCCTGCAAATGCTATCAGGTGGCAGGGTTATTTTGAATTTACATTATCAGTCTTTCCAGCTTGTGCTTCCTCCAGCCCAGCGTTTCTCATGATGTACTCTGCATAGAAGTTAAATAAGCAGGATGACAATATACAGCCTTGACGTACTCCTTTTCCTATTTGGAACCAGTCTGTTGTTCCATGTCCAGTTCTAACATGGAACAACAGACTGGTTCCAAATAGGAAAAGGAGTATATCAAGGCTGTATATTGTCACCCTGCTTATTTAACTTATATGCAGCTGCTGATAGCAGTGGTTTAAACAAAATGAGACTTAAAGAGATGTCTGCTTAAAGAAAAGCTCTCAGTGCTGTCAGTTGTTTCTGACATTGCTTTAGCTACTGAACAATGCTATCATGGCCCCTGGTTTTTTCTATTTTTCTACTTTGCTATGCTTAGATTGTCAGTTTTAATCCTTGTGCTTGTCTCATCACAGTAGCAAGATGGCTACAGCAGCTTCAGCCATGATGCTTGCATTTAAGGCAGAAGAAAGAGACTAAGGAACAATGCCAACCATGTCTGGTATCCTCAGCGAGAAAAGTAAAGCTTTCCCAGAATCATTCTCTTAAAAGAATTGACTTTATATCTCATTGACCAGAAATGGATCATGTGGTCACCTGTAGATGCAAAATTATGCAATAAAGGGAAGAACTTGGGTACCACAAATGACTTAGACCAATGGTTCGTAAACTCGGCTATACACTTAGGTCAGTGGTTGTCAACCAGAATTTTAAGAATGAAAAGTATGTATCTGTCTTGTGGGTAGGTAAGAAATGGGAAACAGTCATTGACAAAATCATAAATTCTTTTAGTGGTTTCAGATTAAAAAAATAGTCTTTCTCATTCTATTCTAACCTTTTCATATCAGTTGCTGGCAAGACATTTAATTGCTTAACCCAACTACTTCCTTCATATAATACAGTGAAGGAGAACATTCATTTCACTTATCATCATGCTAGTCCAGGAAAAGGAGAAAAAATAGGAGAAAATTGTGAAAAAGTTTGGAACAGACCAAAATCACTACCAGTTCTTCTATGGAAAATTTAGTGTTGTCTTAAGAATATGCATCCAAGGTATCAGATTCTAGAAATCTATATGCCTTTCATTATCTTGGAGCTAATTTACAACTTTGCAAGTTGCAAATAACTGATATGAATGCAATCAATTCTTATTGAGAGACATACAAATATATTTTGTTTAATGGAATTATAATGAACACCTCTCCTTCCCCTACCCAGTAGTATATAAATTTTCCATCTATTTTATATTCATTTGAGCATTCTTATCTGCTAGCATATTATGGTACTTTGAATTCTTCTTTGATCCAGTTGTAACATTTTATTGGTCCATTCCTTAAGTAATGAGTTAAATAAACCATTTGACATATGTTGCTTTTATAGTTGTATGAGAATCATGATTATACTCTAAGTGTTCTTTACCAGTTTAAAAATGCAGAGGTTAATACATAAAATGGAAATTTTGAATTGACTGTGTGTCTAAATTGATCTCACAAAAGTCTGCTTTACTATTATGAATAAAATCAGTGGCTGATTCTACTAAGTTATGAGAGGGAGATGTTTCACTGACAGTTTGTGATATGGGTTTAAACAAATAGAAACAATACCAACAACTCAGCAACAAATCTCTAAAAAAAAGTAGCTACAGAAAATTATATCAAATTTATAAAAAAGCTTATTTATGTTTTATGCTTTGCAGTCCAAAATTCAGATGAACACCATCCTATTTGTTTCACTCTGTCTTTCCTTTATAGGTTAATAAGAACACAACAAAATAATGATAATACTTAGGAATTCTCAAGGTGGCTCAAATTTGTGAATATTTGATTTAAGAACTGATATTAGTTTTTTATTTAAAAAAGATAAAAACAGGTGAAAGTGTTTAATTTTTCTGAAATTAGAAGAGAAGTTTCTAGAATTTTAAATTTTATTCAAAACTATTGTTTAGGAATTCCATAGAAATTTAAAAATGTACCTGTATTACCAAAACAATTAATCTGTTTTTAAACTCTATTCCATGATATCATATATTTGATAAATGAAAAATAAAAACAAAACTAATGTATTCATTCATGACTAAAAGTATTGCAAAGAAATAGAGGAAAAAAATAGAATGAGAAAGACTGGAGATCTCTTCAAGAAAATTAGAGATACAAAGGGAACTTCATGCAAAGATGGACACAATAAAGGAAAGAATTGGTATGGATCTAACAGAAGCAGAAGATATTAAGAAGAGGTGGCAAGAATACACAGAAGAACTATACAAAAAAGATCTTCATGACCCAGGTAATTATGATGCTGTGATCACTCACTTAGAGCCAGACATCCTGGAATGGGAATTCAAGTGGGACTTAGGAAGCATCCCTATGAGCAAAGCCAGCAGAAGTGACAGAATTCCAGTTGAGCTATTTCAAATAGCTGTGAAAGGAAAGGCTGTGAAAGTGCTGCACTCAATATGCCAGCAAATTTGGAAAACTCAGCAGTGGCCACAGGACTGGGAAAGGTCAGTTTTCATTCTAATGCCAAAGAAAGGCAATGCCAAAGAATGTTCAAGCTATGGCACAATTGTACTCATCTCACATACTAACGAAGTAATGCTCAAAATTTGCAGAGCTGATCTGTGTCCTCACAATACTAACTCTCTGGTCTGTACAAAGTCAATTCAGTTCAGTCCCTCAGTCATGTATGAGTCTTTGCGACCCCATGAATCACAGCACTCCAGGCCTCCCTGTCCATTACCAACGCCCAGAGTTCACTCAGATTCACGTCCATTGAGTCGGTGATGCCATCCAGTCATCTCATCCTCTGTCATCCCCTTCTCCTCCTGCCCTCAATCCCTCCCAGCATCAGAGTCTTTTCCAATGAGTCAATATACACATGAGGTGGCCAAAGTACTGGAGTTTCAGCTTTAGCATCATTCCTTCCAAAGAAATCCCAGGGTTGATCTCCTTCAGAATGGACTGGTTGGATCTCCCTGCAGTCCAAGGGGCTCTCAAGACTCTTCTCCAACACCACAGTTCAAAAGCATCAACTCTTCGGTGCTCAGCCATCTTTACAGTCCAACTCTCACATCCATACATGACCACAGGAAAAACCATAGCCTTGACTAGACGGACCTTAGTTGGCAAAGTAATGTCTCTGCTTTTGAATATACTATCTAGGATGATCATAGCTTTCCTTCCAAGGAGTAAGCGTCTTTTAATTACATGGCTGCAGTCACCATCTGCAGTGATTTCGGAGCCCCAAAAAATAAAGTCTGACACTGTTTCTACTGTTTCCCCATCTATTTCCCATGAAGTGATGGGACCGGATGCCATGATCTTTGTTTTCTGAATGTTGAGCTTTAAGCCAACTTTTTTGCTCTCCTCTTTCACTTTCATCAAGAGGCTTTTGAGTTCCTCTTCACTTTCTGCCATAAGGGTGGTGTCATCTGCGTATCTGAGGTGATTGATATTTCTCCCGGCAATCTTGATTCCAGCTTGTGTTTCTTCCAGCTCAGCATTTCTCATGATGTACTCTGCATAGAAGTTAAATAAGCAGGGTGACAATGTACAGACTTGATGTACTCCTTTTCCTATTTGGAACCAGTCTGTTGTTCCATGTCCAGTTCTAACTGTTGCTTCCTGACCTGCATACAGATTTCTCAAAAGGCAGGTTAGGTGGTCTGGTATTCCCATCTCCTTCAGAATTTTCCATATTTTATTGTGATCCACACAGTCAAAGGCTTTGGCATAGTCAATAAAGCAGAAATAGAAGTTTTTCTGGAACTCTCTTGCTTTTTTCATGATCCAGCGGATGTTGGCAATTTGATCTCTGGTTCCTCTGCCTTTTCTAAAACCAGCTTGAACATCAGGGAGTTCACAGTTCACGTATTGCTGAAGCGTGGCTTGGAGAATCTTGAGCATTACTTTACTAGCATGTGAGATGAGTGCAATTGTGTGGTAGTTTGAGCATTCTTTGGCATTGCCTTTCTTTGGGATTGGAATAAAAACTGACCTTTTCCCGTCCTGTGGCCACTGCTGAGTTTTCCAAATTTGCTGGCATATTGAGTGCAGCACTTTCACAGCATCATCATTCAGGATTTGAAGCAGCTCAACTGGAATTCCATCACCTCCACTAGCTTTGTTCGTAGTGATGCTTTCTAAGGCCCACTTGACTTCACAATCCGGGATGTCTGGCTCTAGATGAGTGATCATACCATCGTGGTTGTCCGGGTCATGAAGATCTTTTTTGTATAGTTCTTCTGTGTATTATTGCCACCTCTTCTTAATATCTTCTGCTTCTGTTAGGTCCATACAATTTCTGTCCTTTATCGAGCCCATTTTTGCATGAAATGTTCCCTTGGTATCTCTAGTTTTCTTGAAGACATCTCTAGTCTTTCCCATTCTGTTCTTTTCCTCTATTTCTTTGCACTGATCGCTGAAGAAGGCTTTCTTATCTCTTCTTGCTGTTCTCTGGAACTCTGCATTCAGATGCTTATATCTTTCCTTTTCTCCTTTGCTTTTCGCTTGTCTTCTTTTCACAGCTATTTGTAAGGCCTCCCCAGACAGCCATTTTGCTTTTTTGCATTTCTTTTCCATGGGGATGGTCTTGATCCCTGTCTCGTCTACATTCTCACAAACCTCATTCCATAGTTCATCAGGCACTCTATCTATCAGATCTAGGCCCTTAAATCTAATTCTCACTTTCACTGTATAATCATAAGGGATTTGATTTAGGTCATACCTGAATGGTCTAGCAGTTTTCCCTATTTTCTTCAATTTAAGTCTGAATTTGGTAATAAGGATTTCATGATCTGAGCCCCAGTCAGCTCCTGGTCTTGTTTTTGCTGACTGTATAGAGCTTCTCCATCTTTGGCTGCAAAGAATATAATCAATCTGATTTCGGTATTGACCATCTGGTGATGTCCACGTGTAAAGTCTTCTCTTGTGTTGTTGGAAGAGGGTGTTTGTTATGACCAGTGCATTTTCTTGGAAAACTCTATTAGTCTTTGCTCTGCTTCATTCCATATTCCAAGGTCAAATTTGCCTGTTACTCCAGGTGTTTCTTGACTTCCTACTTTTGCATTCCAGTCCCCTGTAATGAAAAGGATATCTTTTCTAGGTGTTAGTTCTAAAAGGTCTTGTAGGACTTCATAAAACCATTCAACTTCAGCTTCTTTAGCATTACTGGTTGGGGCATAGACTTGGATTACCATGATATTGAATGCTTTGCCTTGGAGACTAACAGATATCATTCTGTCATTTTTGAGACTGCATCCAAGTACTGCATTTCGGACTCTTTTGTTGACCATGATGGCTACTCCATTTCTTCTGAGGGATTCCTGCCTGCAGTAGTAGATATAATGGTCATCTGAGTTAAATTCACCCATTCCAGTCCATTTTAGTTCACTAATTCCTAGAATGTCAACATTCACTCTTGCCATCTCTTGTTTGACCACTTCCAGTTTGCCTTGATTCATGGACCTGACATTCCACGTTCCTATGCAATATTGCTCTTTACAGCATCGGACCCTGCTTCTATCACCAGTCACATCCACAACTGGGTATTGTTTTTGCTTTGGCTCCATCCCTTCATTCTTTCTGGAGTTATTTATCCACTGATCTCCAGTAGCATATTGGGCACCTACTGACCTGGGGAGTTCCTCTTTCAGTATCCTATCATTTTGCCTTTTCATACTGTTCATGGGGTTCTCAAGGGAAGAATATTGAAGTGGTTTGCCATTCCCTTCTCCAGTGGACCACATTCTGTCAGACCTCTCCACCATGACCTGCCCATCTTGTGTTGCCCCGCAGGCATGGCTTAGTTTCATTGAGTTAGACAAGGCTGCGGTCCAGGTGATTGGATTGTCTAGTTTTCTGTGAGTCTGGTTTCAGTGTGTCTGCCCTCTGATGCCCTCTTGCAACACCTACCATCTTACTGGGGTTTCTCTTACCTTGGGTGTAGGGTATCACTTCATGGCTGTTCCAGCAAAGCACAGCCACTGTTCCTCACCTTGGATGAGGGGTATCTCCTCACTGCCACCCTTCCTGACCTTCAACGTGGGATGGCTCCTCTAGGCCCTCCTGGCCCGTGCAGCCACCTCTCCTTGGGTGTGGGGTTGCTCCTCCCAGACCCCACCCTGGCCTCGGGCGTGGGATTGCTCCTCTCGGCTGTTCCTGCGTCGTCGCAGCTTGACACTCTAGGCCACTGCCCCTGACCTCGGACGTGGGGTAGCTCGTCTCCACCGTGCTTAATGTGCTGGCTGCAGCCGCCTGCGCTTAGTGCGTTAAATAATTTATTTTCACATAAGTGACATTTAACTTGCATCTCTGTTCAGTTCAGTTCAGTCGCTCAGTCGTTTCCGACTCTTTGCGACCCCATGAATTGCAGCACGCCAGGCCTCCCTGTCCATCACGAACTCCCAGAGTTCACTCAGCCTCATGTCCATCGAGTCAGTGATGCCATCCAGCCATCTCATCCTCTGTTGTCCCCTTCTCCTCCTGCCCCCAATCCCTCCCAGCATCAAAGTCTTTTCCAATGAGTCAACTCTTCACATGAGGTGGCCAAAGTACTAGAGTTTCAGCTTCAGCATCATTCCTGCCAAAGAAATCCCAGGGCTGATGTCCTTCAGAATGGACTAGTTGGATCTCCTTGAAGTCCAAGGGACTCTCAAGAGTCTTTTCCAACACCACAGAGCAAACACATCAATTCTTCAGCACTCAGCCTTCTTCACAGTCCAACTCTCACATCCATATATGACCACTGGAAAAACCATAGCCTTGACTAGAGGGACTTTTTTTGGCAAAGTGATGTCTCTGCTTTTGAATATGCTATCTAGGTTGGTCATAACTTTTCTTTTAAGGAGTAAGCGTCTTTTAATTTCATGGCTGCAGTCACCATCTGCAGTGATTTTGGAGCCCCCCAAAATAAAGTCTGACACTGTTTTCACTGTTTCCCCATCTATTTGCCATGAAGTGATTGGACCGGATGCCATGATCTTTGTTTTCTAAATGTTGAACTTTAAGCCAAGGTTTTCACTCTCCTCTTTCACTTTCATCAAGAGGCTTTTTAGTTCCTCTTCACTTTCTGCCATAAGGTTGGTGTCATCTGCATATCTGAGGTATCTGCATAGATATCAGGACACAGATCACCTCTGTGACTTTTGAGCATTACTTCGCTAGCATGTGAGATGAGTACAGTTGTGCCATAGCTTGAACATTCTTTGGCATTGCCTTTCTTTGGCATTGGAATGAAAACTGACCTTTTCCAGTCCTGTGGCCACTGCTGAGTTTTCCAAATTTGCTGGCATATTGAGTGCAGCACTTTCACAGCATCATCGTCCAGGATTTGAAATAGCTCAACTGGAATTCCATCACTTCTGCTCGCTTTGCTTGTAGTGATACCTCAGATATGCAGATATCTGAGGTTTCATCTGCATATCTAGATCCATATAACTTGGGTCTAGTAATGTTAATGAAGTTTGGGAAAAAATGGTCAAATACCAATATGTTTGACCTTTTGGACTTTGGCCAGCAAGTATGAAATTTAATTTAGCTATGCCTGAAGGTCTTGTGAAGTGGAAAATATACTCTCCATCGGGACTAATCTATACTATAAATTTTTCCCAATTATACAAGTTAGAGAGATATAATATATCAATTGTAACAAACAAAAAAAAAAGTCATTATAGAACAATAACCACAAAGAAATGTTCCCTTTAGAATTCTTATAACCTTCAGACCAAGATTGGGACCAGCTAAGCCAAGGATCCATTTACTGTCAAAGTAACCTGAACCAGATCAACTCCAAGCTGGGAGCATCACTATTGGAGATATCTCTGTGGCAAATGAGTTGCTCAGTTCACCCAGGTGCATATGATAGCCATTTACCTGAACAGTGGGAATTGTTTTGCTCGTCTGAGTGAGGTTTTAAAAACAAAAACAAAAAAACCTGATAATAGCTCTACTTCTGTACTGTGCCAAAAGTACAAATGGCACATCTATGTTTAATGAGATGAGGACCACATAGAATGTTTTGTAGACCAACCATATTGGCAATGTCTCAAGAGAAAGATGTAAATTCTATTTGAGCAGCCATTTCTACACAGTCATATTGAAATTCTAGGATTGATGTAAACATCTCAGGAAGTTGATGAAGGGAGAGAAGGACAAAGTCATGTTGATAGAGCTCTATCTCCTGGGACCCCCCCTCATTTTATTCAATTAAAAAATGGGTGTTCCCTAAAATGTTTCTTTGTTCAAAGAGTTCCACTGCTAAAAATATTTTACAAGAACATTCCTCTAAACCAGTGATTCCTAACAGGGGCTATTTTTGCCCCATGCATTTGATACTGTCAATGATATATGTTGGTTGTCACAACTTGGGAGAGCTATAGGCATCTGGGTGGGGGAAGTTAGTGATCCTGCTAAACATATTACAGTGCACAGAGCAGGACAGCTCCCATAACTAAGAATTATCTAACCAAAATATCAATAGTACCATGGTTGAGAAACTGAGCTCTAAAACAGATCTATTATTTCCATAACAACTCTAAATTCTCCTCAGAATAGTTGGGAAATATTGATTTTACCATACCATGAGTATTATTTTTCTTTGTTTCCTAGATGAACCCAAGGATATTTTATTTTTTCTTTGAGAAACAGCCTGGTATAATGAAGAGAGAAAACATAATTAGATCTGGGTTAAAATTTTGATTCTTTGGGATGTTTCCAAATCATTCTCAATTTCTTTCTTTGTAAAATGGAGATGATAATATCAATTTATTGGATTTTGTCAGAAATAAATGCAAAATGTATTGGTTGAACTTTTGTTTACATGATAAACAAATATAAAATCTCACTATTGGTAGTTATGTATATAGTAAAAAAATCTTTAATAACTCCCTCTGAGTTAATAGAAATTTAAGTATACAGGTGGCATTGATCAGTTCTGGCCAAGACAGGATTAAGGCTTCCTTTAGCTTAACTAAACTAAACTTTGGGTTTCCCAGGTGGCATTAGTGGGAAAGAACCTGCCTGCCAATGCAGGTGATGTAAGAGGCGGGGGTGAAATCCCTGGGTTGGGGAGATCCCTTGGAGGAGGACATGGCAACCCACTCCAGTATTCTTGCCTGGAGAATCCCATGGACAGAGGAACCTGGTGGGCTAAAGTCCATAGGGTCTCAAAGAGTTGGACACAATTTGAGTTGGACACAACTGAAATAACAGCATGCACACACAAACTTTAGACAGGGTTCTTGCTAAGTCTAGGCCTTTACCTCCTTTTTCTTGGAGCATTTACTTTTAAAAAGTTGTAATTGCAAATTCTTTCCTGACCCCCCTTTGAAGTGTATATAAATCTTCCAGGCTCATATCAATTTTATAACCCAGGAATATCTTTCTGAACAACCTGGTAGCTATCGCTTTGAAGTATAAACATCAAGAAAGATAGAGCTTTAGCTCCTAGTGTCTGTAGGAGGGTAGAAATCTAACTTCAATGGGCAGCAGTTAGAAACCACAGATGGCTTAATCATAGAGAAAAACATTTGTAAACTTGGTAATGACTCAATGTGTCAAACCCAACCTGTTGACCAACTTTTCCACTGATGTCCTTCAGTAGTTTCCTACTAGCTCACCCAGCACTTAAAATTCCTTCTGCCTCTTATATCGGTGGCGTTGAGTTCACTCTTTCTCCTCTATTGTAATAGTCTTGAATAAAGTCTTCCTTGCCTATTTAACACTGTCCAGAGAAATTTTTCTTTGATAGCTCCCAGTCTCTGCCCAGACTCCCTTTAAACTATTTATAAGAGAGCTTTACAGCCTTAATTAGTTTATTTCACTTTTCTTGAAGTGAAAAGACCTTGCATAGAAGGTAATGGAATGGAATTACCTTTTTAAAATTACCTTTGTTAAAAGATGAAACAGGATGCTTGGAGCTGGTGCACTAGGATGGCCCAGAGGGATGGTATGGGGAGGGAGGTGGGAGGGGGGTTCAGGATGGGGAACACGTGTACACCCGTGGCAGATTCATGTTGATGTATGGCAAAACCAATACAATATTGTAAAGTATTTAGCCTCCAATTAAAATAATAATAATAATAAAGCTAAAAAATAAAAATAAAAGATGAAACATTAAGAGCAGATTGTTTAGTCATATTTACATCTTCAAAATCTTGAATGAGGAAAAATACAGCCAATTTTAAGTTCCTTTTTCTTGTTGATCTGCTGACACTTATTTTATTTTCTTTTTTTCCCTCCATTTTAGTCCCCAAAGCTCACACATCCTGAATGCTTTAACATTATCAGTTCCAATGGAATGGAATATAATTTCTTAGACCTCATATATTACTTTTCACTCAGCTATTTCATTAAAAATAATATGACTTGAAAAAAAGAAAAATGAAAATTCAGGAGACAGCTTTATCAAAGAATCTGAATTTGGCCACAGGCCAAATCTAGAGGTCACCTATCTCTATAAATTTTTATTGGAACATAGCAACATCCATTGATTTAAATATTGTCTGTGATTACTTTCTCACTAAAAAGACAGAGGTGATTACTTGTGAAAAAGACTATATAGTCTAAAAAGCTTAAAAATAGTCATGTGAAGAGTTGACTCATTGGAAAAGACTCTGATGCTGGGAGGGATTGGGGGCAGGAGGAGAAGGGGACGACAGAGGACGAGATGGCTGGATGGCATCACTGACTCCATGGACGTGAGTCTGAGTGAACTCCGGGAGTTGGTGATGGATGGGGAAGCCTGGTGTGCTGCGATTCATGGGGTCGCAAAGAGTCGGACATGACTGCGCAACTGAACTGAACTGAACTGAACTGGTAAAGAAGAAGAGCAAGACTAATTACAAGGTTCTGGGCTACAATGACCAGAATGAATGTTTTTTATGTTACTTTTTAAGGTGTCTCTATTATTATTAAAAACAAACAAACAGACAAAAAAACAGAAGAGTTCAGGTCTCTTAGGAGATCAGATAAATGACACCCCTATAGTCTTGAACAAGAGGCAAATATGCCAACTTTTTATTCCTATTATTCTTCCAATCACTCTACTTCTGAGCTGGAGTGCAGGAAGGCCTAGAAAGAGGACAGAAGAGTGCGGTAGGTAAATTGCTCCTCTAGAAAAGCAGTAGAAGCAGAAAAGATTCTGTTTTAACTGAGAGTTCATGCATCAATCTTAATAATCAATGTGGACAATGGTGTTAAGAGATGGTATATACTTTATATATTACTTTTTTATTTTTAATGTTTTTTAAAATGAACAGAATTTACTTCAGTTTAAAGGAAAAAAGAGGAAAGACAGTCTTAAAAATATGTTAACCAGTGGTACATACTAAGGTTTGTCTAGAAATTTTAAGATGAAAGATTAACAGCAGAAATGTTTAGTCATATTTACATCTTCAAAATCTTGAATGAGGAAAAATACAGGCAATTTTAAGTTCCTTTTTCTTGTTGATGTGCTGGCACTTATTTTATTTTCTTTTTTCTCCTCCAGTTTAGTCCTCAAAGCTCACACATCCTGAAGGCTTTAACATTATCAAGTGACAGATAAGGAGAAGACATGCAATTAAGGATAATATTAATGCATGTAAAATATCATAACCTTATAGATTGTCAAATCATTCTTTTAAGTATTTTTTGTTTGTTTTTTTCAGTTTTGGAGAAGTCTGATCTCCTTTCTTATTTTGTTTAGTAACAGTGCTAACATATAGAAACAAAATAATACATACTGATAGAGTTCTCCAGAATGAAATGTTACCTTCCTAATTTGTAGTCTTTGGTGTGCTGTGTTTCGGACTGAGCTGTAACTTCTTGCTCACCTCCTCACTTAATCAATAAAAACTCAACTCAGTGTTTTGGGGAGGAGGGCACTGATAGATTCTCAGAACCCAGTGGATCCAATATCTTAGCAAAGCTGGTTTTGCCTCATAATATTACTTATGGAAAAATATATATGATGGATGATTTTCTATTTACATTACTTGAAGGAGAGTGATGTTTGCTCTTGCACAAGACAAACATCTCATCCAAGATTACGAAAAACAAAACACAATAAAAATACCCAGAACCGAGTAGTGATGTTAGTTCAAGTTCATATGGATGTGTACTTCTCTGTAGCAAATTAAGAATCGACATAGAAGCATCTCTAATACATTTGTACCAGTGTTATCAGAAGTATATCATTGTAATCTGGTTTCCTCCTAAGTGAAGTATATCATTGTAATCTGGTTTCCTCCTAAGTGAATTATTTACCTGGGTCTATACTGTTTTTTAATTTTATTGAAAAAAAGGACAGGACTTTTGGGTATTGGCAAACACTATATGACAATACCAATGTTTTATTAAAATGTTGAATTTAGAAAACTCAAAATGTATTATTCTCAGGATACTCATAGGGGAGAACTGTTCTGTGAATGTGAATAATGTAAAGAACCAATTGAGCCATCCATCACATTTCAATAACATTAATTCGCAAAGATGATAATAACTACTACTATTGTTATTTTTACTAACATAAATAACTAAACAAACTAACAAAAACTAACAAAAATAGATTTTTGACTGAAAGTATGAAACAAATTCAAACCTGTAAGGCTTCAGGAAGTTAAGTTAGCTCAGTTTCTGGCTCACTATTTCTGACTAAGTATGAAAGTAGTACTAGTCGCTCAGTTATGTCCAACTCTTTGTGACCCCATAGATGGTAGACTACCAAGTTCTGCTGTCCATGGACTCTCCAGGCAAGAATACTGGAGTGAGTTGCCATTCCCTTCTCCAGGGGATCTTCCCAAACCAGGGATTGAACCTGGGTCTCCTGCACTGCAGGTTGATTCTTTACAGTCTGAGACACTAAATAATAAGAACACAAAGTATTCCTAGATAAATTACTACTTTTACTAAGGATATCTTGTTACTAAAGAACCTTGACATTATATGCTTTTTGGAGCTTTGAGTTTTAAAAGTATCCTATAATACATGTTTTGAGAAATTTCCTATCTTATTTCTGTTGTCTGAACTTATTCTTAGTGTCCTGTTCTTGGATGGTCTGGCTGAGAGAATGTTTCCCTATGGCAAACTGTCACCTTAGTTAGTATGAAGAGGAGCCCTGACTGGTGGTATAGCTGACATTCTGATCTGATCCCAGCAGGCAAAGACAGACAAGTTGTCATCCTTCCTGTAAAAGGGCTGCTGTGCAGAACAATCCTGTCTGGTGGGAATATGCCAGATTTCCCTGGAGAGACTACTGCATGTGGTTTTATATTTATTCTAGATTCACTTGATGGTAGATGGATTTGGATAGAAATTCTTATTATAATTCAGACTAATGTTTCTTTAATGCTCTTTGCTGGCATTCCCCCATAGCTATGTCTTGGCTCTGCAAAGCCCCAAATCTCAGTTTAATGATTGGTATACTCCCTGGAGATTTTCATTCTTCTCCCTTCTCTGTTCTTGGAATTCTCCATAATATTGTGGAGTGGGTCAAGTTAAGAGTTTCAGATAGTTTACAACAATCTTATCAATTGGAGTCAAAAGAATATTTCACTGTTCAAAAGAACATGTGTATCTGTTATTTGTTTTCATAGGTGGATTCACTTTGCTTGATGCACCAAAATATGTATCTATTTAAGTAGTTAGTTATATTGCCTCTGTGGCCTGCTGGTAGTCCAATTATCCTATCAAATCTTTGGACCAAAGTTTATGTTATCTGGATTAGAGAAGATATGTTATAAAAAGTGCTCTAGTTAAAAAAAATAGTTCACACAAAACAAAAATTTACTTCCCTCTTGCACACTGGTCCAGTATGGTCTAGTGTGGATGTTACAAGGTAGCTCTACATAGTCAAGTAGGCAAGGATCCAGGTTCATGTGTTCCTGGACACTGCCATACTACCATCTGAGAGGGAGACAAATCAAGGACTAGTCTCAGAGATTTCCTCTCAAGGAAGTGAGGCAGAAGTGTACATCACTTTGACTTACAATTATTGATATGACCTTAGTTACCTGGCTACTACAAAGGGAATTGGGGAATTTAATCATTATCTGACAACCATATTCAAGCCCCAAATCATGGTCTGGACTACAGGGAGGCATATTTTGTTGCACATCCAACAATGCCTACTGCATTACCTTCATCTCCCCAAACTTAGTCCTCCTTCATCTGGAACCAGAGAAGTCACTAGATCCCTCTTGTATGTCCTTTAATGGAAATAGGAGACACTTTTCCCTAGGTCTACTATACTATAGTCTCTTATAGGCCCTAGGCAGAGGTCTACTCCCTCAAGCCTCCCATACTTAGAAACATCCAGGTGGGTAGGAGAATCCACCCTCTTTCATCATGTATGACTGTCAAGACCAGTAAGCAGGATTTCCAAAAATGCAATATGGCAGGAGAATGAGAAACAAGATACAAGAATTCAGTGAAAAGCGAGGATCAGGGGACCACCACCGCTCCAAGGTGAAGGTGCTGAAACTGAACCCAAGCCAGCTTTATTATACTTTCAGCCATGAAGGAAAGAATATGTGGGGAGTTAAGCTATAACTCATGTGGCCTTCAGGGCCAAAGAACAAAGTGATCATTAACCATTGAGTAACTAAGCAACAGTAATCAATAACAAATAAATAACTAAGACTAATATTCTTATATATAGATTTTCCACCAGATATGTAAAACATGTGACTCTGAGATGCCAGTTGAGAAACAGCCTGGGGTTGGTTTTTTGACCCTAGGATTATATCTTGTTTTTAAGACTATAAACTGTTCCCTCTGGACTTGTTCGAAGAGTCTCATGCCTTATAGCATCCAGTTTATCAATAATTATAAATTTCTTTTGCAGCCCTTGCTGAGGCCTGCTTTTCTTTTATTCTTCCTGTTTCCTACATATGACCCTAAACTTCTGGGAACACTTGGCAAGTTCCAATATAGTATCACCATGAATCATTCTACTCCCATGGTTATGCCAAGAGCAACTCCAAAATGGGCCTATAAATCTACCCTCGTGGACCTGCCTTCTAGGTAGGGGAAATGTGCCTTCTTATTTTGCAGGTCCGTCCAACTGGGGTAAGGGAGATTTCTCTTAAGAAGATCATATGTCCTAAAACTCCATCCATGCTTCTCCTCTTGCTTTCCAGTAATTTTGGAGAAACTAGGCAAGAATTGGCTAGGCAATGATTGGGATTACAGAATCTGCTGAGCAACTTACTAATAAACTCTGAGATAAACATTTAGACCAAACTATAAATGTTGAGAATTTATTCCCTCTTATTATTTACCACTAGTTGCCAATTCTGGGATAAGAACAGTCATACCCAAAATACTTTCTTCAAGATCTTATCTATACCCTACATTATTTTATAGAGTTGCAACCATAGCACATATCCAACTTTTAGACAATAATTGATAATCATTCAGTAACTGAACAATACCTCAGGATGTTCTTTAATAAGTTTTAAAGATCTTATTATTAATGTCATAATCTTTGTAGGAAGTTCAGAAACTGCAAAGATAGGTTTATGATTACTCATTATACAAACCAATGCCTTTTGATTATTAAAAAAATGATTTAAACAATGAAAAAAATTAAAACCCAAAATTCATGAACAATGGCCACACCAGAAACAAACAAGCAAAAGAGTTCAATTTTGACCTAAACCCTATTGGTGATACATCACATTTTTTAATTAAATAGAAAAATGTTAAGGGTAGAACAAACATGGTTAGGAAGAAAATAAAGTTCAGTTTAGAAAAAAGCAATTAAGACAGGTTATCTAGTTTATGTCTCTAGACCAGAAAAATTATATCCCACAATACTGGAATCTCTTAAAGTGATGGCAAATTTCTAAACCATAAAGAAGAAAATAGTATAAATACTGTGATACACAAAATTCAGGGAAAGATGTATTTCTAAAATACTTGAAAAATAAATTCTACACTGAATTCATCAAAAGTTCAAAATATATTTGTGATTTTACTATCTGCATTATACATAATTCTTACATTTTTGAACTTCAAAAATTCTTAATTTTAATACCAAAAGCTACCTGTGTTTTCTTCATTATTTTGTGATATTCATTTATCATACATCACATTATAACTTTAATAGAATCTCTTTGTAGCTTTCTATTAATTTTTTTTCAATTCACACAATCTCTGAAATTTTTATTTTATAAGATTCTAATATTCTTAATGTTTTAAAGTTTATGTTACTTCAATAAGTGAGAAATAGTGCCTTTAAGAGGTAAATATAACAATGTTCCAATGTGGAGAGAAGGGAACCTTCCTATACTGTTGTTGGGAATGTAAACTGGTACAGCTACTGTGCAGAACAGTATGGAAGTTCCTTAAAAATCTAAAAACAGAGCTACCATATGATCCAGCAATCCCACTTCTGGGCATATATCCAGAGAAAAATATGGTTCAAAGGATAAATGCACCCTAATGTTCGCTGCAGAGCTGTTTACAATAGCCAAGACATGGTAGCAACCTAAATGTCCATCAACAGATGAATGGATAAAGAACATCTGGTACATATATACAATGGAACATTATTCAGACATTAAAAAGAATGAAATAGTGCCATTTGCAGTAACATGGAAGGAACTGGATATTATCATACTAAGGGAAGTAAGTCAGACAGAAAAATACAAATATCATATGATATCACTCATATGTGGAACATGAAAAAAATGATACAAATGAACTTATTTACAAAACAAAAACTGACTCACAGACATAGAGAATGAACTTCTGGTTACCATGGAGGAAGGGTGGAGAGGGGATGGATAGATTGAGAGTTGGGGATTGACTTGTACATAGTACTATATATAAAACAGGTAAACGATAAGGAGGACCCACTGTATAACACAGGAACTCTGTTCTGTAATAACCTAAGTGGGAAAAGAATTGGAGGAAGAACAGATGCATGTATAGGTATGATTGAATCACTCTGCTGTACACCTGAAACTAATATAACATTGTTAACTATAATTCAATATAAAATAAAAATTAAAAATAAATAAATAAAAAATAAGTTCCTTGCTCCTAAATTTTATGATCCTTTCTAATCTATTTTCCCATAGATTTATAAAATTTCCATAACCAATGAATATAAAAATTTATATTCTATCTTTTTTAAAGTTACCAAACATAACAGATTTTCATAGTTTCTTAGTTTTAAAATGACTACCTAGCATATATTTGAATACATGCACCAATATATTAATATTTGGGTTATTCCTAATATTTTACTCTTGAAATGGCATGATTAATATGTTTCATAGGTTTTTACTATAATGTCCTCTTTAGCATTGCTATCCTTGAAAGTGCCTAATTCTTCCAGTATCTTCCAACAGTTTTTATTAACAAACAAAGGATAATTTAAAGAAAATAACCCAGATCATAGGATCAGTTTATAGAGGAGGAATTTTACTTGATATCATTTTTATTTAAAAACTAGGCATTTAGATTAAATATCAATCCATCATTTTCCCATATCAGTTTGTGAAAACAAATTAGGCAGATAATTATTTCACTTTTCTATTTTCAATCCATAGTGAAATAGTTATGTACCAATGGAAAAACGTTTCATGTGACTACATGGAGGGGACATATGTATACCTATAGCGGATTCATGTTGATGTTTGGCAGAAACCAACACAGTTCTGTAAAGCAAAGATCCTTCAATTAAAAAACAAATAAATTTAAAATTTTCAAAAAACAAAAGAAAATGTACCTAATAAGCTTTGGATCCAGAGAAAAAGATTTTGAAGTAGAATGTTAAAAATCCTAACTGATTTCTTTCAGCTGTTTATAATAAGCACAGGAAGACAGATAGAGAATTATATAATTTTCAGACTGAATGTAAAGGAAACATAGAGATTCCAGGACAGTATCTCTAGGCAGCAAGTTCCTCAAAAAAAAGAACAAAAAACAAACAAAGAAAAACAAGTAATGCCAGGAAAATATGGGCACAAGATCAAGATCACACCCCGGGTGGGTCTCTAAGACTTTGGCAGTGTTTAAGGCAGAGGATCAGAGACTCTGTCTCAGCTAAAGGGCTTCTCAGACTCAGATGTTGTCTCACTGCACTCTTGATTCATAGTCCAGAAAGAGGAGACACTGTAGCAAAGATGATATTTGTAGGTATGGCTTTGCCTCATGAAGTGGGTCATAAGTTCATTTATAGAACACACACAGTCTTTTTAAAGATATGATACACTAAAACTGACAGAAAAATCAAGACAAAAGGGAAAATGCTGAGACTTTTACGTAGCTGTACACATGACATGGAGGATGGAGCCAAGAACCAGAGACATGCCCTCAGTGAATAAAATTACCCTCAGTAAATAAAACAAGCCCTGACTGAGGATCATTTCCTTTCCCCAAAGCAGCAGAGATCGATGGCAAACTCCCACTTACGTTTCACAATCTATATGAACTAGTGACTATTCCGGGCCTCCCATCTTCCCTTGTTTGATGTGACTGTTGTTTGAAGTGACTACTGTGGTTTTCCTGTCCCCATCTGCTTCCTGTGCACTGAATAGGTTGGAAATGGGTGGGTGGAATAATGTCCATTTGTTTTCCAGGTCTTCAGAATGACTAGAACCATGTTGGTGGAGTGACACCTAAGGACACAACTGCAGGCATCTGGACCTGATATATAAAATCCTCTATGTTAAGCCTGAGTCTGATGTTGGAATGGAATCATACGGTGAAGGCAATGTTTTGTTACATGCAGGATTGTGTTTTGGGTTGTACTGTGTCCTCCAAAAGTTATGCTGATATCTTAACTACCAGTACCTCAGAAATATGATCTTTTTGGAAATAATGTTGTAAATGGAATTAGTTAAGATGGGGTCACAGTGGAGTAGGGTGTGTGGCCCCATAATCCACTGTAACTGGTGTGAAGAGACGCAAGAGGGAGAACATGCCATGTGATAATGGAGACAGAGATTACAGGGAAGCATCTGCAAGTCAAAGAACACCAAGGATTTCAACTGCAAGAACCAGAAGAGGCAATGCAGGATACTTCTCCCTGTTTCAGAAGCACCATGGTCCTGCTCAAAACTTGAAGTTTTCTTCTGGCCTCCAGAACTACTGTGAGACAACAAATTCCTACTGATTTAAGTCACCCAGTTAGTGGTATTTTTTATGGCAGCCCTAGGAAACTGATATAGCAGTGTGTGTATTTTTGTCTGTGGGAAAGGTATAAATAATTTGTAGCCAGAGGGAGAACTATGGTAGATTAAAAGTGACTATAAATTGTTTGCTACACCTCTCAGTAGGAGGGATAGTTTATTCTTTCCTCCTCTTGAATCTGGCTGACCTTATGATTTTATTTGACCAATAAAATGTGAAGGGAATGACTTTGTTTAACTTCAATGACTTGGCCTTAGAGATCCTCAGTTTCTACTTTTGTACAATGGGAATATTTTCTCTCTCACCATATAGAGAGAAGCCCAGATTACACAGAGAGATCACGTGGAGGGGAGCTGAGATGATCTGGTTGATGGCCCCAGAAAAGCTTCATGCTAACACACTAGCATTGCCTGTCAGTCATTAGCTGAGCAAGCAGTTTTGGACTTTCCAACCAATCACAGCTTGAAGAGACTGAACAGAAGCATCCAGGTCATCATAATCAATTTACAGACACCTGAGGAATAATAAGTGAATTTTGTTTCTGTAAGGTAATGGATTTGGGGTATTTTGTTACATAGCAACAGCAAACCAAAATATCTTCATGAACTGAGTGATCATTAGGTATCTGATATTGTGCTGAAAACTTTGCATTCATTGTCTCACGAAATCATTGCCAAAATTTATATATTAGGTATTATTCCCACTTTGGATATGAAGAAAGTGAGATGTGGTGAGGTTAAGTTAGGACATTTCCTGGCTAGAAAGACTGAGAAAGTAATCCTACAGAGATACATTAAAATTCAATCTGTGGTCTTACCTATTTTAATATAATTTTATTAAACAACTATATGAACTTGGTGAGTCATTGACTTTCTCTGTGAATGTTTTTTGTTTTTCTCATTCACAAATGACAACTGATGAAATTGTCACTGTAATCCACAGGTCTATTTTGATAATTTTAGGCATATAAAAATGACCCGTGTAGGTTATTTAAAATATGTATTTTATCTATAAGTGCAAAGCATAAGTACTTTCATTGTGAACTAAAAATGAAGTCTCTTATTTTACTATTTTTATTAGTGTACTTACTGCTGTTTTAATTTTGTGTACATATTTTAGCATCAGAACTGGTGAGAACAACTATTGTCCTCCAATTTGAAGGCAGACAGACTTGGAGGCAACAGAATTGCTTTAGATTTTTTTCACCCCCTGTTTGTTTATTCACAATATACATTAACTTTTAGGTTGTGTTTTCAACCACTGTGAGTATTAGATCGATTCTTGAATTCATATCTTTGAGCCACATCCCTTTCTTTGATGGAGCCAAACCACCAGAGCTGAAGATATTTTGTGGTATTAAAACCCACACTCAAATATCCACACAACGGCATCAGCATTAGGAAGATGGCGAGGGCATTAATTCAGAGGATTCAAGTGTGTCAGCTAGCCAATTAAAACCTGGTACTAAGGATATGGTTTTCTGCTTGTTCCCAGGAGACAAGTGTTCACTGAAATGTATTCACTGAAGAAGTATTTGTTTTCTTCAGGAAAGCAGTCAGCTTAAGAAGGCATTCTTGTTATAGTTTTCAACTGCAGCCAATATTACACAAAATACAAACACATTGAAGACCAGTGTTTAATTTTATTACCTCATTGTTGCCATGGTTCTGCTTCATAAAGACAAAACAACATTGTCCTTCAGACCAAATGGGTTATTATGTAAAAGGTGAAATAGGTAAAATTATACAAATATATGTATGTTTGTAGGTACAGACTCAAGTATAGATACTGAAGTAGAGATAGAGGTAATGATATATCAGAAACAGCACAAAATAATATCTCAACACTAATGAATTCTGCTAGTTTTCCTTCATACTGATATCCCCTTAATGAAAACTCTCTCCTCTTATCTAAGCTTTAAGGATCAGCAATCACCTTGACATAGAGTCTTGTGCAGTCCAAGTACCTCCTCCTAGTCTCCACACATATCACCTGCACCAGTCAAGATAGATTTCTCATTGTCCCTCAGAAAAGTTATGTATGGTTTTGCCTATGCAACTTTGCTCTTATATCCTCCTTGTCTGGAATGATCTATTTACTTCTCTACACTTGCATAAGACAAACTAAATTCAAGCTCTGTAAAGCCTGCAATAAATGTTCTTTCTTTCACTTGTTTTTTTTCCTTCTCTGAGATTCTGTAGCACTCATTGCCTCAACCACTCTCTTGGTATTTTGCCCTGAATTTTTACTTATCATTTTATGTATGGATCCTGTTACCCCAAAGAGCTTGTCAGGCCTTTAAGAGCAGAAACCATGTCTTATAACTGTTTCTCTTCATTGCCTAATATAGAAAGCCCTGTGGCTAGTGTGTTCATGATTAACATTTGATGTTGATGAAGTTAATAAATTTTGGTTATTCACAGATCATATTTATGGATTCACAGATTACATTTAAGTTCCTGGTCTGTCACAGTTTTGTCATTAGATTGTTTCTTTGTCACGACTACATGTTAACAGAGGCTAAGCAACTGCAGATACTTTGGTCCAGAATCATTTTTCTTACAATGAACTATTAAATAAAATCTGGCAGAAAGAGTTCTTGACTAAATAAGAAGATATTTACAAAACAAGAGAGCTAGACAGAGTTCAAGCTAGAGGGTAATTGTCTAAAAGAAATTTGTACTGAAAATGCTGTGAAAAGAAACCTCTGATTGTTGGAACCTAGGTTTTTCTAGTCTTACTTTATATGTCCTTTCTTAGGAGGACCTAAGCACTAGAAGATTTGTGCTATTCCTTTATAGATTGAGCTAGAACATATGGGAGCCTGTTTCCTTTTTCCCTCAAGACATATTCTTTCCTTGTGTGAATGTATCAGGTTTACATCAAATATTCTTTTGCCTTAAGCCCCCAAACCTTAACTACAATCTCACTCCAACTTTAAAACCCTCAGTATATTATCTGTGATTGCCTATTTAAGAATTCTGTAATAAACCATTCTAGAGTGGTGTGACACGCAGAATAATGGTCCACCAAAGATTTCTACATCTTAATCCCCAAGATTGTATATAGACTACAGAGCAAGGAGGAAATCCTATTAGAGCTGCTAATAGAATTAAGGTTGCTAATCGGCTGATTTTGAAATGAAATACTAACCCTGGATTATCTGGATGGATCAGATGTCCTCACAAGAACACTTACAGAAGAGGATACCAGAGAGATGGTGTTGTAGGAAAGATTCACCCCAATGTTGCTTGCTTTGAAGATGGAGGAATAGCCCCATGAGTTAAAGGCAGGCAGTCTCTGCAAGCATGAAAAGGGGAGGAATTAACTTCCCTTATATGGCCTCCAGAAGGAATGTGGCCCTGTCAACACAGTGATTTTATTTTCCTTTTTTGTTTGGTGCATTAAAAATTTATTTATTTATTTATTTAATTGGTGTAAAATTTTTTTACAATTTTGTGTTGGCCATGTAACAATGTGAACCAGCCATATATATATATATATATATATATATATATATATATATCCCTTCCCTCCTGAGAGTCCCTCCTCTTCTCCCTCTACCCACCCCTCCCCACCTTTCCTCCCTTATATGTTATCACAGAGACCAACTGGGTTCCCTGCATTATTTAGCAACTCTCCACTATTTACACATGATAGCATTTATATGTCAAGTCATGTCCAACTCTTTGCAGCCCCATGGACTATAGTCTGCCATGCTCCTCTGTCCGTGCAGATTCTCTAGGCAAGAATACTGGGGTGGGGTGCCATGCCCTCCTGCAGGAGATCTTCCCAACCCAGGAATCAAACCCAGGTCTCCTGCATTGCAGGCGGCTTCTTTACCATCTGAGCCACCAAGGAAGCCCATATGTCAATGCAACTTTCTCAATTCATCGCACCCTCACCTTCTCCCACTGTGTACACAAGTGATTTTAGCTTGGGGAGATCTATTTTGGACTTCTAACCTCCAGAATTATTAGAAAATACATTTGTGTTGCGTTGTTTTAAGCCACTAAACTGGCAGTAATCTGTCATAGCAGCAACAGGAAACTAACACACGTGGTAATTTCACTGATAGCTTGAATGGTCTCCTAACAATGGGAAAGAGAAAGAACTCTAACTCCTATTTCACAGGTCTTTTATAGATTAGTATTTTCCACTTAAATTCCATTTCCTCACTATAGTCCTAGCACTTCCAGATCTTTAAAGTTCTTTCATGTCCATTATTTCACTAAAATATCACACCATGGCTGTCCAGTTGCTCTTACAGGGATTACTATTTGCCTTTAACTGATGAAGATATTGAAGATGTAGACATTCAAAAACTCACATTCATGATCCAATAGAGTGCAGTCTAAAAGCAAGAACAGAGAGAAATGAAACAAACATATGGAATTCAAAAATACTATTTGTTCTTTCTTTATTTCTAAGTCATCTAAGAATTAATATAATCCTTTATCATTTTTTGTCCCATTTTGTAATTACTCCCAGGGCTTCCCTGGTGGTTTAGATGGTAAAGAATCTGCCTGCAGTGGAGGAGACCTAGGTTTGATCTCTGGGTCGGGAAGATGCCCTGGAGAAGGAAATGGCTACCCTCTCCAATGTTCTTGCCTGGAGAAGTCCGCGGACAGAGGAGTCTGGCAGCCTAGTCCACAGGGTTACAAAGAGTCAGACATGACTAAGTGACTAACACATTTAGAAGAGTGAGAAGGATCATTTCCATAAAGAATCTTAAAAGTTAGAAAGGGAAATTAGTGATTATTCATGATCTGTAGTAATTGGATAATTCATTCAGGGGCCACCGTTGACTACCTCTTAAACCACATTTCATCCTGTTCCTGCCCTTTATGTTTTAACCTCACCAGCCTTTCTTTCTGTGTTGTGATGCACTGAGCTCTTTACCACCTCAGAGATTATGTATTAACACTTCATGTTTCTTTTACTCAGGTTTTTCTATGCTTGGGTCTTTTCATTTAGCTTAAAGTTTACTACTCATTCCTTTCCTAATCACCCTGCCTAGAGTGGACAGTACTTCTTGGCAAGAGTTTAATTTTCTTTTTAACACTTTCACTTATTCTTTTATTTTCTATCTCCTCCCTTTTACTAGAATGGTAACTGTGGAAGCAAGAGTTTTGTCTATGTTGTTCACTAGTATACCCACAAGGCCTAGACTATTGCCAGAAAAATATTAACTTCTTGTTGAAGGAATGAATAGTTGCCACACATTCTTGGTGCTTCTGATACTATCATTAGATCCAATAAACTGAGCTGATGAGTAGGGTCCAAGGAGGGTCTAAGGAATAAAGAACAATCTGTCCAGAAAAGTCAGATGTTAGTAATGAACATTGTGACTTTTCCTCCTAAGGATCCATTTGGCTCAGAGATGCATAAAACTGGATAAAATTATTCTTAATATGTAGTGAAACTGAGTTGGGCATTAGAAACAGACACTTCCTTCCATTCTGTTTTTGTCATATGCTGATATAGATATAATCATATAAAGCAAAAAAAAAAAAAAAAAAAAAAAGCAAAACACTATTGTGCAATATCCAGCACAAACATGATGTATTTTGCCCCCAATGACAATGAATTAGGGACTAAAGAGACTACTCATTCACCCATAGCAATTTGCTAGGCTTTTATCATATGAACTGCTGTCACAGGTGAGTACTGTTAAGATTCAAAGCCTCCACTATCTTCATCTTCAGTTCAGTTCAGTCACTCAGTCATGTCCAACTATTTGTGACCCCATGAAGTGCAGCACGCCAGGCCTCCCTGTCCATCACCTCCCAGAGTTTACTCAAACTCATGTCCATAGAGTTGGTGATGCCATCCAGCCATCTCATCCTCTGTCGTCCCCTTCTCCTCCTGCCTGCATTCCTCCCAGCATCAGGGTCTTTTCCAATGAGTCAAATCTTCGCATGAGGTGGGCAAAATACTGGAGTTTCAGCTTTAGCATCATTCCTTCCAAAGAACACCCAGGACTGATCTCTTTCAGAATGGACTGGTTGGACCTCCTTGCAGTCCATGGGACTCTCAAGAGTCTTCTCCAACACCACAGTTCAAAAGCATCAATTTTTGGTGCTCAGCTTTCTTCACAGTCCAACTCTCACATCCATACATGACCACAGGAAAAACCATAGCCTTGACTAGATGGATCTTTGTTGGCCAAGTAATGACTCTGCTTTTGAATATGCTATCTAGGTTGGTCATAACTTTCCTTCCATGGAGTAAGTGTCTTTTAATTTCATGGCTGCAATCACCATCTGCAGTGATTGAATGATTTAAAAATCATAACTCTCTTCAAGTTTGTACAAATAAGACATCTTTTAAATAGAATTTGCAAAATACAATTATTTAGAGAAGAAAATAAGCCATACCATATGACATAAGCCATAAATATCTAGTGATAGCTATTGTTATCCTTTTGATGCTGAGTCTCAATCTTTCCTCCGTGTGTATGTACATGCATGCACAAATACATCTGTTTATTCCTAAAATGTACCAAGTATCTGACAGACTTTTCTTGAGTAAATAAAAAGTAATGAATAACTGACTGACTATTGATGACTTTAGTTTGACATTGAGAATATCAGTTGTTTCAAACATTAGCCAGTTGTTCCACTTACACTGTCAGTATTTCACTACTCTGCTTTATTCATTCAAATTTTATTTGGCTACTCCAAGTCTTAAGCTTTTAATTTATCCATCTAGTTCCGTTTAAATGCAAGAGTTCCCCAAACTCAATTTAGTAAAAAATAAAACCTACTGAAATATAGCAGACAAATAATAAACCTGAATTTTTCTTCCTCACATCTATTTTAAGGGAAGTATTTGTTGAACATAAAATAAAGCTTATCTCAATAGATACACTTTGTGATACATACTCTAGACAAACTAGAAATGTAAGTGAATTTCCACAAAATGAAATAGGGGATCTATGGAGAACTTTGTGCTAACATTAAATTTATAAAGCTTTTAGTCTAAAATTGAAAATTTGGAAACAACGAATTTTGGCCAGTATCTCTTTCATTCATGCTTGCATTGGTGGTTCTGTGGGCATTCAGCGGCTCAGTTGGTCCAACTCTTGTGTGACCCTATGAACACCAGCCTCCTCCATCCATGGGATTTTTCTGGCAAGAATACTGGAGTGGGTTGCTATTTCCTCCCCCAGGGGCACTGGTGGTACATGCTGCTGCTGCTGCTAAGTTGTTTCAGTTGTGTCCGACTCTGTGCAACCTCAACAGACTCTGCCGTCCTGGGATTCTCCAGGCAAGAACACTGGAGTGGGTTGCCATTTCCTTCTCCAATGTATGAAAGTGAAAAGTAAAAGTGAAGTCGCTCAGTCGTGTCCAACTCTTTGCGACCCCATGGACTGCAGCCCACCAGGCTCCTCCGTCCATGGGATTTTCCAGGCAAGAGTACTGGAGTTGGGTGCCATCGCCTTCTCTGATGGTACATAGCAGGTAAAATAAATACAAGGTATAGAGATGAGAAAGAGAGAAGTAAAACCAATTCTACATGCAGACAACATGATTTTATCTGTAGAAAATCTTAAGGAATCTACCAAAAATAGAGAGAAAACTACTAAAACTAAGCAATGAATTTAAGAAGTTTAAGGAATAAATGTCAATGTACAAAGATCAGTTGACCTTTTATATATGAGTAACAGTTAAAATGATGAAATCAATATGATTTACAGTAACATAGACAATCATAAAATGTGCAAAGATAAATTTAATCTACATTGTACAAACTTCTTCACTGAAAACTACAAAATACTGCTTCTAAGAGATATTAAATAAATGTAAATAAACAGGTTTATCACATTTATAGTTTGCAAAACTCAAAATTGATAAAAAGTCAATATTCTCCAAATTGATTTACAGATATTATTCAATTCCAATAAGAAAGTCAGAACACTTTTTATGGATAGAAATGGACAATTCTAATTCTGAAATATATGTGGAAATACAAAGGACATGTATAGTGTAAAAAAAAAAAAACTTGAAAATAAATATCAAGGTTGGAGGATCTACATTACCTGATTTCAAGAAGTATTCTAAAACTATGCTAATTAAGATAGCATATTATTGATGTAAAAATAAACAAAGAGATAAATGGAACAAAAAAGGGAAGCAAAAAATAAATTTCAGTTCAGTTCATTTCAGTTGCTCAGTCGTGTCCGACTCTTTGTGACCCCATGAATCGCAGCACGCCAGGCCTCAATTTTAGACATATCCAATTAATTGATTTTTAATTGGGCTTCCCTGGTGGCTCAGCTGGTAAAGAATCTGCCTGTAGTGTGGGAGACCCAGGTTTGATCCTTGGGTTGGGAAGATCCCCTGGAGAAGGGAAAGGCTTCCCACTCTAGCATTCTGGCCTGGAGAATTCCATGGACTGTATAGTCCATGGGGTTACAAAGAGTTGGACACGACTGAGTGACTTTCACTTTCAATTAATTGATTTTAGGCAAAGGTATGAAAATGATTTAATGAGGAAAGAGAAGGAATTCTCTTTAATAAATGATAGTTGAATTGCATATCTATATCCTGTGATGTCTACCTTGCACCATACAAAAACATTAATTTGGGATGGAATTAGTGATCCAAATGAATAAGCTAAGAGTATCAATCTTCTGGGAACAAACATAAGAGAATAACTTCATGGCATGTGGTTAACAAAGGTTTCTTCAATAAAGTAGACAGCAATAACTGGGAGAAGAAAAAATAACTGATAAAATGCTAATGATCAAAATTAAAGTTTTGCTCATCAAAACAAAGCATTATTAAGAAAGGAACTGACCAGTCATAGACTGGGAGAAAATATTAATTATACATATAACTGAAAGAGCGCTCATTTGCAGACTATATAAATAATGGTTACAAATCAACAATAAGACAAACAACCCAATTACAATAAGCAAAGAATTGAACAGACTCTTCACCAGGGGTGATTTACAGGTGGCCAATAAACATATGAAAAAATGCTCAACATGATTTGTCATCTGAGAAATGCATATTAAAATAACAAGGAAATGTCATTGCACCACCTCCAGAATGAACACTATTCAAGTGAGTAATAATACCAAATATTGGAAAAGATATGGAATAACCAAAACTCTCATACAATGCTTTAGTCATAGTTGCAAAGAAAAAAAATCAGTAGGTAAATGTATAAAATTGTGGTATATTTATATAATTCAGTGCGTCTCACAGACGTAGATACATACAACATGGATGAATCTCAGAAACATGCTGCTTGGAGAAATACAGACACAGAAATATACAGACTAAATGATTCCTTCTATATGAAATTTTAAAATAGGTAAAACTAAAATAAGAACAGTGATTGCCTCTGGGTGAAGGACAGAGAATGAACAGTAAGGTACATGATGAAATTTCCTAGAGGTGATGACAAAATTCTATATTTTATTAAGGATAAAGCTCTAAAAATTCATTTAGCTATACATTTAGCATCAGGGAATTTCATTATATTTAAATTATGCCTCAATTTATAAGAAATTTAAAATATGGAGATAGTATTTCAAATGAATAGGTTCAAATTGTCTTAATTTGATATGTTTCAAGACACACAATTTGATAATGGATTTTTTAATCACTAAGTTTATTGGATATTAAATGAAACAATTAAAGAGGTCAAGTAGTTGAATATATTGCTTTCACCTGTATCAGGAATGTTTTGGGTACAAGAAACAGAAAACTTACTAAGCTGCCTGTTAATCATTCCAGGCATGATTCAGCTTAAAACCTCAGACTCTGTCCTTCTTTTTGAAATATGATTGGTGGCCCTCCAGGAAGACACATTAAGAAAGATGAGAAGCAAAAACTTTTTCATTGAAGTCTTTATTTTTATCAAGGAATGGAAGCCCTCAGCAAAACAAAACAAACAAAAAACCTCTTCTTCTTGTCTAGATCTTTGTCCATCCCAGACCATTTTCAATAGGTCTAGAATAGGATTATTGGGATTGATTTGAAACATCCATTCAAGCCTATGTAAAAGCTTTCCTTTTTGAGATCAAGGCATCTCCTCACCCTACCTGTAAAATCAGGTTTCACTTCATAGGAAGGAATTAGAGGATGGGAATAATTATGGGTTGACAATGAACAGTGTCTGACATACATATTCCTTTCCTAACTTTTGTTAAAATGATTAATTTCCATTATTATATAAATGTGTATATATATAAACACAACATATATATATATACACACACACACACATATATATTTCCCAGTGTAGACAGAGTTCAGCTGTTACAATCTCTTTCTATTCTCTATTCTTTTAATAATTGGCATGACATGATTTAATTATTGGGTAAATTTGGAAGGAATTAACAGATTATGCTTAGTTCAGCAGTGACCTTCTGTTTTAGAAGAACTGACTGAAGGTAAAACCTAACCTGTTGCTCCACCAGGGGAGACTCTATCTCAGTGGGGAAGTGTTGTGAGAAAAGGAAGCCCTTCCCAGGTATCAAGGTCTTCCAGTCTTCTCAGGTACCAAGACTGTTTAACTTCAGCCCCTTCTGGAGTTCTGTGTTAGCCCTCTAGATTCCTATACCTAAGCTAATTTTTCTAACTGAGCATTTATAAGCAATAAAGTTGATGTTGTTTGTTTTAGTCGCTAAGTCATGTCTAACTCTTTTGAGACCCAATGGACTGTAGCCACCAGGCTCTTCTGTCCATAGGACTTCCCAGGCAAGAATACTGGAGCAGGTTGCCACTTCCTTCTCCAGAGATCTTCCTGACCCAGGGATTGAACCTGGGTCTCCTGCATTGGCAGACGAGTTCTTTACCACTGAGCCACTAGGGAATAAAGTTGATAGCTACCCTCTTTATTAATTTCCAATGTGTTCAGAACTTGAGAAAGGAAGAAGGAAGCTAAGTCTCCTAAAAAGTGTTCACTTTTCAGTGAACATTTGGTTCACTGGCTATAGGATTGAGAATTAAATAAGCAGTAGATTTCTGATGCAAAGAGTACATTAGAGAAGATTTTGATGGGATGATGACCATCTCTTTAGCCATGGACTTTCATTTGCCACCATGTATTCTGACCGTCAGGGCTTTTAGAGGCTTATAATCAATTTTCAGCTGCTATGGCTTGGCCTCACACTGCAGGCTAAGCTATGGCTGGCTTAGTTTTTTAAGGCTGTGGAGGTCTTAATCAAGGACATAAAACATCCTGACAAAAGCAAGAGAATCCCAGCAGAGGTACATGGCTCATATGTGTATCTTTACCACAGGTACATGGGAATCACAAAGTAGCCTGGGCAAAACTTTGCTATGCCCAGGTGGCCTCCGTGGGCCTTTAACAGATGCATGTGATTACAGTTTAATTCACAGACTTGGCTTTTTGTAACTGAACTATCTGTGGCAAAGATTATATTACAGGAAGAATAGAATCTTGATATGTTTCCTTGGTATTGGTGGGTATAAAATATTTGCTACATTGAAATATTAAGTAAAAGACAAGTTTCTATAGTTCTATGATTTACAGTTCTCAGAAGTGAAAGTCCTAGTGCCAGGTAGAAAGACGTTGCTAGATGACTGCTCCAGATTTTGTCATCTATTCAGAGATAAGGAGATGCTATTGGAGGAATTAATTTAATCTTTAATGCAGTTTATATACATATGAATGACTAATTCTCGAACAATTAGTGTACATATTTCAAGATGATTCAGTTATCGTAGGTGGTATGCCAGTGCCCTGAGAGAACATGTTTCACAAATATAGGAGATTGAAAAGTAGAAGAAAGATAGTGTGCTGAAGGATATAAGGTAGAAGTCTTGCTTTTCTCTAATCCTCTAGGGCGGAGGTATCACACTATAGCCAAAAGGCCAAATCAGACTGCCAGCTAATTTTATGAATAAAGTTTTATTGGGACAAACCATACCCATGAGTCCAAGATATCTTTCCCTCCACATTGCCAGAGTTAAGTAGCATGGTGAGATCATATAATCCATTGACTTTTTATGGAAAAGTTTGCCAACCCCACCTAGAAGAGGGCAATGATTCTAAAACTTCAGCATGGCACTAGAATTATCTGGAGGACTTGTTAACATACAGATTGTCAAGCTTTACCTTCAAAGTTTCTGATTCAGATGCTCCTGTTGGGACAATTATTTGCATACCTAGCAAATTCCCAGTGATATAGATGCTGCTCATCTGGGGACTGTACTTTGATAACCACTTTCCTAAGGACAAGCTTCTGTAATTTCTATAATTGCTTAGAGTGATGACAGTTAAACCCAATGTGAAGATATGATGAAAAAGCTTAAGTATCAATCACAAGGGGTAGTGACAATAACTGAAAAGGAAAGAAAAGAATAGAGAAAAAGAATGGTAATAAATTAAAAAATAGTATGTCATCAGATTTAGTTCACACTCAAGTACCAGAATTCAAAAAATCATGTGGCCTTAAGAGGACATTAAGAAATTTAAGAAATATATACTGCATATTTTTAGGGAAAGATGGGCTCCCTTCTCCTTCTGCTTCCCCCAAATATGGTATATACACAGAGGCAAAATAAATCACATTTTGGGAGATTTATTTTTTCTCAATTCGTTGGGAAGAGGGTATTAAATTATTTCATTTGAAGAAATGGTACAAATGACAGGATATAAGTAGATGTTCTTACAACTTAAAGGGAGAATATAAACCTGAAATACACACACTGCCCTGGTGACCACAGCGGGTAACCCATCACTACCGGGGAGGCCCTCTAGGGTTTAAGGGTGCGCTTGTCACGACACTTACCCCAGCCAGGTTCCAGGCCGGGGGCAGGAGCTGGGCTGGATGGGAGCAGGATGGGGAAGTTGGGGGAGGGGGGCTAGAGCAGACTGGGGGTGGGGCAGGGCAGGGAGGGCACATTCGTTTCAGGCAGGTTAGTTACCAGGCCATTCGATTCTTTGCTGGCTTTCATCTCCCTGCTCCTTCAGGTCGCAGATCTCAAAGAAGTCACAGTTTGGGTGTCGTTTTGGTTTGTGGCCAGTTCGTGCAGTTCCAGTAGTGACGGATTCACTCTAGTTTCTAATGCAGACTCCACCCCAGTCTCAGTGCTCCAGATCCTTCCTAACCTGAAGGAAGATTCGGCCATCTCTTCAACGGTTTTTCAGCATGTTCTCTCTCCTCAAAAGGCTGGTGAAGAAAATGCTGGCAAAGTTCTTCTAAGCCACAGCGTCATGGTCAAGGTAGTAGGTCATGGAGAGGCACGATAACTCTCGTAGAGCTCCGGCAGATAGGCGGTTGCTGGCTCCTCGGAGCCCCGGCGGCGGAAGCGGTCCACCTCCGATGGAGGGGACGTCTGGTCTCGCCAGTCATTTTATATTCCCCAGACTGGGATTCTAGACATTTTGGCATCGACCAATGACTGGCATCTCAGCGAGGCATTTGTGTCAAGCGCTACACTTCCCTTCACTGTGGCCTTCTCAACACTAAGTACTGGATTCTGGGATCATTATTTTGCCAGACAAATGGCTCTACGGCCCGGGTGTGGCTTCCTTTCTCAATACCGCGATTGTGGAGTCAGTGCTTTTATAGTCACTTAGCTCATTCACTCACTGGGGTATTTGAAATGAAATATATCAGAGAATTGACACTGCAGTTATGACCCAAAAGGAACAATGCTCCTCATCTAAGACTGCTTTTTAAAAACCCCAATTCCACGTGGTCAAGATTTTGCTGAAAAATTTGAGGTTTTGACTTTAACTTAGAAATTTGGAGGTTCGGATTTTACACTCAAATAAGCAAAATAACCTGAGTTCAGATATTAAGGGATATTAATATTTGGGGATTTTAACTTGCAAGAGGATTTAACCATTATCTCTTGGTATTTGATAATGGGAGAATTTTTTTTTTATTCACATTGAGATGTCCCTTTATTGTGGATATTTTAATTCTTTGAATATGTTTAATGTTCTTTAAGAATTTCTGGAATGCTATGTGGATACAGTGGTCGGTTATAATTTGGGATCGCAAACTAAATAGGAAGTGATTTTTTATTCTTGGGTACAAAGTGGTCTTGGAGCTGATTTAGATAAAGTATTTTTCCCATCAATTTTATCAGTACCTGAAATGACTACCAGTGGTCCTAGGAGGATTCCAGCAGTAGTTGACAATGGAGAGGCAATCTAATGAAGGTGGGGGCAAGATTTCTCTCATAAACTACTGGTCCCCTCTCCCTAAAAGGGCAGTCACACTCCTGTCTGACTGCAGGCTTTCTGAAAAAGTTTTAAGGGTTTTGAAGAAAAAAAGAGAGGAGATTTTATATGGAACACTTAATCCTCCCTCTCCATGTTTCCTGCTTTGAAAGAAACTCAGAATCTGACTGTGCCTTGATTGACTTCAATCCACAGGCAGTGGAATAATGTATCTGATTGATAAAATTGGGAAGGAAAAATATATTGATCTGCTGTTTATTTGCCCAGCTTAGATCTACTACTTCTTTCTCTTAGAAAATTTTTTTTAAATTTACTTTTCAATTGGAGGAAAATTGCTTTACAGTGTTGTGTTGGTTTCTGCCATACAATAATGCAAATCAGTCATATCACCTCCCTCTTGAGCCTCCCTCCCCTTCCCTTATCCCACCCCTCTAGGTCATCACAGAGCACCAGGCTGGGCTCCGTGTGTTATATAGCAACGTCCCACCAGCTGTCTCTTTTATACATGGTAGTGTATATATGTCAATGCTACTTTCTCCATTTGTCCCACTCTTTCCTCCCCCCACCTTGTCCACTTTCTACAACTGTGTCTCCATTCCTTCCCTGCAAATAAGTTCATCAATGCCATTTTTCTAGATTCCATATTAATGTACAGTATTTGGTTTTCTCTTTCTGACATTTCACTCTGTATAACAGGCTCTAGATTCATCCACATCACTAGAACTGACTCAAATTCATTCCTTTTTGTGGTTGAATAATAGTCCCTTGTATATATGTACCACATCTTCTTTATCCATTCATCTGTTGATGGACATCTAGGTTGCTTCCATGTCCTAGCTATTGTAAATAGTATCTCTATGAACGCTGGGGTACATGTGTCCTTTTCAATTATAGTCTTCTCAGAATATATCCCCAGTAGTGGGATTAGTGGGTCAAATGGTAGTTGGGCTTCCCTGATGGCTCAGTGGGTGAAGAATCTGCCTGCAATGCAGGAGGCACAAGAGACATGAGTTCAGTCCTTGGGTCGGGAAGATAACCTGGAGGAGGAAATGGCAAGTCACTTCAATATTCTGGCCTGAAAAGTCCCACGGACAGAGGAGCCTGGCCGGCTAAAGTACAAAGGGTCACAAAGAGTCAGACACAACTGAGCGAACCAAGCATGCATGAAATTTAGCAAACTCCAGGACTTCCCTGGTGGCTCAGATGGTAAGGTGTCTGCCTACAGTGCGGGAGACCCAGGTTCAATCCCTGGGTTGGAAAGATCTCCTGGAGAAGGCAATGGCAACCCACTCCAGTATTCTTGCCTGGAAAATCCCATGGATGGAGGAATCTGATAGGCTACAGTCCATGGGGTTGCAAAGAGTCAGACACGATTGAGTGACTTCACTCACTCCAGGGATATAGTGAAAGACTGAGGAGCCTGGCGTGCTGCAGTCCATGGGGTTGTAAGAGTCAGACACAACTTAGCAATTAAACAACGTTAGTTTTATTCCTAGTTTTTTAGGGAATCTCCACACTGTCCTCCAGAGTGGCTGTATCAATTTACATTCCCACCAACAGTTCAGAACGGTTCCCTTTTCTCCACATCCTCTCCAGCATTTATTGCTTATTGATTTTTTGATGATGACCATTCTGACTGTTGTGAGGTGATGCCTCATTGTAGTTTTGATTTGCATTTCTTTAATAGTTAGTGATGTCTCTTAGAATTCACTGAAGTAAGCTACTCTTAGAAGTACAAGTCGTTTTTCTCAAGGCAGTTTCTCTGCCCTCTGACGATGACAGACGCTGGATGGATGGCTACCTAATTTGGAAATTTGGTGTTAGGAGTCAATTTCGTTCTTAGAACTAAGCTATGGCATTTAACTTAACATGAAAGTAAAAGAAGTAGTATTTTGGCCTCAAAAAGTTACTCTGCTTTATTTCTCAATATGTTTAGAAACTAAGTGGTAAAGAAGGATTCTATTTTGTGGTGGGAACGATGTCCTGCCTGAGAAATTCTTAACAGAGTTTACCCTTTATTCTTATTAAACTGCTTTAAAAAATTTTACAAGGAATATTATATTACAATATGTTATTTTTTAAAGTAAGATGATGGGTGAAGAGATTATGTCAGTTTAAAAAAAAGCAATAAAAAACTCTATGGTCTACAGATATCCATGAAGATTTATTTTATAAACCTTTTTCCTTAAAATAAGTGAGTGTCAGCATCACTCTAAGAAGAGCTGTGTATATTTACATTAAATAAATTATTCATTTTCTAATATTGTGAAATTGTCTTGTAGTTTATGAGAGTAAAATGAAGCTGAAGTAATCTCCATCCCTTGCATTATGCATTGTAGCAGTAAAAAAGAAGTGTTTTTTTTTCCCAGGAAATATGATTAAAAAAAAAATCTTTCTTTTTAGTCCCTGAGATACTAAAGTAAGTAACAGAATAAAATCCAATAAAAACCACTTTTATTTTTTGTTGTTATCACCTTTAGTTAATGGCATGTATGTTTCAATTTCTAAGCACATGGATATGCTTTGGCTGGATTGAATGTTATTATTTTGATTCGCTTTGATAAACTCAAAGTGATATACCTTTCCTCTTTTTTCATTTTTGGAAACTTTGTTTGTTCGCTCAGTCAGAGTTGTTCTCAGAGCCTGAAAACATCTGATGTAGTCATTGGCACTGGACCTGTATACTCCTATCTCTGTGGAGCCTTTCTGGTTCAGCCATTCTAAACTCTTTATTGACTGTTGAATTTTCCTTCCTAAATAATACTATTATATACTTAGTACTTATACACTCAGTTCATTTGTTATTTAATATTTGTTATTTTTATGTCCATTGTGCATATGGCATGACTCTCAAGTTAACTGTAGGCTTTTTAAGCCCCATTTTTACCATATATTGACAAGAATCAGCCATGGGTTTACATGTCAATGTATGGCAAAAACCACTACAATATTGTAAAGTAATTAGCCTCCAATTAAATAAATTAAAACAACAACAACAACAAGAACACAACAAAAAAGAGAAAAAAACACCAATTTTAATACTTTGCAGATCACTCAAAATATTGTGTTTTGCAGCTCATAGAAACTCAAACATCACAATAATGTGATCATTTATTTAGAGCCAGACATCAAAGCTAGTGGAGGTGATAGAATTCCAGTTGAGCTATTTCAAATCCTAAAAGATGATGCTGTGAAAGTGCTGCACTCAATATGCCAGCAAATTTGGAAAACTCAGCAGTGGCCACAGGACTAGAAAAGTCAGTTTTCATTCCAGTCCCAAAGAGGGGCAATACCAAAGGATGTTCAAACTATTACAAACTGCACTCATTTCACATGCTAGCAAAGTAATGCTCAAAATCCTTCAAGCTAGGCTTCAGCGGTACATGAATAGAGGATTTTAGATATACAAACTGGATTTAGGAAAGGCAGAGGAACCAGAGATTAAATTGCCAATATCCATTGGTTGATCATAGAAAAATCAAGGGAATTCCAGAAAAACATCTACTTCTGCTTAATTGACTATATGCTAAAGCCTTTGACTATGTGGATCACACAACAAACTGTGGAAAATTCAAGAGATGGGAATACCAGACTGCCTTACTCACCTCCTGAGAAACCTATATGCAGGTCAAGAAGCAACAGTTAGAACTAGACATGAAAGAATAGACTGGTTCCAAATTGGGAAAGGAGTACACCAAAGCAGTGTGTTGTCACCCTGCTTATTCTACTCATATGCAGAGTAAATCCTGAGAGATGCCAGGGTGGATGAAGCTGGAATCTAGATTACCTGGAGAAATATCAATAACCTTAGATACGCAGATGACACCACCATTATGCCAGAAAGAGAAGAGGAACTAAAGAGCCTCTTGATGGTGAAAGAAGAGAGTGAAAAAGCTGGTTTAAAACTCATTCAAAAAATGAAGGTCACAGCATCCAGTCCCATCATTTCATGGGAAATAGATGGGGAAACAATGGAAACAGTGACAGACTTTTCCTGGGCTCCAAAATCACTATGGATGGTGACTGCAGCCATGAAATTAAAAGACGCTTACTCCTTGGAAGAAAAGTTATGACCAACCTAGATAACATATTCAAAAGCAGAGACATTACTTTGCCAACAAAGGTCAGTCCAGTCAAGGCTATGGTTTTTCCTGTGGTCATGTATGGATGTGAGAGTTGGACTGTGAAGAAAGCTAAGTGCCAAAGAATTGATGCTTTTGAACTGTGGTGTTGGAGAAGACTCTTGAGAGTCCCTTGGACTGCAAGGAGATCCAACCAGTCCATTCTAAAGGAGATCAGTCCTGGGTGTTCTTTGGAAGGAATGATGCTAAAGCTGAAGCTCCAGTACTTTGGCCATCTCATGCGAAGAGTTGACTCATTGGAAAAGACTCTGATGCTGGGAGGGATTGGGGGCAGGAGGAGAAGGGGACAACAGAGGATGAGATGGCTGGTTGGCATCACCGATTCGATGGACATGAGTTTGAGTGAACTCCGGGAGTTGGTGATGGACAGGCAGGCCTGGTGTGCTGCAATTCATGGGGTCGCAAAGAGTCGGACACGACTGAGTGACTGAACTGAACTGAACTGAACTGCTCCTTGGAAGAAAAGCTATGACCAACTTCGCGTGAGTGAGTGAAAGTTGCTTAGTCGTGTCCAACTCTTTGCGACCCCATGGACTGTAGCCTGTCAGGCTCCTCTGTCCATGGGATTCTCCAGGCAAGAATGTTGGAGTGGGTTGCCATTTCCTTCTCCAATGATCAACTTAGACAGCATATTAAAAAGCAGAGATATCATTTTGCCAACAAAGGTTGGTATAGTCAAAGCTATGGGTTTTCCAGTAGTCATGTATGGATATGAGAGGTGGACCGTAAAGAAAGGTGAGTGCTGAAGAATTGATACTTTCAAACTGTGGTGCTAGAGAAGACTCTTGAGTGGTCCTTGGACAGCAAGGAGATCAAACCAGTCAATCTTAAAGGATATCAATATTCAATTGGAAGGACTGAATATTCATTGAAAGGACTGATGTTAAAGCTGAAACTCCAATACTTTGGCCACCTGGTGCAAAGAGCCAACTCATTGGAAAAGACCTTGATTCTGGGAAAGATTGAAGGTAGAAGGAGAAGGGGATGACAAAGATTGAGATGGATGGATGGATGAGTGGACCTGAATTTGAGCAAACTCAGGGAGATAGTAAAGGGCAGGGAAGCCTGGCATGCTGCAATCCATAAGGTCTCAAAGTTGGACACAACTGAGTGACTGAATAGCAAAGACACTCAAACACTTCTGAATGTACCTAACATTCCTAACTGGAAGAAATCATATTCAAGAAAGATAAAGCACACTTTTGGAGCTTCTACTAAGTGTACAAAACAATTTATTATGTGTTTATTTTCTAAAATCTATAACATAGTTATAGCTGAAATTATGCCCCAAATTTGAGTAACTAATTATTCACAAATGGTAATTTTAGGTATTATTTTTCATGTGGCTGAAATTAATAAAGTGGTGTTTAGAGCCACACTATCTTCTTCTTGGTATGTACTCTTTTGCTTTTATTTGTAAAATCAATTTTATTGAAGTATAATTAGTATATAATAAAATGCATCCATTTAAGAGTACAGTTCAATGAGTTTTGAATAATTACCAATATAACTACCATAATATTCAAGATATAGAACTTTTCCTCAGCCTAAAATTCCTGTGGAGCACAAAGGTCTTTGCATGTATGTGTGCTTATTTACTTTTAAATTACAGTTGCTGCTGCTGCTAAGTCGCTTTAGTCGTGTCCGACTCTGTGCGACCCCACAGACAGCAGCCCACCAGGCTCCGCCGTCCCTGGGATTCTTCGGGCAAGAACACTGGAGTGGGTTGCCATTTCCTCCTCCAACGCATGAAAGTGAAAAGTGAAAGTGAAGTCGCTCAGTCGTGTCCGACCCTCAGCGACCCCATGGACTGCAGCCTTCCAGGCTCCTCCGTCCCTGGGATTTTCCAGGCAAGAGTACTGGAGTGGGGTGCCACTGCCTTCTTCGTACTATGCCATAAAAGTAACACTGTTTGGTGCAGTGTTTATTTGTAGGGATTTTTTTTGGGCATTATCTTTGTGTTATTATAAGGGCAACTGCTCTATAGATTACAATATGTATTAAACATTTCAGAATTTAATTAGAATTAATAATCTACCACCTCTAGTGGAATGTAATGTAAATGGTAAAGAGTCTGCCTGCAATTCAGAAGGCCTGGGTTTGATTCCTGGGTTGGGAAGATCTCCTGCAGCAGGAAATGGCAACCCACTCCACTGTGTAGGTAACTCAAAACCAGATAAGTTCTTTACTTTTTTAAGTTCTAGTTGTAATGAATTACACATATGTAATTCACACACATTCTGACACACAATGACACAATTTTTGTTTTCTGTTGATGTGTATGTTTTAAAGAATTTAAGACAGAGGTGGATAGTCTATTATATCCACCCAGATATTTAGCATTTCTGTTGTTTTTCCTGCATATCCTACATTATAACAGTTCCAAGTTTTCTTTTGGTATCATTTCTTTTTTAGGAAGAACTTGCTTTAGCATTTCTTGCTTATTAGATATGCTGGTGAAAAACTTTTTTTAGTTTTCCTTCATCTGAAGATAAGGATGCTTTCATTTTGTCTTCAATTCTAAAGAATGCTTAAACTAAATATATTATTTTGTGTTACTCATTCTTTTATTGTAGCTCTTTATAAATGTTCCATTGCCTTCTCATCTCTATAGCTGCCTCTGAGAAATCAGTAATAATTCAAATACTTGTTTTCCTATATGTGTGCATGCTTGCGTTCTAAGTAGCTTCAGTCCTGCCCTACTCTTTGTGACCCCATGGACTATAGCCCGCCAGGCTCCTCTGTCCATGGGATTCTCTAGGCGAGAATACCAGAGTAGGTTGCCATGCCCTTCTCTAGGGGATCTTCCTAACCCAGAGATCGAACCCAGGTCTCTTATACCTCCTGTTTTGGCAGCCGGGTTCTTTATCACTAGCACCACGTGGGAAGCCCTCACCTATATATACACCATGTCATTTTTTGCCTGTTTCCAAGGTTTTTTTTTAGCTTTGGTTTTCAGTTTGATTACAGCATATCTGGGTCTGTAGTTCTTTGAGTATTTTCTGGTTGGATTTTTCTGAGATTCTCAAATTTCTAAATTTATACATTTTACCAATTCAGGATGATTTCCACTGTTATTCCTTCAATATTTTTTTTTACACCACACTCTCTTTCCTGCCTTTCTGGTACCTATAGGACACCAAATTTTGAACTTTGTTATATTATCCGACAGGTACTGGAGGCGCTATTCATCTTTTGTTTTTCAACTTTTTCCCTCTGTTGATCAGATTATTTTTATTGACCTATCCTCAAGATTACTGACTCATAAATTTTATCCTTGAACCCATCCAATGAATATTTTTATTTTGTTTATTGTTTTTCACTTATGTAGCTTTCAGTTCTAAAATGATTATTTTAAAAATATATCTCTTATCTCTCTAGAGACTTTCTATCTTTCCAGTTGTTTCAGAAGTGTTTGCCCTTAGTTTTCATAGATTAGGAGAGATGTTTTGAAGTTTTCATCTTTTAAGTCTAACATCATGGCAGATTTGGGGCTGGCTTCTATCAACTGTCTTTTCTCCTGAAAGTTTGTCAGACTTCACTGGTTCTTTGTACCTTGATTACTTTTTGATTGTATACTAAATATTTTGAATATTATGCTATAAGATGCAGATCTTGTTTAAAACCTATGGAAAATATAGTTGTTATTTTTACAGTAAGTAGTTAGCCCAGTTATTAATAGGTTTTCACCATAAGTTTCAAACTTCATTTTGTGGACTTTGGTTTTAATGTTAGTCATTTTCAAAGCCTTTACAGAGCTATTTGTGTCTTTCCCCAAATGTCTGCAGCCTGGGGGCCACTCTCAGACCTAGGTTATAATCTACCCTGTAGGTTTTTCTCAAAGGCTTCAGTATACTTGTTTAAGGTCAGATCCATGCATACATGGGCTCACAGGTGAGCGCATGAGTACATACACAATTTTATGCGATCTCTTCTCCCTTTTTTCCTTTGAGAACATATTCCAGGTCCAGAGTTTCTTCTTCCTTCTTGATCCTTAGGCTAGAACACTGGAGATTTAGTGTCCCTACACTGCTATGTATGTCCCACAATAAGAGATAAAGAGAAAAGGAAAAAAAATAACAGGGGATTTCCTTTACTCTTTGCAGACTTCCCATCCCCATAGACCAGAGGGAGAAGGGATTAGCTTGGAGGTCCTTCTGTCTTCACTCTGCATAGTTCTGGGATGTGTACTGCCTTTGGATATAGGCTGAGAAATATAGGAGGGAAAGAGAAATACAGATTCACTGCCAGATCATCTGTACTTTGTATTCTCAATTCCTTCCTCAATGTTCCTTCCTTGTTTGCATTTTAGAGTTCACAGATAGTTGCATTCACTGGGAAGGACAGGGTGGGCACATGTTTATTTTGTCTTAGTCAGAACTGGAACATTCACAGTTATAGAATAAGATTTATGTGTCTTCTCTTAAACTGGTTACTATGAAATATCCTTTTGTTGTCCAGATTAATTTATTTAAAAAGGAAATATAAAGGGAATTTCATTGTTTTCATGTTGCTTACTAGCCATAAAGCCCTATTCCTCTCTTTGAAGGGAAAAGGTGGCATGTGAACTATAATTCTATTTCTATTGGGTAAATCCTTTTCTCTCCTAGAAATCCTTTTTATGAAGAAGAAATAAAGGAAATATGCACACTTGGTAACTCACTCTTTTTTTCCCCCTTTGTGTTTTCAGAATCAGAGAAGTCAAAGAGAAGAAAAAAAAAAAAGATTACTACAAATGTTAATGGTATTCATAGAGTGATTCAATATATGATTCTAGGAAATTAATTTCTAATACTGTCTTCTTTAGGGTTAGTACAGGTGAATGCTTACTGTTGTTTAAACAACAACAACAAAAAACTAAGCTAACATAAATAAAACATTTGAGACACTATGCTGGTAAATATTTAAAAAAAAAAATTAAAAGTTTTGTCCAGAGTAGATTCTGATAGTAAGAATCATACAATACATGGAAAAAGCTTGAGTAACCACAAACTAAACTCTTAACACAGTCTATCTATCATCTCCTCCTTTTCCATGACCCAAATGCAAGTGCATGGATGATGTTTAATTCTAAAGTTTAAACTCTAGAAATTAGCTGTTTGAATATTATCTTTTGTAGAAACTTCCATGCTTCATCCAATGCCTGGTACATTAGTTTCTTATCTCCCACTTTAGTTGTTGGTTTGTGAAAGCAGAAGAAATACATTTTTTCTTTCTTTTGTCTTTTACCTTTCCTGGAAAGCATTGTTGTAAAACTAAAACTTGAATGCAGAATTGAATTCTTATTTCCAAAGCCAATTGACTTTAAATTATATTAAGTTGATGAAATACTAGAAACTGTTCCTTTAACCATCTGAAAGAAAGTGAAAGTGAAGTCACTCAGTCATGTCCATCTCTTTGCCACCCCGTGGACTGTAGCCCACCAGGCTCCTCCGTCCATGGGATTCTCCAGGCAAGAATACTGGAATGGGTTGCCATTTCCTTCTCCAGAGGATCTTCTTGACCCAGGGATCGAACCCAGATCTCCCTCATTGCAGGCAGATGGCTTAACCTCTGAGAAACTGTTCCTTTAACCAACTCTGCATGCCTAAATCCAAATTTAGGCTTTATAGTATAGCTCTAATTCCATTAAGCAGCTCCCTATTCTTTAGGAATGTAGACTGTGGAAATAGATAAAAGTAAATTGTGTCCTGATTATTCCTCTGACCAGCTGTGCAACTGTAGATAAGTAACCTGATATCTCTGAACCTCACTGTCCTCATCTGTCAAATAAGGATGACAAGGCAAAAGGAGCAGAGGGTGGCAGAGGATGAGATGGTTGTATGGCATCACTGACTCAATGGACATGAGTCTGAGTAAACTCTAGGAGATAGGGAAGGACAGGGAAGTCTGGTGTGCTGCAGTCCTTAGGGTAGCGAAGAGTTGGACACAACTGAACCTCTGAACAACAACAAGATGACCCTGTCACAAGGTTTTTGCAGTACGTCCACTAATAACTCTGTAAATATTACCTGCCACTTACCACACTATTTGATTATGATTGAAATATGTTTCCTTTACATAATTAGAGAGCTCAGGGACATTTAGACATTATCTACCACATTTTTCAGGTAAAAACCCTGAAGGTCAGAGGCTCAGAGTGATTTTTCTAAAGGGCACAGATAGAGCTAGTATGACAAGAATCAGTTAGGCCTTAATGAAATATCACTTTTAACGGATGAACCTCATAATATTCTAAGTGGATAATAGGAGAAGCTCAGCAACCCATATGGCAAGGAAATCTTAGTTGCCTGCTTGATTTTAATTTACACATTTTTTTTCCTGCCTGAGAGAAGGGAGGGCAAGGGGAATCAGAGCTGTATCAAATGCAGTGGCATCTGGGCTGATCTAATAGAAATGATCAGGTGATTCTCCTTAATCCTTATTAGTAGGCTGCCAAGGACTTTTCACAAGAAGTGAATTATTTTAGTGTTAATAAGAAATCAGGCCCAAAATATATTAAATTCTCACTTTCTATCCATGTTTGCCATGTCATTCCATTTGCTGATTTTCTTTAGCTTAGTGGTCTATTTTTCAAGTACTAAATACACTGATGCTAATCCAGGGGTCTTTGTGAATATCTTTTGGTCACTGGGTTGAGACAACATTCATTTTTTTCAATCTGTTAACTGCAGACAGAAACGAGTGGGCCGTGGAATGGATTTGCCATGCACGGCTGCTACTCTGCATTATTGAACATGCTTTCAGTCTCTTGGCATTCTTGGGTGTCCATTTTCAGACAGGGCCCTATTTTACTTCTGTTTTTTGCTCTTAATAAATAAACTACAAATAAAACTGTGGAAACTTCATGTGTCCCCCAGACCACTTGTTTCTTCGGATGCTTCAGATTCAGATGCACTAGAGACTTCAATAAGGACTGTTTTGACTTTAAAAAAAAAGAACTATAGTTCTGATCTCGAAAAAAAGTAAACTAAGGTTCTAAAGTAGGTCTATGAACAAAGCAACGGCTACAGAAACTTCTTTGCAAATGATTTTAAAGAATACATCAGAAGGGTCAGGAATGGGAGGAGATGAAGCTGAGGATACTGAGGGATAGAATCAGGCCTGTCTCTATTCAAAATTATTGAGTACATGAAGGCAATCTACATTTCCTCAGCCTACTTTTACTTTACGTCTGAAAACCTCATTAGCCATGCGCCTTGTAAATTATCCTACTCCCATCAAAATCTTAGCAAAGAACCTAAGAAACTAGCTTACATAAGGTTTAAAGGACTGATCCAGATTTCAGTGTTATCCCTAACTGATATTTCTGGACTTGAATAGACAAATAAAACCTCTAGATAAATGAATGATAGTTTGGAGCTATATTTATCATCTTTATTTGGCAGAAAAGAAAGGTCTCTAAGATCACACATCTGTCTGTGTAAAACTGTACTAGATTTGGATCACTGCTTTCTCAGATACCTCTTCCTTGTGAAATACCCCTCATCCACCACAGAAACCATTGCATGATTTCACCCCACTCCCCGTAATCACAGCCAACTGGGCCCTGAGAGGAAAATGCTCCAAGGATTCATTTATTAACCTGGTAGTTACGCTGAATTGTATAGCCTGGCCTACTAACATCAGGCCAAGCAGATTCCTCTCTGGGTAGGACTCTTCATTTCTTCTCTCACCTCCGTCAGCAATACTGAGTCATGTTCTAGATAGGTCAGACACCGGGGCAAGTCAAGTTTATTATTATGTTTCTCACTCTTATTTTTTATTCATTGATTTCTCCCCCTAAGATCTGTTCCCATGGCAACAACACAGGCAACTTTGGTTAAGAAGCTCAGATAGGGCAATGAAACTTGATGCTTTTGTCTCCTCTTGGCTCCTTTTTGGTTGCTGACTGTCTCATAGGTCACACTGTCCTTCAATCCACAGGATATCATTGATGAATTTAAGATCATTTTTACTTCCCTCCTCATGAAGAGAAGGAACTTTGTTTTTCCTGAAACAGGAAATACTTTTACTTTATCAGAAGCTATTTCACATGCTTTGATTCAATTTCAGTTCAGTTCAGTCGCTCAGTCATGTGCGACTCTTTGAGACTGAATGGTGGCAGCACGCCAGGCTTCCCTGTCCATCACAACTCCTGGAGCCTACTCAAACTCATGTCCATTGAGTCAGTGATGCCATCCAACCATCTTATCCTCTGTCGTCACCTTCTCCTTCTGCCTTCAATCTTTCCCAGCATCAGGGTCTTTTCAAATGAGTCAGCTCTTCACATCAGATGGCCAAAGTATTAGAGTTTCAGCTTCAGCATCAGTCCTTTCAATGAATATTCAGGACTGATTTGCTTTAGGATGGGCTGGTTGGATCTCCTTGCAGGGACTCTCAAGAGTCTTCTCCAACACCACAGTTCAAAAGCATCAATTCTTCAGTGCTTAGCTTTCTTTATAGTCCAACTCTCACATCCATACATGACTACTGGAAAAACCATAGCTTTGACTAAATGGACCTTTGTTGGCAAAGTAATGTCTCTGCTTTTTAATACACTGTCTAGGTTGGTCATAGCTTTTCTTCCAAGGAGCAAGTGTCTTTTAATTTCATGGCTGCAGTCACTATCTGCAGTGATTTTGGAGCCCAAAATAATAAAGTGTATCACTGTTTCCATTGTTTCCCCATTTATTTGCCATGAAGTGATGGGGCTAGATGCCATGATTGTAATTTTCTGAATGTTGAGATTTAAGCCAGCCTTTTCACTCTCCTCTTTCATTTTCATCAAGAGGCTCTTTAGTTCTTTGCTTTCTGCCATAAGGGTTGTGTCAGCTGCATATCTGAGGTTATTGATTTTTCTCCCAGTAATCTTGATTCTAGCTTGTGCTTCACCCAGCTCAGAATCTCTCATGATGTAATCTGCATAGAAGTTAAGTAAACAGGATGACAATATATAGCCTTGATGTACTCCTTTCCTGTTTTGGAATCAGTTTATTATTCCATGTTCAGTTCTAACTGTTGCTTCTTGACTTGCATATAGATTTCTCAGGAGGCAGGTAAGGTGGTCTGGGATTCCCATCTCTTTCAGAATTTTCCACAGTTTTCTGTGATCCACACAGTTAAAGGCTTTGGTGAAGTCAATAAAGCAGAAGTAGATGTTTTTTTATGGAATTCTCTTGCTTTTTGATGATCCAGTGGATGTTGGCAATCTGATGTATGGTTCCTCTGCCTTTTCTAAACCCAGCTTGAACATCTGGAAGTTCATGGTTCACATACTGTTGAAGCCTGGGTTGGATAATTTTGAGCATTACTTTTCTAGTGTGTGAGATGAGTGCAAATGTGTGGTAGTTTGAGCATTCTTTGGCATTGTCTTTCTTTGGGATTGGAATGAAAACCGACCTTTTCCAGTCCTGTGGCCACTGCTGATTTTCCAAATTTCCTGGCATATTGAGTGCAGCACTTTCGCAGCATCATCTTTTAGGATTTGAAATAGCTCACCTGGAGTTCCATCACCTCCAGTAACTTTGTTCATAGTAATGCTTCCTAAGGCCCACTTGACTTTGCATTCCACAATATCTGGCTTTAGGTGAGTGATCACACCATCGTGGTTATCTGGGTCATCAAGATTTTTGTATAGTTCTTCTCTGCATTCTTGCCATCTCTTCTTAATATCTTCTGCTTCCGTTAGGTCCATACCAATTCTGCACTTTATTGTGCCCATCTTTGCATGAAATGTTCCCTTGATATCTCCAATTATGTTGAAGAGATCTCTAGACTTTCCCATTCTATTGTTTTCCTCTATTTCTTTGCACTGGTCACTGAGGAAAGCTGTCTTATGTCTCCTTGCTATTCTTTGGAACTCTGCATTCAAATGGATATCTTTCCTTTTCTCCTTTGCCTTTTCTGTCTTTTTCTTTTCTCAGCTATTTGTAAAGCTATTTTTAAGGCTTGTAAGTATTGATTCACAATACTCCATTATAAAATACAAGAAGATGAGTAATGACAGAATTGCCTCAAGTAAATTTTTGCTCCCTCGATGAGCCTTAGCATGGGCCATTTCCTCAGCTTAGCCAGCTCTCCCTTTGCTCCAGCCAACCCTTGCCTTTCTGTCTTTCTTCAGCCACATTAACTCATATTGTTTTCCCCTTGGCTCAAATGTGACTTCTTTAGAGAAGTGACACTCAAACTGCTTCCCCTGCCCATAGGTCCTCTCAGGTTTTCTTCAAAGGATATATCATCATTGGTAAGTACATCTTTTCGTGATTTTTAAAATAATATCTTTTTCTCCAAATAGGCTCTGGACTTCCAAAGATAGTACCTAGTTTTTTGATCTATCATTGAAATCCTAGCACCTAGCAGGGTGACTAATATATAGGTTTTACAAAGGTTTATTTATTGAAAAATGGATGGAAGAATCTCTCATTTCTCCCTTTTTAAGGCTAGAAGCTAGTTAACAATTTATCCAGATGCATTGGTCAGGTCAGAATGCCATAGCGAAGTACAATTGACTCTATGGAATAAACAATGGAAATGGATTTCTCATTAATCTGAAGGCTGGGATGTCCAAGATCAGGGTGCCGGCCAATTTAGTGAGAACTCTCTTTCTGACTTGTAGATGGCCACCTTCTCCTGGTGTCCTCACATAGTGGAAGAGAAAGAGGAAGGGAGGGAGGGAGAGAGTGAGCGGGAATCAGGAGAGAGAGAGAGAGAGAGAGAGACAATATATTTTTATAAGCCCATCAATCCTTTTGGATAAGGGCCCCACATTTAAAGACCTCATTTATTCTTTATCACTTCATCACAGACCTTATCTCCAAATACAGTCATGTTGGGGGTTAGAGCTTCAACATATGAACAGGAGGGTTGGGGCACAGTTTTGTCCATCTACATAGGTTAGGTTTATTTGACCTTAAGTTCTCTCAGTTCTTGCAGCAGATGTTAACCTATTACTTTACACTTTCTTGTTTCTCCCTTTTGCAAGAAAACTATGCATTTTGCAAAAAAGCATTTGGGTTCCTGCTAGACTTTATAGTCACTATTTGTCATTCTTGTCTCTTTGTGACTGTATGGGTTTCAAGAAAATAAAAATGTTTTCAAATGTTTTATTGTTTTCTCTGACTTGAAAGTTCTGGTTCAGATTGCCAACACAGAGCGGTATGTATATAAGCAAAACTCAGAGATTATTACTGATTCATTAATACAGTAAACAAACTTCCAGTTAAACTTTCAGTGTTTACCCCTGGGCTTTGATGTTCCCTCAATGGTTTTTATTTTCCTCTAGCTCATATCCTTGACTGAAGGTGAACTCTGGTTCTGGATAGTCTGGCTTCACAGAAAACTCTTATGTTTGTCTGCAAGGCTTCTATTTAATTTTTAAAATCATTTTTATTACTCTATACAAGGGAGTCATCTGGAAATGATATTTTTTAATAAACTGTCTTTGACAATTATTATTTTTTTTCTTGTTAAAAACTCCTTTTCCTATTTTTCTTCTTCAAATAGCCACTGGCAGTTCTCTGGTTGAGAATGCAATGCTATCAGAGGAACAGCTCTTGCCAACTGAGGAGAGTTTATTTTTAAAAATCTCTCCTGCTTTATGTTATATTTAATCAAAAGTGTACCATCTTATATTCTTCCCTTTCCTCTCAATTTTGGTTTAAATACTTTTTTTGTAATTGATTTTTCAGTTATCAGTGAACTTGCAAATGAATGCAAAAATCTGTTATAAGAAACTTTTGGTTTATTAATTCACTACTAGGTTGATGGGCCATTTCTGAGGGAGTAAGATTGATTATATTCTCTGCAGCAAAGATGGAGAAGCTCTATACAGTCAACAAAAACAAGGCCAGGAGCTGACTGTGGCTCAGATCATGAACTCCTTATTACCAAATTCAGACTCAATTTGAAGAAAGTAGGGAAAACCACTAGACCACTCAGGTATGACCTCAATCAAATCCCTTATGATTATACAGTAGAAGTGAGAAATAGATTTAAGGGCCTAGATCTGATAGATAGAGTGCCAGATGAACTATGGAATGAGGTTCGTGACATTGTACAGGAGACAGGGATCAAGACCATCTCCATGGAAAAGAAATGCAAACAAGCAAAATGGCTGTCTTGGGAGGCCTTACAAATAGCTGTGAAAAGAAGAGAGGCGAAAAGCCAATGAGAAAAGGAACGATATAAGCATCTGAATGCAGAGTTCCAGAGAATAGCAAGAAGAGATAAGAAAGCCTTCCTCAGTGATCAATGCAAAGAAATAGAGGAAAAGAACAGAATGGGAAAGACTAGAGATGTCTTCAAGAAAATTAGAGATACCAAGGGAATATTTCATGCAAAGATGGGCTCGATAAAGGACAGAAATGGTATGGACCTAACAGAAGCAGAAGATGTTAAGAAGAGATGGCAAGAATACACGGAAGAACTGTACAAAGGGGATCTTCATCATCCAGATAATCATGATGGTGTGATCATTCACCTAGAGCCAGACACCCTGGAATGTGAAGTCAAGTGGGCATTAGAAAGCATCACTACGAACAAAGCTAGTGGAGGTAATGGAATTCCGGTAGAACTATTTCAAATCCTGAAAGATGATGCTGTGAACGTGCTGCACTCAATATGCCAGCAAATTTGGAAAACTCAGAAGTGGCCACAGGACTGGAAAAGGTCAGTTTTCATTCCAATCCCAAAGAAAGGCAATGCCAAAGAATGCTCAAACTACCGCACAATTACACTCATCTCACATGCTAGCAAAGTAATGCTTAAAATTCTTCAAGCCAGGCTTCAGAAATACATGAACCGTGAACTTCCTGATGTTCAAGCTGGTCTTAGAAAAGGCAGAGGAACCAGAGATCAAATTGCCAACATCCGCTGGATCATGGAAAAAGCAAGAGAGTTCCAGAAAAAACATCTATTTCTGCTTTATTGACTATGCCAAAGCCTTTGACTGTGTGGATCACAATAAACTGTGGAAAATTCTGAAAGAGATGGGAATACAAGACCACCTGACCTGCCTCTTGAGAAATCTGTATGCAGGTCAGGAAGCAACAGTTAGAACTGGACATGCAACAACAGACTGGTTCCAAATAGGAAAAGGAGTCCGTCAAGGCTGTATATTGTCACCCTGCTTATTTAACTTATATGCAGAGTATATCATGAGAAACGCTGGACCGGAAGAAACACAAGCTGGAATCAAGATTGCCGGGAGAAATATCAATAACCTCAGATATGCAGATGACACCACCTTTATGGCAGAAAGTGAAGAGGAACTCAAAAGCCTCTTGATGAAAGTGAAAGAGGAGAGTGAAAAAGTTGGCTTAAAGCTCAACATTCAGAAAATGAAGATCATGGCATCCGGTCCCATCACTTCATGGGAAATAGATGGAGAAATAGTGGAAACAGTGTCAGACTTTATTTTTTTGGGCTCCAAAATCACTGCAGATGGTGACTGCAGCCATGAAATCAAAAGACGATTACTCCTTGCAAGAAAAATTATGACCAACCTAGATAACATATTCAAAAGCAGAGATATTACTTTGCCGACTAAGGTCCGTCTAGTCAAGGCTATGGTTTTTCCTGTGGTCATGTATGGATGTGAGAGTTGGATTGTGAAGAAGGCTGAGCGCCGAAGAATTGATGCTTTTGAACTGTGGTGTTGGAGAAGCCTCTTGAGAGTCCCTTGGACTGCAAGGAGATCCAACCAGTCCATTCTGAAGGAGATCAACCCTGGGATTTCTTTGGAAGGAATGATGCTAAAGCTGAAACTCCAGTACTTTGGCTACCTCATGCGAAGAATTGACTCATTGGAAAAGACTCTGATGCTGGGAGGGATTGGGGGCAGGAGGAGAAGGGGACGACCGAGGATGAGATGGCTGGATGGCATCACTGACTCTATGGATGCGAGTCTGAGTGAACTCTGGGAGTTGGTAATGGACAGGGAGGCCTGGCATGCTGCAATTCATGGGGTTGCAAAGAGTCGGACAGGACTGAGTGACTGAACTGAACTGAAGAAAGTTGTATCAGGTATGAACCAGGTGTGTGAACAGACTACTCAAATGATGATTTTGAAGGTCTACAGTGAATAACTTGCACTTTAAAAGAAGTTTCAGGTTAACTTAACTATCATATTGACTAGACTTTTGAAACAAGAAATAAGACTTTTTGCTAATCATTTTACCCTATTTGAAACTCATGCCACTCTCAACCCCTTTTAACATTCCTTTTCAAAAGAGTGATTTTCCATCTTTCTGACTCATTAAGAGTAGAACTGGGGCATCTGTGACAAAGGTGAGTAGGTAAGTGGCAATAACGTCAACTAGGGTAAAATACCATTATCTGAGTATGTTTTAATTCCCTGCGCATGTGGATTTATCTTTACTTCAAATCAGTAATCGGTTTATCCATTAAAGTGTTAGCACTAAAATGTTATGTACTTTTTACCCAAATGTACTGAATATCTCTGTTCCAGAAGATGATGAAAAAATTGAAGTCAAATTGATCATTGTTTCTGCCTTCAAGGGTGTTATAATCTACTAGAAAACAAAACAAAACAAAACAGATAATAGGTGAAGAGGGGATAGAGAATGAGAGAGAACTGAGTTAAGTATGTAGGAATTCAGAGGAGGGAGTGATGACTGTCATTTCGTTTGTGGAAATCAAAGAAGGCTTTCCAGCATAGAGGCATTTGTATACTGTCATCCAAGGGATGAATGAGGGCTAGACAAATGGAAAAGACAAAGGTGGGTATTCAGGCAGAAGCAAAAGCCAAAGCCCAGATGAAAGAAATTTGCTCCCTAAATAAGATTGGAAAGGCAAGACTGGAAGAACAAGAATACTATATGTCAGTTAGATTTTTACACATTATTCTGTAGATCTTGGGGATCTGAAATAGGGCAGTACAAACAGGGAGGAGGAAATACAGAAAAGTATATAGGTAGACCTGATTAGACTCGACAGCATATTAAGGGGCAAGGGACTAGCAGTCAAATCTGAGTCTATAATTTTAATCCTGGGCATTTGGGAGAAGGATGTTCTTTGAAAATGAAACTAAGACATTAAGAAGAAGGTGTTTTGGAGAAGGAAATATTTGATTTCAAAAGTAAAAGCATGTTCCTGTACAACATCCTCAAAACTCATTTATTTAAAGGAATATGTAGCTTTTATCTAAGGTGTAGACAATGCTTCTGGACTTTAATCCAGATACAATTCCCAGAACTTCATGTTTGAAAAAAATTTATAAAATCATCTTTGTGCCAGTGGATATCTTTTGTTGCCTTGTACTATTTTGTTAAATGAGGTAACATGATAACTTACTATTTGCATTTATTTTGTTTTCATTTGATGTGCAGTCAAGAAAGAAAAGAGTTGGATGAAGGAAAGCCAAAAATAGTCCTCGTACAAGGAGCAGAAGCTTAATAAAAAGCAAAAAGGACATTGAGGGAGCAAATAGGAACATGGGTGAGGAAGCAGGTGATGATGATAGAAATTAATAACAGTTAAACTGGATCCATCTGATGGCTTTGGGTTCTAGGATATAAATACAGATATACCCAAATTCAATGCAGAAGACAAAGGAGATGCAGATTTGACCCCTAGGTTGGGAAGATCCCCTGGAAGAGGAAATGGCAACCCATTTAATATTCTTGCCTGGAAAATCCCATGGACAGAGGAGCCTGGCGGGCTGCAGTCCATAGGTTGCAAAAATTGTCAGAATGACTGAGCATGCACACACCATACTGGGACACACCATTTCAAAGTTTCCACACACCACTTTTATAAGCCCAGAGAGTTCTCACTGGTGTCAGAGCTCTACTTATGAGGATTCTGGCTAATGGTCTGTAGCGGTATGAAAGTTCTATGGTATGTGGAAACCACTGGAAAAGGGTGGGCCTAGAGTGTGGGTGTTAAGTGGAAGAGCGTTCATGTGGAAGAATCTCCAGGTTTGTTTTATTATGAAAGAAAAGGTGAGTTTGTGTATCCGTGTGTGTGTCTGTATGCTTAACAATTATTTTGTTTAAAGAGGAAGAAAAATACTTTTTTCTAATTTCTCTTCAAGTGTTCTTTAGCTTCTGACCTAAACCCTAATGAGATTTTCTTCCTTTTTAAGCACAAAGACTTTAAAGAGTACTTGAGTTATTTTCAGCATGATTTTAAAAAAATAACTCTCAATTTCTATTGATGTTTAGAAAATTATGACAAAGGAGAATTAAGTAACACTCATTTGCTCATATCATCTGATTGATAGGCTAGATATTATGCTATTAGGAAGATGTAAAAGCTATAGGCTATCTTAAGAATTTGTTGATCTCTTATTATCTTCAAGAGAAGGAAATGGCAACCCACTCCAGTACTCTTGCCTGGAGAATCCCATGGACGGAGGAGCTTGTCGAGCTACAGTCCACGGGTCACAAAGAGTCTGACACGACTTCACTTTCACTTTCACTTTCACTATCATCTTCAAATTCCAAGGTTCAGCTGAAACATAGCAAAATCTAAGCTCATATTCATCCAGTCTATTTAAAATCCCCACTCATAGTTTTGAGTTTTGCTGTAAGTGCATGGAAACCTAGTGGAAACAGATAACAGGAAGGTGTTGTTTGATAAAATTCCTTTTTCAATTCCTTCATCTAGTAAGTAAATCTTGAATTTCCTTCAAAGTAAAAGCGAAGCTAAGAGCTAGATTGAAAAATTCAAACAAATTATCAAGAGGTAGCCTATGACAGTAGGGATCTAAATCCCAGGCAAGTAAAATAAGGAATAATGGGTCAGAAATATGAGTTATAAACTGATTAATTATAAATTATAAGAAGGTCGAGTAAGGACCTTGCACAACAAAAGAGACTGATAGTAGCTGGGGCTAGGAACTTCTTATATGTTTTGTGTCAAAGGACATATACAATATTCAGAACAAGGGACTGTGATCTTTAGATAGTGAAAGGAGGAAGAAGAGAGCTAAAAGTAAAGGGATTGCTTCTAGTGAGAGCCCTTTCTAAATTTTTTAAAATAAAAGTTGTCTGTATTTTGGATCTTACAACATGAAAATCTGATATACATACACAGAGTGAAATGATTACTACAGTAACAGTCAATCTAATTAACATATCTTCTAACATAGTAACTATTTTGTGTGTGCATAAGTGAAATCAAATTTTAGCATATTCCAGTACTTTTTCATACCTGTTGTCCATTTGTATTCCTCTGGAAAAATGTTTATTCAGGTCCTTTACCCATTTCCATCTTTTAATTGGGTTGTTTGATATATATAATATTTGCTGCTGCTGCTGCTAAGTCGCTTCAGTTGTGTCCTACTCTGTGTGACCCCATAGACGGCAGTCTACCAGGCTTTTCTGTCCCTGGGATTTTCCAGGCAAGAGTACTGGAGTGGGCTGCCATTGCCTTGTCCATATAATATTTGAAATATATATAAATAATATTTTATATGCATTTTATCGGAGAAGGCATGGCTCATACTAAGCCATTCTACGTTTGGTCATTTTGTCTATCTATATTGGTTGGTCCCTGACATCAGCTGATGTTGCACATGGTGACAGCAGCCAATCCCTACTGCCTGTGATCCAACCAGTAGCTGACTTCACAATTCCATTACTTGGTAACATCAAGCAAAATAGTAATACATACTTGGAGTGAATAGTAAAAATTTGGCCCAGGGAGTTGAAGGTAAAATAAATTTTTACCTATAAATAAATATTTTATATCCCATAAAAGTTAAAACACTGATCCAAACAAATAAATTATGGAAGTTTCTAGAGTCAGGTTTTTAGATGTCAATAAAGCATCTTGACTCCACCCTAAAGCTTGACTCCACCCTAAAGCTCAGAAGCTAGACCTTGACTATGAGATGGAGTGGTAGGAAGAGAAAATGCCAGTTTTCCCCTTTGTAATTTCATGACACAACTATAAACCAATGCCTATCTTTGCTTTTTCATATATTATTTCCTTTGTTATAGTACCTTTTTGAATTTAAAATAATGAAGTTCCTTGTTTTTCATTAGAGAGTGTTTGAAGTAATTACTTTTGATTTTGGTAGCTCAAAAAGGGGGAGGAGATTGATTAATTAGTAGTATGGAATGAAATTTCTTAGCAGTTGCCTCATGACATTTAACCTCTTATTATACTGTAGAAAGGTCTGCTATTTTGTGGCATTCTACCAAGCTTGTTTAGGTAGAACAATTAAGATTTTGACCGTGAACTAGCTCTGCCCATGGACTGAGGAGAAATATTCCTAAAATATCAACCTTAGGGTGAAGACGAGAAATATTTTTAGAACATCAACCTTAGAGTGAAGAGGAAGATGACCTCTTTTCCCTAAACTATACACCAGAACTTCTAAGAACAAGGATAAGCTGCAAAGCCCCAAGTGATAAGAAATATAAACTTTTTCTTTAGGCCTGTTTAGCAAACTCTAGGAGGGTAAAGATTACTTTTTTCTATTCCACAAAAAAACGTAGGTCTTCTCCACTTAACAGAAATGATTTTAGCTTTGAGGATCATATTTCATCTTCTCCTGATGCTCTTCAGGGTACTGGACCATTTTCAGTGACTCAACGGTGCTAAGATCTTTTGCCTCCATCCTGAACTCTGCTTGCCTTGAGCCTGCTCTTGTCATGTGGCTTCCTCCTATGAATCTGCCAGCCTTTACTCACACTGATGTTGCGTGCACAGTCAATGGCTTCCAAAGCTGAACGGACCTTTCAGCACCTTTTCCTTTTTGTCCTCCCTTCTATCTATAATTATTGTAGATTAAAGGACATTACTAGAAGTGAAAGTGTTAGTCACTCAGTTGTGTCCAACTCTTTGAGACCCCATGAATTGTAGGCCACTAGGCTCCTCTGTCCATGAAATTTTCCAGGCAAGAATACTGGAGTGGTCTGCTGTTCCTTTCTTCAGGGCATCTTCCCGACCCAGGGATTGAACCTGAGTCTCCTGCACTGCTGGCAGATTCTTTACCATCTGAACTACTAAGGAAGTAGTAAAAGTAGTATTCTCCATTTACTAGAAGTGAAGGATAGTATTGAAAGTGGTTTATCCCCTTAAACCTAATCTTAATTCCTAATAGTTTAGATGCTATGAATAAATCTAACGCTCTCAAGTAAAAGAAGTTAGGACTGAATATTCTAAATTCACATTAGGAAAAATTTTAGAATATATTGTGCTTTTGATTATGTAACTTCTATATCTAAACTCCCTTATTTATCAGATATTAATAATCACTCAAACTCTTCCTGAATAATTGAATTCACAAAATGCTTCAAAATTCTTCTGTAACATTGGGAAGAAGTTTTAATATACAAGTCAAATTCATAAAATAAAAATGTTATTATTTAGCCACTATTTTATCAAAGATGACAACTACATGGCAGCATCTTGCATATCGATCTCTTAGATGAATGAATTGAGTACTTCCACCTTAGGTTGTTAGCAGTCTTGAAATACTGAAGCTGCTTTCACACTCTGCAATTATTCCGAATGCATTTTTCACACAACTGGCAATCATACTCCTGTTGTATGAGCAAACCCAAATGCCAAAATGTCAGGAGAGCAAGTGAGACCACCTCTATTAAGGCAAACCAGAGATTTTTGCTGGCAAAAAACTGCACCTCTTTCTCTCCTAAGATTTCTTGATACTGTAACAGCTTACAAAGGAGTCTGCTGCTGCTGCTGCTGCTGCTAAGTCGCTTCAGTTGTCTCCGACTCTTCGCGACCCCATAGACGGCAGTCCACCAGGCTCCCCTGTCCCTGGGATTCTCTAGGCAAGAACACTGGAGTGGGCTGCCATTTCCTTCTCCAATGCATGATAGTGAAAAGTGAAAGTGAAGTTGCTCAGTTGTGTCTGACTCATAGCAACCCCATGGAGTGCAGCCTACCAGGCTCCTGCATCCATGGGAGTTTCCAGGCAAGAGTACTGGAGTGGGGTGCCATCGCCTTCTCCGACAAAGGAGTCTGGCTAATGCTTATTATGCCTCTCCTGCCCATTCAGTCATCTGTCTCTCCTCTGTTAAAGCTATAGAGACAGTCCTCGTTAGTGCCTTTTTGTCCTATGAACTGGAACCATTGTGGATCAGAACAAAAAAGTAAAAGGTTGAAAACAATTTATTAGACTAGCTGAGCAAGTGATTCCTCAGGGATTCACCCTTGACCTTTTCAGGGGCAATATTTCCATAAATAAATTGGGGCTTTGTTTTTTCCCATGAAGATGCCTAACCCCAAGCTTTAAAGACATTTGAAAGCTAGAATCACTTTATTGTTCTTTTGCTTTAATGATTTAAGATTGAATGTCATTGTGCTCTCAAGCTTACTAGATAATTGAGCAAATATGTGCTTTATTTGATGATATAGTCATGGCTCTTTAAATATCAGTGACTACAGTGTTAGAATATAAAATAATAGTTGGCAAATATGTAGCCATTATGAATGAGACACAACACTATAAAATTCATCATTTTAAAATTAATGGGTTTGAACATTATTAACTTAGAATTAATTGATTGTATCTTTAAAAAAAATCATGATTATATAATTATAAATCTCACAGCTCCCTTGGAGAGAAAAGCACTTTATTGGAAGTATAGGCTTTTAAAATTCCTTTCTTGTTTAGTGGGAAGAGTAGCTATTTTTAAAAAATAATTGCTTTATTTCTTTAGTGAAGTTTCTGTTTGGGGTTTTCTGGCAGTCAAGGCACATTTCATCATAGCCTCTTTATACTTCATTATTTTTCATATTTGCATTATTAAGGAATGGATTGTTTTCAGTAAGAAACATGAGGGTTTATTGTTTGTTATGTTTTCTCTATGGTGAATGAGTGGTGGGTGGAAATTTTTTAGCTGATTAATTCTCATCTTGTCATTCAGATTTTCTAGTGGGTCCTGCACTCATGCAGTGACTGGTCAGGTAAGTAATGCGCCTTTGATTATGAGTGATGAGAAAAAGCAAAAGGGAAGTAAACTGATGATGAATGGCTTCTGCTCTGTGTAAGGCACTGGGGTGGGAAATCTGACTCCTCACCACCAACACTCTCAAGATGGTTGATCACTGATTATGTGCACCACTCTCAGTACTTTAATGCATTGCATCATTTAATTTTTACAACCACTCTTTGAAGTAGGCATTAAAAATCTCCACCTTGCAAGTGAGGAACTTAAAAAATGGTCAGATCATTAAATGACAGAGCAGAACCTGTATTTCCCCAAGTGTGTTTTACACAACAGAGCCAAAGGAGATGAATCCTAAGGGCAGGAGGAGAAGGGGACGACAGAGGATGAGATGACTGGATGGCATCACTGACTCGATGGACATGAGTCTGAGTGACCTCCGGGAGTTGGTGATGGACAGGGAGGCCTGGCGTGCTGCGATTCATGGGGTCGCAAAGAGTCGGACACGACTGAGTGACTGAACTGAACTGAACTGACTAAGCACACAAAAGTATTTGTTGAGTAAATTAATAGAATCATGAGAACTCACTTTTATTCAAACTCAACTAAGTACTTATCATGGGCTTTTTAGGACTATACTGATTGATTTCACATATGATGATTCATTTAATCTTTTTTTTGAAATTCCAGATAAGGAATTGAATACCTTTATTTTATAATCAGAGAAGAATACACTATCAAAGTATACTTAGACAAGATCGTGCACATTCAGGGTGGTATGGCATAGGTATTGGCATATATAAACTACCATGCGTAAAATAGATTGCTAGTGGGAAGCTGTATATAGCTCACAGAGCTCAACTTGGTGTTCTGTGATGTCCCAGAGGGGAAAGATGGGGGCGGGTGGGTGGGAGGGAAACTCAAGAGGGAGAGGATATAAGTGTACACACAGCTGATTCACTCTGTTGTACAGCAGAAACTAGCACAACACTGTAAAGCAATTATATTCCAGTAATGAAATTTTTAAAGAGAAGTATACTTAGAAAAAGAAGTGGAACCTGTCCCCTTAAGTCTGAATGACTACAGTGCCTCCTTTGAGGATATTGGTGTGTCAGTTGATAGGGAGGTAGGCATATGAAAACAAATTCCTCTTAGGCAGGGATTTTTTCCCCTCCTGTATCTGCAGGATGCAAAAGTGATATAAAAGCTTTTAGTTTCTAATGAAATATTACTTAGGGCAAGTTAAATCAGCTCTTGACAGCTGTCTTATATTGGTTTGAAACAGAGGGAGGAAGAGTGTTAATTAAGTATGGGCTATTAAAAAGAAGATGGTCTGAGTGATTTCAGAAAATTTTCTTCTGCAACTGACGTGTCAACAAACTGTCTCCTGGGAAGAAAGTAGTTTTGTAAGCTCTTTCCTAATCTAACTGCGTGCTTAGCTAGGTGGGGGGTTGATAAGCAACATCTGACAGTGGCAAAAATATCTTGCCACATACCCTACCATTCATTTCAAGACTGTTAAGCATCTGTTTTTTACTAGGATCATTTTGGTAATCTCCTTTTCAAATCAGGTCTAGGTCTATAAACACTTACGAATGTAGGTTAGATAGTGTGGAATGATTTTTACATTGCCAGCTTCATGTTCTAGGATGAACCTAAGTGGTTACTTGGGCTCAAACTGCTCCTAAATCTTATGGAAACAAAAAGTTGAACAAAATATTTCTCTTTGCTTTGCTTCATTGTTTTAAGGTATTTCTTTCCACATACTTAAACCTTTTGGGGATTCTTATGGAATAGATGGAATAAAACAAAAAATATTTAAAAACTCAGGATCACCCACAATTTCCACTCAGAATTTTATATGTATACATTATTTATCCTTTGTTATTTCTGTGTGTGTATGTGTGTGTGTGAGTGTGTGTCTAACATTTAGATAAATGTGTATATATATATGTGTGTGTGTGCATATATATATATAGCTCTAAACACATTGTATATATTCACACATTCAATCTTTGCAACACTCCCAGAAAGTTGGTATTATTATTACATGTACTTTATAAATGATGAACATGTAAATATTGATGTCTACTGAACATAACTATAGATAGTATATCGCTACCATTCCTTACACTTAAGATTATGGTTGTAAGACTTCCATGGCAGTCCAGTGGTTAAGACTCCATGCTTCCACTGCAGGGTACATGGGTTCAAACCTGGTCAGGGAACTAAGATCCCACATACTGCAAGGTGTGGCCAAGAAAAAGACTATGGTCTCTTTGATTTTTTTAGATCATTTTTTTTTCCTAAGCTTCATTTATTTTGTATAACTGCATAATATTCCATAATACTGATGCACCATAATTTGAAAAGTATACAGTTATTACACAGTAAGTTATACTCAAATTTTCACTTTGATAAATGATGCAAGAAGTAATTGGTATATATTAATATTTCTATAAGTATCTGATTTTTCCTTTCTGAATACTTCCTGAATGTAGAATTATTGGTCCACCTATGAAAAACATGCTTAGGTGATGGAGAATAGAAAGTATACAAGCTCTATAAAACAGACAGTGTGCAATGAAAGTTCCATTTACTAACCCAATATGATGTACTAAGTTACCTCAATTTTCCTATTATTGAAATGGTTAAACCTCTTCAGATTCTTTACAAAATTAAGGGAGACAATTCATCAAAAACATTTAACAACAGATGAATGTGTAAGGAAAATGCAATAAAATCATACAGTGGAATATTAACTGGTATATAAAGGAATGAACTACTAATACATGCTACAGATCAGATAGGTAAACTTTGAAAACTTTATTCTAAGTGAAAGAAGTCAATCACAGAAGACCATACACTACATGATTCCAATCATTCACAAGTCCGGAACAGGGAAATTTATAAAGACCAGAAGTAAATTAGTGAGTAAGTCTTGGGGTTGGAAACACCAGATACATGGGTATAACTACAAGGTACTAGACATGATTAAAATGTTCTAAAAGACTATGAAGATGATTGTACATATCTCCAAATATACTAGAAACTATTAAATTGTGTGCTTTAAAAATGGGTGAATTGTATGGAATGTGAATTATAGTCCTATAAAACTGTTAAAAAATTTAGCCCATGAATATTTTCTTATACCATTTTTAATTATATGTTTTATTTAAAAATATATCTTTGCTAATTATACAGATTTCATTTCAATTTAAGACTTTGTTATTAATGTTTAAATGTTTTATGTATCAACCATTTGTATTTTATTTCTATGACTTTATCCTCTATTTTATAATTTTAATTGATTCACAAAAGTTTAATGCACTTGCAATACTAGCCCATTTTCTGTGATATATGTTGGAAATAACTTTCCGCATACTGGTGCTGGAATTTGCCTATTAATTTTTATGTGGTATTTTTTAAATTATATGTTAAAAGAGGCATACTTGGAGATATTGTGGGTTCAGTTCCAAACAAATGCAATAAGGCAAGTCACACAAATTTTTGTTTCCCTAATACATATAGAAGTTATGTTTACACTATACTGTAGTATTACAGTATAGTGTATTAAGTATTAATACACTATTAAGTATACAATAGCATTATGTTTTAAAAATGTACATAATTTAATTTAAAAATACTTTATTTCTTAAAAATGTAGCCATCATCTGAGTCTTCAGCAAGTCACAAATATCATCAAAATTCACTAATGACAGATTACCACCACGACACGTATAATATTCAATAATCATGAAAGCCTTTGAAATAGTGCAAGAATCAGCAAAATGTGACACAGATACAAAATGAACAAATGCTGTGGGAAAGATGGCTCTGATAGAGTTGCTTGATTCAGGTTTCCAGCAAACCTTAATTTTGAAAAAAATAATCTGTGAGGCACAATAAAATGAGGTATGCCCTGTATAGTATAATTTTTGTTTTATAAACTATTTTTCCTATTAAAAAAAATTCTACCTGTATATCAAGTAATATATATCTGTATTTTCTTCTAAATATATAACCCTGCAATATAATCTGGCATTTCATTTCAGTGATGATTCAAGGGTTTCTATATTTATCAAATATCACTTGATATATTGTTCAGCAAAAACATACTTGAAAATTTTATGAAAAGGGAAATAATTTATTCCTTTTAATTTGTTTCATATTCTTCCTTTCACTGTTGACCACCAAAAAATTTAGAAAAATTTTTTCTAAAGCCTTCCTTCTATAATGAAGATACTGACACTTATTTAATAAAATGTACACAAGTATGAGGCACTTGTTATTTTGAGTTGTTCTATTTAATACTAATCTTGACTTTGAAATTAACTTCTATCAAGGTTCGTGCTCTCTAACCACAGATTCTCCTCTTATAACTCAGCTGCCATTTAAAATGGCATTCAAAGGATTGAGTAGAATTTAAATCTCTTGAAAGATTAAAGGAACTCTTTGACATGTCATCTTTTTGAAACTCTGATGAAGGTTCATCTACACTTTGTCCAATATCTTTAGGAATATTGCAAGCCTTGTCTCTTCATGCTAATCACACACTAACAAGAGCATCTGTATTACCCTAGCTGTATGTCATACCTCTGCTGTTGGTATGAACAGAAAAGCAAACACTGGTCTCAATGCTGTTAGTAAAACTTGAATGGAGGCTTTGCTCATTTTAGTGACTATGATAGAGGTTTTAATGTTGACTATTTAGTTTTACTTGGCATTTTATCAGATGGTTTTAAGGTAAATAATACTAGTAATCCAGTTTTGCAGGTGAAAAGTTGGTAAAGATTAAATACTTTGTCCAAGGTCATACAGGCAGAGATTGATATTCAAATTCTGTGGCTTTATTTTTGCATCTTTCAGTTTTGTTTAAGCTTAAAACTTACCAATTCTCAACAATGTATTTATTTTATTCAATCCAATAGAAAAACATATTTTGTCTCTTTCTAACTTTCAGATTCATGCTGAGAAAGGATATTTATGAATTCGAAATATTCAGAAAACAAACTGCAATATAATTGTTGTTTTGTTGCTTCAACCTATAACCCTATATTTTCTGAAAGGATGGTGGTGAACATTTTCCTGTTGAAATTCTAATGAGGTCTAATATTCTAGTTATTGAAAGTAGATTGGCAATAAAATGTAGATATGTTGATTACTTTTATTCCTGGATGGAAACTTGGCTATCTGTTCACAAATAGCATTCATACATTAGTTGCATATTTGTAGCCTTGGATATGGTCTAAAGGTTATGATAAAACAAATTAGCCAGACATATATATATATATATATATATATATATATATATACATACATATAATTTTACTTTATTTTATTTTACAATACTGTATTGGTTTTGCCATACATCAACATGAATCCACCACGGGTGTACATGAGTTCCCAATCCTGAACCCCTCTCCCACCTCCCTCCTTATACCATCTCTGTGGGTCATCTCAGTGCACCAGCCCCGAGCACCCTGTATCCTACATCCAACCTAGACTGGCGATTCGTTTCTTACATGATATTATACATGTTTCAATGCCATTCTCCCAAATCATCCCACCCTCTCCCTCTCCCACAGAGTCCAAAAGTCTGTTCTATACATCTGTGTCTCTTTTGCTGTCTTGCACACAGGGTTATCATTACCATCTTTCTAAATTCGATATATATGCTTTAGTATACTGTCTTGGTGTTTTTCTTTCTGGCTTACTTCACTCTGTATAATCAGCTCCAGTTTCATCCACCTCATTAGAACTGATTCAAATGTATTCTTTTAATGGCTGAGTAATACTCCATTGTGTATATGTACCACAGCTTTCTTATCCATTCATCTGCTGATGGACATCTAGGTTGCTTCCATGTCCTGCCTATTATAAACAGTGCTGCGATGAACATTGGGGTACACGTGTCTCTTCCAACTCTGGTTTCCTCGGTGTGTATGCCCAGCAGTGGGATTGCTGGGTCATAAGGCAGTTCTATTTGCAGTTTTTTAAGGAATCCCCACACTGTTCTCCATAGTGGCTGTACTAGTTTGCATTCCCACCAACAGTGTAAGAGGGTTCCCTTTTCTCCACACCCTCTCCAGCATTTATTGCTTGTAGACTTTTGGATCGCAGCCATTCTGACTGGCATGAAATGGTAGGTCTTGATTTGCATTTCTCTGATAATGAGTGATGTTGAGCATCTTTTCATGTGTTTGTTAGCCATCTGTATGTCTTCTTTGGAGAAATGTCTATTTAGTTCTTTGGCCCATTTTTTGATTGGGTCGTTTATTTTTCTGGAATTGAGCTACAGGAGTTGCTTGTATATTTTTGAGATTAGTTGTTTGTCAGTTGCTTCATTTGCTATTATTTTCTCCCATTCTGAAGGCTTTTTCCCCTTGCTTATAGTTTCCTTTGTTGTGCAGAAGCTTTTAAGTTTAATTAGATCCTATTTGTTTATTTTTGCTTTTATTTCCAATATTCTGGGAGGTGGGTGATAGAGGATCCTGCTGTGATTTATGTCGGAGAGTGTTTTGCCTATGTTCTCCTCTAGGGGTTTTATAGTTTCTGGTCTTACGTTTAGATCTTTAATCCATTTTGAGTTTATTTTTGTGTATGGTGTTAGAAAGTGTTGTAGTTTCATTCTTTTACAAGTGGTTGACCAGTTTTCCCTGCACCACTTGTTAAAGACAATGTCTTTAATCCATTGTATATTCTTGCCTCCTTTGTCAAAGATAAGGTGTCCATAGGTGTGTGGATTTATCTCTGGGCTTTCTATTTTGTTCCATTGATCTTTATTTCTGTCTTTGTGCAAGTACCATACTGTCTTGATGACTGTCACTTTGTAGTAGAGCCTGAAGTCAGACAGGTTGATTCCTCCAGTTCCATTCTTCTTTCTCAAGATTGCTTTGGCTATTTGAGTTTTTTTTGTATTTCCATACAAATTGTGAAATTATTTGTTCTAGCCCTGTGAAAAATACCGTTGGTAGCTTGATAGGGATTGCATTGAATCTGTAGATTGCTTTGGGTAGTATACTCATTTTCACTATATTGGAAAGAAGTCTTAAAAATTAGGGCAGAAATAAATGCCAAAGAAACAAAAGAGACCATCGCAAAAATCAACAAAGCCAAAAGCTGGTTCTTTGAAAGGATAAATAAAATTGACAAACCATTAGCCAGACTCATCAAGAAACAAAGGGAGAAAAATCAAATCAATAAAATTGGAAATGAAAATGGAGAAATAACAACAGACAACACAGAAATTTTAAAGGATCATAAGAGACTACTATCAGCAATTATATGCCAATAAAATGGACAATGTGGAAGAAATGGACAAATTCTTAGTAAAGAACAACTTTCCAAAACTGAACCAGGAAGAAATAGAAAATCTTAACAGACCCACCACAAGCATGGAAATTGAAACTGTAATCAGAAATATTCCAGCAAACAAAAGCCCAGGTCCAGACGGCTTCACAGCTGAATTCTACCAAAAATTTAGAGAAGAGCTAACACCTATCCTACTCAAACTCTTCCAGAAAATTGCAGAGGAAGGTACACTTCCAAACTCATTCTATGAGGCCACCATCACCCTAATACCAAAACTGACAAAGATGCCACAAAAAAAGAAAACTACAGGCCCATATCACTGATGAACATAGATGCAAAAATCCTTAACAAAATTCTAGCAATCAGAATCCAACAACACATTAAAAAGATCATACACTATAACCAAGTGGGCTTTATCCCAGGGATGCAAGGATTCTTCAGTATCCTCAAATCAATCAGTGTAATTCACCACATTAACAAACTGAAAAATAAAAGCCATATGATTATCTAAATAGATGCAGAGAAAGCCTTTGACAAAATTCAAAATCCATTCATGATAAAAACTCTCCAGAAAGCAGGAATAGGAGGAACATACCTCAACATAATAAAAGCTATATATGACAAACTCCCAGCAAACATTATCCTCAATGGTGAAAAATTGAAAGCATTCCCCCTAAAGTCAGGAACAAGACAAGGGTGCCCACTTTTACCGCTACTATTCAACATAGTTCTAGAGGTTTTGGCCACAGCAATCAGAGCAGAAAAAGAAATAAAAGGAATCCAAATTGGAAAAGAAGAAGTAAAACTCTCACTGTTTGTAGATGACATGATCCTCTACATAGACAACCCTAAAGACTCCACCAGAAAATTACTAGAGCTAATCAATGAATATAGTAAAGTTGCAGGATATAAAATTAACACACAGAAATCCCTTGCATTTTTATACACTAATAATGAGAAAGTATAAAAAGAAATTAAGAAAACAATTCCATTCACCATTGCCATGAAAAGAATAAAATACTTAGGAATATATCTACCTAAAGAAACTAAAGACCTATATATAGAAAACTATAAAACACTGGTGAAAGAAATCAAAGAGGACACTAATAGATGGAGAAATATACCAGATATATATTTTTAAAAAATTCTATTCACCTTCTTCTTGTCTTTCTTAAGAACTTTGTGGTGGAGGGGGGAGGAGGATGTTAAAATCTTATCAGATATACATAATATCAGATCCTGAAGTTAGCCTGGAACCAAAAATCCATAGTAAAGTTCTCCCCTGAAAAAGTCATGTTAATTCCCTATAATAAAAGAGAGCTAGTCACTGGGAATTATACTGAATTACCCATACAATCTTTCAGTTTTTTCTCTATCTTATCTTCTAAATATCTTAGTTTCTGGGACAGTTGAGGTGATTGATAAAATTATTTTGATTTTTAATCATAGGTGTTATGGCATTAACTAGTGATAATATGAAGAGAATGTAACTATTAATTAAATGAGTCTTAGGTTTCAGTAATGTAGTTAATTACCTCTGAGTTTGTTTTGTCATTAAGACAAGTGGAAGAAATAGGCATTTACTTTAATAACATCAACTACTTTTTGAAAAATAGCTCTGTGAGATATAATTTATTGAAAAATACCACAGAATTCATCCACTTAAAAATGCGCAGTTTAGTGGGTTTTTCATATATTCAGAGTTCAATTTGGGGGCTCAAAAGAAACCCTATACCCATCATCAGCCACTTCCTTTTCTCCTCTAAGGCTTGCTGCTGTGGCTGCTAAGTCACCACTTCAGTCCTGTCCGACTCTGTGAGACCCCATAGATGACAGCCCACCAGGATCCCCTGTCCCTGGGATTCTCCAGGCAAGAACACTGGAGTGGGTTGCCATTTACTTCTCCACCTCTAAGGCCTAGGCAACCACTAATCTATCATCTGTCTTTATAGAATGTCCTATTCTGGATATTTCATATATAGTAAGTCCACTACATGTGAATGAGTTTCATTCCAAGAGCATATTCCTTAAGCCCAATATTCGTAAGTCCAACAAAGTTAGCTTAAGTACCCAACTTACACAATCAGATTTATAGTACTGTACTGTGATAGGATTATAATACTTACCAAACAAATAATACATAAACACAAAAAATAAAGAAAACTTTTAAAACCTTACAGTATAGTACCTTGAAAATTATAGTAGTACAGTGCAACAGCTGGCACACAGGGGCTGGCATCTAGTGAACAGGCAAGAAGAGTTACTGGAGTTGCGGAGGAGGTGGGAGATGGTAGAGTGGAAGAAATGTCAGCAATGGGAGACAGAGGGCAAGCTGCAATTTCACTCATGTCTGACGTTGATGGTATAGATTCTGGTTACTTGCTGGATTCAATTGTATCTAACCTCTCGAGAAAATGCTCCAGTGATGTCTGGAGAGCAGCTCTTTTTTTCCATCACAGATGAGATGGTAGCACTGGATTACATGCTGAATGACTGCTGCAGCCTTCATGTTATATTGCTGTAGTTCAGTCGTTAAATTGTGTCTGACTCTTTGCAGCTCCCTGGACTACAGCACACCAGGCTCCTCTGTCCTCCAACATCTCCTGGAGTTTGCTCACATTCGTGTCCACTGAGTTGGTGATGCTGTATAACCGTCTCATCCTCTGTGTCTCAAAAACTAAGGGTGCCTGACCAAGTAAGGAAAATTTCCTTATCCTTTCCTGTGTTATGAATCTCTTTGGTTCTTCATTATTTCTTCCTCTTGTCAGTCTTTGTCCTTTCTCTGGGCCTCTAATTGTATCAGGTCTTCACTAGTAAGCTTCTCATGTGGCACACAGCAAGAAGTTCAGGGCAGTTGTCCTCCTGCAGATTTAGCTTTAGCTTCTCACTGAGGGTCACTAAGTTGCTGAAGACCTCTTTGGATTCCTCATCTACCTTCTTAAATTCACAAAAATTGTGAACAAACTGTAGGCAAAAGTTCTGGCTTTTTTCATGGTGATGACCCAACCTCATACAGTGCAAAGACATTGGTTTGATCCCTGGGTCAGGAAGATCCCCTGGAAGAGGGCATGGCAACCCACTCCAGTATTCTTGTCTGGAGAATCCCATGGACAGAGGAGCCTGGTGGGGTACAGTCCATAGGGTCACGAACTGTCAGACATGACTGAAATGACTTAGCACAGCACAGCACAGGTGTTATAGTCCTTCCAAAATTTTTACAAGGTTGTTTCTGATTCGTCACTCATCTTTACTGGCCTGACAAAAAGTGTGATGTAAGTAATATTCTTGAAAGCGTCTATAACTCCCTGATCTCTAGGTTGGATGAGCAACTTAGTATTCAGTGCAGATGCTCTGCTTTGACATTGGGAGGTTTCAGGTTCATATAGCTAGAAGCACTGCCACTAAACAACAGAGTTAGTCTATTCTTTGCTGCTTTATAGTCTGGCATCAACTTGTCCTCCTTATCGATGTAACTTCAGTCTGGCATCCTCTTGCAGTTCAGTCCTGTCTCACCCACATTAAAAACCTGCTTGTGTAAATATGCTCCTTCATCAATAATTTATTGAAATGTTTCAGGAAATTCCCAGGCAGTTATTGTATCTATACTTTCTGCCTTGTCATTTACTTTAACACTGTGAAGGCTGACTCTAGTCTTGAACTGATGAATCCAGTCATGGCTGGTATTAAACAATGTGCCCTCTGATTCTTTGCTGTGTTTCTTCCTCAAGTCTTCTTAAAGGCTTTTAATTTTCTCTTGAGTCAGCCTTAAACTGAGTGGGTCTCAACACTGATGTTGATGCTGCATCCACACACTGAAGTTTCTCCATCTTCTCCATCACTTTTCCATGCTTCTTTGACAATATTGTCAATATCATTGGCACAACTGAGTTCATGTGTTCCATAATCTTATCCTTGTTCTTTAGGATCGTGCTAAGGGTTAGGATTCACATTATAAGAATGAGAGACATCTACCATCTTTTCCTCTGCTCCATGCTCTCAATTTTTTTCATTTTTCTTCTACTGTTATCCCTTGATGCTTCCTAGCAGTACCAGCTACATTGCTACTGCTTTTACACTTGCTTCTGGGCAGCCTGGGCTTAAAATAAAGGTACTGTACTACTGTAATCTATATCACCACACAGAAAAGCACAACCACTGTAGAAGATGCACTCATGTGACAATATACACCAGATGTGTGAACTAACTTAACGTGATTGCAAACAGGAATGTGTGTTCATATCTTTAAAAGTTCCCAACTTGAAGGTGAGTAGGTAGGGGACTTGCTGCTGCTGCTGCTGCTGCTAAGTCGCTTCAGTCACGTCCGACCCTATGCGACCCCACAGACGGCAGCCCACCAGGCTCCCCCGTCACTGGGATTCTCCAGGCAAGAACACTAGAGTGGGTTGCCATTTCTTTCTCCAATGCATGAAAGTGAAAAGTGAAAGTGAAGTCGCTCAGTCGTGTCCGACTCTTAGCGACCCCATGGACTGCAGCCCACCAGGCTCCTCCGTCCATGGGATTTTCTAGGCAAGAGTACTGGCGTGGGATGCCATTGCCTTCTCCGTGTAGGGGACTTACTGTAAATTGATTCATATAATATGTGTTCTTTTTGTAAGTGAATTCTTTTACTTAGCAAAGTGTTTTAAAAATTCATCCATGTTATAGCACATATCAGTACTTTATACTTTTTTATGGTTGAATAAAGAAACTAGTCCCTGAGAAGACTTTAGAATATACACCATAGGTTTTTGAATCCCAATTCATATTTCTTCATACCATCAAAGCCATCTAAACATATTGAATCTAAAGAGAGAAGTCTATTAAAAAGCAATTGATTCAAAACATCAATAAAACCACTTCTGTTTCTAATAACATGTTTTTAATATTAAAAATGCTGGTTATTTTTGGAATTTTTAAAGAGATAAAAAATAAGTTAGTGGTAATCATGCTTGCTAGAATGACTATGATCAAATAACAGATAATGATTGTTGGCAAGGATGTGGAGAAATCAGAACTTTATATTCTAAAGTCTTCTCAGGGACTAGTTTCTTCATCTGAGAGGCATCTTTCCTCTCTGGCCTAGTGGTAGGTTTGAGTAAAGTTAGCAAAGTGTTTATTTTTCCAGGAGAAAGTCAGAGTATAAGTACATAGGATGAGGGAACTGGAAGAACCTTTACAGAACACACTTTTCTGCCTTGTGTGCTTAGTTGCTCAGTCGTGTCTGACTCTTTCTGACCCCATAGACTGTAGCCTGCCAGGCTCCTCAGTCCACGGGGATTCTCCAGGCAAGAATACTGGAGTGGGTTGCCATGCCCTCCTCCAGGGGATCTTCCCAACCCAGGGACCAAATCCAGGTCTCTCGCATTGCAGGCAGATTCTTTACCATCTGAGCCAGCAGGGAAGCCCTTAGTTCCCCCTTAGCTCCTAATCTAAATGCTATATGAAAATATATGCTATGATCCTGAGATATTGATACTCTTTGACTGACCTAAACTGGTTGATTGGTTACTTGGTTACACAGTTCTTACCTCCTAAAGAAAATCAGTCCTGAATATTCATTGGAAGGACTGACACTGAAGCTGAAGCTACAATACTTTGGCCACCTGGTGTGAAGAACTGACTCACTGGAAAAGATCCTGATGCTGGGAAAGAGTGAAGGCAGGAGGAGAAGGGGACAACAAAGGATGAGATGATTGGATGGAATCACCGACTCAATGGACATGAGTATGAGCAAGTCCTGGAAGTTGGTGATGAACAGAGAAGCCTGACATGTTGTAGTCCATGGGGTCACAGAGCTGGACATGACTAAGTGACTGAACTAAACTGAACTCAAATCTATAGAATACATATTTCTAACAGAGTTGTTAATTGATTTTAATTTTTACATATGAATGGTGTCGGATTCATGATCTCCAAAGAAGATTTAGCTTCAGGGCCAGTGACCAGGCTTGATCACTCAAGAGCATTTATGTAGCAAAATTTTATTAAAGTATGAAAAGGGACAGAGAAATCTTCTGACATAGACCTCAGAAGGGGGATGGAGAGTGCCCCACTCACTAGTCTTATCAAGGCCTTATATACTTTTACCAGACACACCCCCACAACATATATCTTAAATTAACAAAATTAGAACTGACAACAGAAAGGTCGTACCAGACCCACTCCCATAATATATATTTTAAGATGACAGGATTAGTCAGAAAGTTCTCAAGCAGGATACATTGTTGTATATAACCCTTAGTACAGAGTTTAAACTGAGTTGTTTGATGTGTAATCATCAGTTCTGGGCTTCAAGGGAAAAAAAAAAAGTTTTATGTGACCAACACTAAGGAATGTAGAGGAAAAAAAAAATCATCCTTTCCTCCTCCTTAAGAATTCTAGACCCCTAACTCCACCTTGAGAACCCCAGACCCCTCTTTCTCCTTCTCAGGGATCCCTGACTTCTTAACAACTGCCTAGGAATTGACTCTCTCAATATTATCAATGTCATTAGTTTTAATTTAATTAATGAGTGTGCATTAATTTGGTAGCCTAGATTTTTAATATTGCTTCCCTTTTAATTACAATTTAACAATATTTATCAGATGTTGGGCTTCCCTTGTAGCTCAGTTGGTAAAGAATCTGCCTGTAGTACAGGAGACCCGGGTTTGGTCCCTGGATTGAGAAGATCCCTTGGAGGAGGAAATGGCAACCCGCTCTAGTATCCTTGCCTGGAAAATATCATGGAGAGAGGAGCCTAGTAGGCTGCAGTCCATGGGGTCACAAAGTGTCGGGCACTACTGAGTGATTAACACTTACTTACTTACTTATCAAGTATTGGTAAGTCATAAGAAAGATGTTAAAGTAACAACTAGACATGGGAGCAAGAAAGCAAGAATTAACTACTGTTTAAAATAACTTTTTCTTAGTTTCTGTAAACATTCTAAATAGTCCAATGGAAAGCAGATTCCATCCATTAAAAGCAATTGGTTTAAGATACAATGAATCAATAGTATTATTTAAAAACTTGTCCCATGATCCATTTTAGGGCCACAACTTTTCAAGATCAGATGGAAGTGGGCATGAAATATTGCATTATTTTATTCATCCTATTGGAATGTCATGGCAAAATAAGATAAAATTATGGAACTTTCTAGTTGTGACCTAATAATCGTTTGCTTTCACAAAACTCTGTCTTACATTTTTGTCCTGTAACTGTCACACACCTTGCAGGAGACACTGACACATTATCCTTGACAACAGAAAGCTGTCTGTAGTTATAAACCAAGCTCAGTTTTAGCATCACCTTTACATGCAAAGCAGGTACAGTGAAAGAGGGAAACATTTATAAATAGGGCCAGAACAGGGGCTGAACGCATCACCAACATTTATCAGCTGGAGGCACCCCTCTTTGGTAATGACTTTTAAGTTGAGGTCCCAGGGCCCTAGTCAGTCCGTTGTTTTTGAAGCCCAATGTGAGAAGGAGCAACGCATGAAGATCAAGCCTTCCCATTCCTGCTCATATTATTTTGGGTTTCCATATAAGGAAAAGGCACAGGGTTCAAAATTATTAGAATATTCTTAAATAATATTTCTGTGATATAAGTTTAGGTTCATCAGAATAAGCCAAAGTCTTTCTCTTGCATTCAACTGTGTCATAGACAAGACAATCCACATCATACAATCAAGAAGAAAGACTCAACTGGACACAACACTGAGCTTTAAACATGTAACATGTATGTATTTATATAAGGAAAATACCAGAGCAATATAAACCAAAAATGTTGTTTGCATCTGAAAGATGTGATTATCACCAACTTGTTTTATTTCTCAAAATAATTTTAAATCTCTAAGTCAGAAATATGTGGGTGAGTGTTAAGTTGCTTCAGTCATGTCCAACTCTTTGTGACCCCATGGTCTGAGAGGCTCCTCTATCTGTGGGATTCTCCTGGCAAGAATACTGGAGCGGGTTGCCATGCCCTCCTCCAGGGTATCTTCCCGGCCCAGGGATTGAACCCATGTCTGTAACATCTTCTGTGTCAGCAAGTGGGTGCTTTACCACTACTGCCACTTGGGAAGCCCAAGTTGAATATTGGGCTAGATATAAATATTGGGTCATATATAATATTTCTCTCATATTATAACTTTTACTATGAGAGAAATATTATTATTGGAAGACAGAGTTCTATATTAGCCATAAAGATTAAGGTTAAGGTACTAATTCTGGACCTTAACTAACAGTTTGCAATCTTGATCAAGTCACTAAATATTTGATTTTTAGATTCTTCATATTAAAAAATGAGAAGACTGAGCTAACAAGAGTAAGCAATTTGTAGGGTGCCCTCTGGATCTAAAATTCTGAAAACTATCATATTAGGAAAAGCATCTGGATATTTTTAGTTTCTTAGAGATAAGAAAACCTCCTTCAGTGATCAATGCAAAGAAATAGAGGAAAACAATAGAATGGGAAAGACTAGAGATATCTTCAAGAAACTTAGAGATATCAAGGGAACATTTCATGCAAACATGGGTACAATAAAGGACAGAAATGGTCCTAACAGAAGCAGATGATATTAAGAGGTGGCAAGAATATACAGAAGAACTATACAAAAAAGATGTTCATGATCCAAATAACCATGATGGGCTGATCATTCACCAAGAGATAGACATCCTGGAATGCAAAGTCAAGTGGGCCTTAGGAAGCATTACTATGAACAAAGTTAGTGGAGGTGATGGAATTCCAGTTGAGCTATTTCAAATCCTGAAAGATGATGCTGTGAAAGTGCTGCACTCAATATGCCAGCAAATTTGGAAAACTCAGCAGTAGCCACCAGCCTGGAAAATGTTAGCTTTCATTCCAATCCCAAAGAAAGGCAATGCCAAAGCATGCTCAAACTACCACACAACTGTACTCATCTCACACGCTAGCAAAGTAATGCTCAAAATTCTCCAACCCAACCTTCAATAGTACATGAACTGTGAACTTTCAGATGTTCAAACTAGATTTAGAAAAGGTAAAGGAAACAGAGATCAAATTACCAATATCTGTTGGATCATAGAAAAAATAAGAGAGTTTCAGAAAAACATCTGCTGCTGCTGCTGCTAAGTCACTTCAGTCGTTTCCAACTCTGTGTGACCCCATAGATGGCAGCCCACCAGGCTCCCTCGTCCCTGGGATTCTCCAGGCAAGAACACTGGAGTGGGTTGCCATTTCCTTCTCCATCTGCTATTGCTTTATTAATTACACCAAAGCCTTTACTGTGTAGATCACAACAAACTGTGGAAAATTCTTATAGAGATAGGAATACCAGACCACCTGACCTGCCTCCTGAGAAATCTGTATGCAGGTCAAGAAGTGACAGAACTGGACATGAAACAACAGACTGTTCCAAATTGGGAAAGGAGTATGTCAAGGCTGTATATTGTCTCTGTGCTTATTTAACTTATAAGCAGGGTACATCATGCGAAATGCCAGATTGGATGAAGGTCAAGCTGGAATCTAGATTGCTGGGAGAAAATTCAATAACCTCAGATATGCAGATAACACCACCCTTATGGCAGAAAGCAAAGAGGAACTGAAGAGCCTCTTGAAGAAAGTGAAAGAGGAGCATGAAAGAAATAACTTAAAACTCAACCTTCAAAAAACTAAGATCATGGCATCTGGTCCCATCACTGCATGGGAAATAGATTGGGAAAGAATGGAAACGGTGACAGACTATATTTTCTTGGGCGCCAAAATCGCTGCAGATGGTGACGACAGCCATGAAATTAAAAGACGCTTGCTCCTTGGAAGAAAAGCTATGACCAACCTAGACAGCATATTAAAAACAGAGACGTTACTTTTCTGAAAAGGCCTGTCTAGTCAAAGCTATGGTTTTTCCAGCAGTCATGTATGGATGTGGGAGTTGGATTGCAAATAAAGCTGAGTGCCAAAGAACTGATGCTTTTGAACTGTGGTGTTGGAGAAGACTCGAGAGTCCCTGGGACAGCAAGGAGATCCAACCAGTCCATCCTAAAGGAAATCAGTCCTGAATATTCATTGGAAGGACTGATGCTGAAGCTGAAACTCCAATACTTTCGGCACCTGATGTGAAGAACAGACTCATTTGAAAAGACCCTGATGCTGGGAAAGATTGATGGCAGGTGGAGAAGGGGATGACAGAGGATGAGGTGGTTGGATGGCATCAGTGACTGATGGACATGAGTTTGAGTAAACTCTGGGAGTTGGTGATGGACAGGGAAGCCTGGCGTGCTGCACTCCATGGGGTCACAAAGAGCTTGATGTGACTGAGTGACTGAACTGAATCGAATATTCTTCATATTAAAAAAAGAGAAGACTGATCTATCAACAGTAAGCAATTTTTAAAGTGCCCTCTGGAACTAAAATTATGAAAACTATCATATTAGGAAAAGCATCTGTATATTTTTAGTTTCAATTGCATCCAATATTTTATTCTTCACATTCAGTTCAGTTCAGTTGCTCAGTCGTGTCCGACTCTTTGCGATCCCATGAGCCGCAGCAAGCCAGGCCTCCCTGTCCGACACCAACTCCTGCAGTTCTCTCAAACTCATGTCCGTTGAGTCAGTGATGCCATCCAACCATCTCATTCTCTGTCATCCCCTTCTCCTCCTGCCCTAAACCTTTCTCAGCATCAGGGTCTTTTCAAACGAGTCAGCTCCTCACATCAGGTAGCCAGAGTACTGGAGTTGCAGCCTCGACATCAATCTTTCCAATGAACACCCAGGACCGATCTCCTTTAGGATGAACTGGTTGGTTCACATTAGCAACACTTAGAATGAGGGAAATATCAGCTCACTGAAAAGCAGACAAGTTGTGAATCGCTTACCTTCAGGGTTTTGAACACTTATTACGTAATCAACCTACACTTTTTTAATAGGCTTTTTATGGGCTCAGCTAATACATGCCCTGTATATGTGGTGGTACAACAGATTTTTAAACTGAATTCATGGTAAAGAGTCAATAATAAATTTGGATAGAAGTCATTCTGTCCCATCAATGAGAAACTATTCATGAAAATATAGAATTTAAAATGGCATTTTGTGTTATCAGATAGATGAGAGACTAGGATAAACATACAATCAGTAGATGGAACAGGGAGCTAGAAACATGCTGGTGTGCCCAAGAGGAGATGCCCACTGAGCCTTAGGAGTAAATCATGAAGATAAAGACAAATATTTATGTTTGTTACGCCTATTATAAGTCTTAGAGGGCAGAGGGCTATAGAACCAGAGCTTCCAAGAATCTACCAGAGATAATCTGCCTTCTGTTAAGAAGGTTGAGAATAGAGAATTTTGTCAGAGGAGGGAAAGCCCATAGAATGAAAAAACAAAAACAAAAACAAAAACACCTCAAAGTTAGTCTTTTTCTTTAAATATTTCTCCTTCTCCTATGGCTTCTTTTTTGGCCTTATTAAATTTTCCCTTGCTTGCTTTCCTCATAAACATGGCTTAGTCTTTCAAAACTTTGCAGAATGATTTGGCTTGCTTGCTATATTTCCTCAAGTTTGAACTACAATCGTTTTAGAAGCAGGAATGTCAACCTCACCTTATTCATTAAGGTTTTTCAGTGTTATCCTTGTAGAAAATTGTATTAAAAGAATGTACAAGCTGAAATTAAGAATGCATCAAGGACATTTCATACACTGTATGCTCTGCCACATTGTTTATAATGATGAGGGATGAAATTCAGAAAGTGTCTATTGTAGTCTATTGTAGCAATTTAGTAGTCTGTGTTTGGCTAGAGTAATAAACTGGCTTATGCTTCATTACATGACTGACTTCATTATAGCAAAAGCATGCACATGGTTTCTGTCAATTAAATCCTCATTTACTTTCTCAGGCACTAATTAAGAAGTCCTTATCATTCAGGTAAGGATAAATAATAGAAACAATTACTGCCAGGAACAGACATATTTAATAAGCTTGGACAAGCCACCTGTCTAATTTTGGTGACAACCTTTTACTTTCAGCTTCAGAGTCAGAGGCTCAAGCCTTCATGTGAGTGAAGACTGGCATAGGAGTTAGGAGAGCTGCTGCTTTCTGTCAAACTCTTCCTTAGCTAAGCAACTTTGTTCTCCCCATTCTTCTGTGTCTTGGAGAGGACTGCGTGGAAACTATCAAAATGTCATAGGATAAGTGAAGCTTCTCACATGTACAGGTATATAAACTGGCAAAACAAAAACAAAAAACCACCAGATCTAAAGCAATTCACGTGCAATTTGTTAAGGTTTCCTCAGAGATGTGTCAAGCAACTAGATAAGACAGCTGGGCTGCTGGTGAATTAGCTCTACTTTTTAAATTGAGTTGACCGTATTGTCTACACATGGTTCCCTGTGGTCCTTCAGAGTCATCTTCACATTCAGGTAGACCTATGTTTTCTTTTGACCTCACCTAGATTATTTTTCTGACTGCTAGATGACAAAATTGCTGCCTTTCTTTCAACCTTCAAGAATTCTCTTTCTTGCCTCTATAGTTCAGTAGTTTGAAAGGAAGTAAATTAGACCAATCCATTCATTGTGAATTAGGACTGGACACAGTGAGTATGTAGTAGGAGAATTACCTCTGTGGTAAGACTATTTTCTATAATCCTATGCCATTTCCCTTCATTTAAAACTATTTTTGGCCTTACAACATACCGTTAAACTGAAAAAAACGTTCCACCAAAAAGTAAGCTGAATAGAAAAATATACTGATTTCTAAGAAATCTGACCCAAATGAGAGCTTTGAGTATATAGAGAAAATTCAATAAATAAACTTACCAAGACTTATATTAAATTACTTGGCAGATTGTTGTTTCTGCTGTTAAAAAAAAAATTAGCAATGCCACACCTGCACTTTCCCAGCCATAAATAATGCTTTTTGAACATACTTGAGATTCTCAAATTGGTGGAAGATGGGAGGGCTAAGAATTTTTGTTTTTAGAATGGAAACTTTTTACAATCTGAATATCAGGTAAGATTAACAGCAGTCTTAAAACGAGCAATTCTTAAAACATGTTTGTGGATATTTGATTATACACAGATACTAAGAAAGGATATTTTTTTTTCAGAAAGGATAATGTTTATTAAAGATTATGCAAAGAAGATTTCTACAATGTAAACCAGTGGACATTCATGGAAAATTTTATGAAAAAAAAAAAGAAAGAGGAAGGGATCTTATTTTTCTCTTCCCATTTCAATTCGTAGAGTTCAATCTTAATAAATACCCCTCTGGGAACAAATGCAGAGGTTGGAAACGAAGCACAACAGTTACCTAGATCTGGCCTCAAATCCCATGTCCTCCATTTGCCAACTGTCAGCACTTCCTGAGAAACATGTTTAACTTTTCTGAGTCTCAGTTCCTGCATCTATAACATCAACACAAATTAAATATCTACCTTACTGGGTTGTAGTAAAGAATGCTAGTTAATTATCATTAGGCATGTATTGTGTGCTGGACTGTTTTCTAATCTTATAACATGTTCCATTGAATTTTCACAATAATCCTATGAAGTGAGAGCTGGTTTAACGCCTACAATTTAGATGAGAAATCAAACATATGATATATGAGATTTGAACTCAGCTTTTCTGTTCCCAGAGTCTGAGTGATTGATTAGCCATTAAGCTGAATACTGAGTATTCAGTTTGGTATCCAGAACATAGTGAATGGCCTATGAATATTATTTGTGGAGGCTTTCACTGGTAAGTTTTCAATGCCCATAAATAATATCCTTGTTCCTTTTCTTAGGCAAGAATCAATTAAAAGGTAAGCACAAGATCAGATGGTAAAGGATATGCCTGCAATGTGGGGGGCCTGGGTTCGATTCCCTAGGTTAGAAAGATCCCCTGGAGGAGGGCAGGGCAATCCATTCTGGTATTCTTGCCTGGAGAACTCCCTCCAGAGAAGCCTGGTGAGGTATACTTCATCGGGTTGTAGAGTTGGACAAGACTGAGTGAGTAAGCACACACACAGGTTCAGAAGGATATCTAAATATTACTGATAAACTGATTGGAAAACATGCCTTTAGAGCCACAGCTAAGAAAGTGTAATGATATTTTTTGTTTCTGAATTATTTTTATTCCCATTTGGAACTCTGAACAACCAACCAAAGGCTCCCCAAAATAGAGCAGTCTTCTCCCAACAGCAGAGAGGGAACCAGACTGTATTCATTTCCTGACTAGGCTGGCTCTGAAAAAGACAGCCTACATGTTTTCCAGTCATACCTACTCAGCTCCTTTTTCTGAACTCTCCATTCAGGCAAGACTATCTTGTTTCCCTAGGAACTGAGTGTGAGTTGGGAAGAAAGACCTGCAGTATCATCTAATGTTCTGTGGAAATGGAAGGCCAGCATTGCTCCTGTCCCAACCCCACGATTGCTATTTCTACTACTATCACTGTTATTGTTGCTACTATCACTATAATTGCTTCCCAGCAAATGACAGACAGTGACTTAAGAGTATCTCTTGCTCCTCAGAGTAGACCGAGAACTGCCAAAAAGAAGATAACACTGGTCTTGTCTCAAGCCTGGACACACTCTGGATTTGCTGAGATGCTTGTCCAGCTGAAGCAAAGACTGTGCTCCACAGTGTGGCTGGCCTCAGTGGCCTCTAGCAAGGCAGGAACACTCCCTTTACAGGCCTGCAGATGTCACTGTGGAAGTCTTGCCCCACCTGGAGGGCAAGACTGATAATCTTTCTAGATGCCATTTTTAGACTTGGATATTTTAGCTCAAGTAAAGGCATATCTATCAAAATGCATTCTGAGAAGTCATCCTCTTCATCTAACAGAAGAATTGCTCTGTTGGTGATGTTAGCACAACTGTCATTGGAAATACCATAAGCACAGAATGAGATGTCTTTTTCTCAGAGATGATTCTTATGTGTTTCCTTAAAAGCCACTTATACAAGAATCTTGAGATGAATATATTCATAACTGCTGCACTACCAAAAGAAATGCAATTTTTAACAGAAATTCCTACAGTGAACACAGAGAGAGAAACCCAGGAAATTAGCCATGGTGGGGCTAGATGATTCCATTGTAATGAAGGTGTAAACCAAGAGGTGATCTGATCCCTGTGTCAACAGTTGTTGAAATAATAAGCCACTTAGAAAGAGAACATATTAGTGGAAGAACTGAATACTATATGCACTTTCAAAGCCTAACTGATAGCTTTACAAACCCCACATTTAATGATGCTCTATCTATTGAATGCCTTGCCCTATAGTGGTCAAAACAATTGGTTATCCTTTAAAACAATTATTTGCAGATGCATTTAGTTAAAGGCATCTGAGATGGAACTAACAGTGCATTAAACCCTTGGAAAAAAATCATTGTAATGTTACTAATGTGTTGCTTCAGACTCATGAAAGCAAAAGAATTTAGGCTGGTGAGTCCTCAAGGAAAGAGCACAGTGTGGACTGTGGACTCTGTCAAAAGCCAGAGGCTAAAAGTCTAGCCAACTCACCCCTACCTCTCAACCCCATCCTTAGAGGAAGTCTCAAAGCAGTGAACTTGCTTGATTCCATTCCAGAGAAGTACAACAGCCCCTGAAAGGATGCAGTTACTTGTTTGAAACAATGAACTCTTGCAGGATGCTAGAGGCTTGAGCTCCCATTTAGTCTGAGGGCCTGAAATGTTTTCCTAATAAGTAACATCTTTAAATTAGGTGAAAAGAAAATAACACAAGCACTGGGAGCTGTGGTAGGTTTTTTTTTTTTTTTTTTCCTCCTCTCTTCTTTTCATGAATTGCAGAATATTCATCTTCCTTATTTCCTCTGACAGGACTTCAGGAAGTCCCTGTGTCCTTCTCCTGTGGGGAAGAATGTGAGGCAGGAGGACTACCAGCCCTTCCTCATTCCAGCTGAGGTCACCCCAGAGCCACATGACAGTTTTAAACCATGAATCGCTTCAAATACACAGGCAGTCATTTACATTGGGTGTGCTTCTTGAGAAAAAAAAAAGAATTATTTATATATTGTACCAAGTAATTTTTGCTCATTCTCTTTCACCCATCATCATCTAAAAGGCTTGCACACTTTCTGAAATCCAGCTGGGCAGCTGAGATTTCTCTCTCTCTCTCTCCCTCTTGCCCTACCTCCCTCTTTGATTCTCTCCCTTTTTCCCCTAATGATTTTGTAGCAGAATGGGAACCATTTTTTCAACATATTCCCTTTTTAAAAAATACCTTAATATTTTTAGAGCAGTTCTGGGATAACAACAAAATTGAGATTCAGAGATTTCCCATATACCCTCATGCTCCCTCCGTCATTACCAACATCTCTCACAGAAGGTACATTTTTTATGAAGGATGACTCTACATTAACACATCATAGTCACCTAAGGTCTATAGTTTACTTTAGGCGTCACTCTTGTTATTGTACATTCTATTGGTTTGGACAAATGTATGATATATCCATCATTATAATATCATGGAGTATTATCAGTTCAGTTCAGTCGCTCAGTAGTGTCTGACTCTTTGCGACCCCATGAATCACAGCACGCCAGGCCTCCCTGTCCATCACCAACTCCTGGAGTTCACTCAGACTCACGTCCATCAAGTCAGTGATGCCATCCAGCCATCTCATCCTCTGTTGTCCCCTTCTCCTCCTTCCCCCAATCCCTCCCAACATCAAAGTCTTTTCCAGTGAGTCAACTCTTCACATGAGGTGGCCAAAGTACTGGAGTTTCAGCTTTAGCATCATTCTTTCCAAAGAAATCCCAGGGTTGATCTCCTTCAGAATGGACTGGTTGGATCTCCTTGCAGTCCAAGGGACTCTCAAGAGTCTTCTCCAACACCACAGTTCAAAAGCATCAATTCTTTGGCACTCAGCCTTCTTCACAGTCCAACTCTCACATCCATACATGACTACTGGAAAAACCATAGCCTTGACTAGACGGACCTTAGTCAGCAAAGTAATGTCTCTGCTTTTGAATATGCTTTCTAGGTTGGTCATAACTTTCCTTCCAAGGAGTAAGCGTCTTTTAATTTCATGGCTGCAATCACCATCTGCAGTGATTTTGGAGCCCCCCAAAATAAAGTCTGACACTGTTTCCACTGTTGCCCCGTCTATTTCTCATGGAGTGATGGGACCGGATGCCATGATCTTCGTTTTCTGAATGTTGAGCTTTAAGCCAACTTTTTCGCTCTCCTCTTTCACTTTCATCAAGAAGCTTTTTAGTTCCTCTTCACTTTCTGCCATAAGGTTGGTGTCATCTGCGTATCTGAGGTGATTGATATTTCTCCCGGCAATCTTGATTCCAGCTTGTGTTTCTTCCAGTCCAGCGTTTCTCATGATATACTCTGCATAGAAGTTAAATAAGCAGGGTGACAATATACAGTCTTGATGTACCCATTTCCCTATTTTGAGCCAGTCTGTTGTTCCATGTCCAGTTCTAACTGTTGCTTCCTGACCTGCATACAGATTTCTTAAGAGGCAGGTCAGGTGGTCTGGTATTCCCATCTCTTTCAGAATTTTCCATATTTTATTGTGATCCACACAGTCAAAGGCTTTGGCATAGTCAATAAAGCAGAAATAGATGTTTTTCTGGAAGTCTCTTGCTTTTTCCATGATCCAGCGGATGTTGGCAATTTGATCTCTGGTTCCTCTGCCTTTTCTTGAACATCAGGAAGTTCATGGTTCACGTATTGCTGAAGACTAGCTTGGAGAATTTTGAGCATTACTTTACTAGCGTGTGAGATGAGTGCAATTGTGCAGTAGTTTGAGCATTCTTTGGCATTGCCTTTCTTTGGGATTGGAATGAAAACTGACCTTTTCCAGTCCTGTGGCCACTGTTGAGTTTTCCAGATTTGCTGGCATATTGAGTGCAGCACTTTCACAGCATCATCTTTCGGGATTTGAAATAGCTCAATAGGAATTCCATCACCTCCACTAGCTTTGTTCATAGTGATGCTTTCTAAGGCCCACTTGCCCTAAAAATCCTCTTTGCTCTGCCTATATATTTCTCCACCCAACCCCTCCAGAACTACTAAGGCTTTTATTGTATCCATAGGTTTGCCTTTTCCAAAATGTCACTATTGTTAGAATAATACAGTGTTCAGTTTTCACTGTAAAAAATTCCTGTTTTGCTGTGGGCTTTTTAACTCATCATCTTTCTCACGTGGTACTTCCAATGAACTTTTCCTAGAACACTTCCGCTGACAACACTTAAGTGAAAAGTATACTCTGTCAATGGAATTAAGTCTCTCTTTTTGTCTACTCTTATCTCCCCTGAACGCTCCCTGCTTGTAATTCCTTCTGGTTTTATTTTACACATCAGAGTTTATTTGCTATCATTTATTACACTTCAATAATTTTATAATACCATTTTTGACTCCCTAGCTAAACTATTAGCTACTCAAAGGTGGCAGCTGGTATCTCACAGTTCTCTCTCTCATTTTTTAAACTTTTTATTTTATATTGGGATATAGCCAATTGACAATGTTCTGATAGCTTCAGGAGAACAGTAAAGGGACTCAGCCATACATATACACATATCCATTCTCTCCCAAACACCCTCCCATCTAGGCTGCCACATAACACTGAGCCAAGTTTCATGTGCTATACATTAGGTTCTTGTTGGTTATCCATTTTAAATATAGCAGTGTGTACATGTCTATCCCAAACTCCCTAACTATCCCTTTGCCCCATCTTTTCCCCTGGTCACCATAAGTTCATTCTCTAAGTCTTCTCACAGTTCTCTCTTACTTTTAGTATTATCTATCTCAGCAATAGGTATATAAACAATGTTCTAGAAATAATTATTGGTTGACTGAGCCTCTCCCTGAATAATATAGAAGAATTTACTAATGAGAATTGAAATTATTTATGCTATCTGAAAAACATGTTGTAGATAAAAGAAGATGAAAATACTCATACTCCAACACCAAGAACTTGCTTTCTCTTTAATTATTATAAATGACAGCCTGAATATTTAAACTATTCAAGATTTCATTTTTTCCCTAACGTCCTCCAGCATGAAATCTAATCAAGCATTTGCTTGCTGCTGATTTCTATATCTACCTCCAAGCACCTACTGTAACATATATGCTAATTGTGATTATTTTTAACCAATTCTTCTAGTTGTTTTTAATATAAAGTTGTATTAAAAACTATACAACTTGCTTCAGTACAAATTATCTTTAATACAAAGCTCTAGATCAACATGGCATATCCCATTATTTATAATTTCATTCGTTATTTTGCTACCAGCTTCCAAAAGTTATTAAACACATTTTTTTTTTGATAGATAGTCAAGACAGCATTAACTTATTGCAGCAATCAACAGAGAATAGGGGGCGTCCCTGCTAGGTCAGTGGTAAAGAACTTGCTTGCCTATGTAGGAGATGCAGGTTCGACCTCTGGATTGGGAAGATCCCCTGGAGAAGGAAATGGTAAGCTACTCTAGTATCTGTGCCTGCAAAATCCCATGGACAGAGGAACTTGGAGGACTACTGTCCATGGGGTCACAAAAGGGTTGGAAACAAAGACTAAACCACCACAACAGCAGAATGGTTGGTCCCCTCTAACCTTGCTCTGAATTCAGCTGGCGTCTTCCTTAACAAGTGGGAAACACAAAACTCTGTGACGTTTTAACTTCTTGTCTTCTACTGAAATGCGAGCTCCATGCTCCTCTTTCTTCACAGCTCTCTCATTTCAGCATTAGGCAGTGAGATCACATACAGGCATGTGCCAGGGATGTGAAACCTGACTATAGGATTAATTCATTTTATCTGGTGTGACATCTTAATTTTGGTGCTGTCTGAGCCACCTATTTTCAATTTTTTCCCAAACTAATCAATTTCTAGTTTATCAAGCTTTCCCTCAAAATACATATTTTGAATGGTGTTAGCTTTTGAGCCTAGGATGAGCTTTACATTTCCTCTGATACATTGTCCCTCTAGCTATGAATTTTTGTCTGACAGTCTTTCTGAAGGGTTGAAATCATCTGCCATTAACTCAGACGCTTTGCCTATGACCTCTGTTTTTTCTCCATTAACTTTATATGCTGAACAATATCACTTGCTCCTGGCTATTGTTTATTTCCCAAGTCGATCCACATTTTTATTAAAACTCAGGATTTGAGAATTATTTTTTGGACTGTAATTATTTCTACACAATTGTTTCTCTATTCCCAGTGTAGGTCACTTTTTGCCCCATACTGGAGTTATCCAAATAAAATATATTTTGCTATGCAGGCCTTTGAATGAAAATTGTCTTTCCTTACCAATTTCTAAATGTATCATTATTAGTAAGAAGGAAATTCAAAGTTACTTAACGTGGAGGTTAGATTTCTGGCAACTTAAAATTTCTGGACAGAGCTATGAGCCAAGATGTTGGGTAAAATAGGCTACAGAACTCAACTATCTTAGTGGCAATCCTCTTAGAATGTGCAATAGAGATGCTCTCGAGTGACCAAAAAATAATTTCATTCAGCATATTTGGCTTAATAAGACAATAAGGTTTTAGATATATTTTTAAACATTTCCATTGTAAATGATCACAAAATCTTAAAGTTTATATGTGACACATGAGTTATAAAATTACCCTACTTGAGTCCCTACTATAAGACAGGTACTTAATAACATATATTGGGGGCTTCCCTGGTGGCTCAGACAGTGAAGAATTTGCCTGCAATGTGGAAGGCCAGGATTTGATCCCTGGTTCAGGAAGGTCCCCTGGAGAAGGCAATAGCTACCTACTCCAGTATTCTTTTCTGGAGAATTCCATGGACAGAGGGTCCTGGTGAGCTACAACCCATGGAATCACAAAGTCGGACACCACTGAGTGACTAACACTTTCACTACTTTTAACATATACTGTCTCATTGAATGCACCCAGTAAAGTATATATTCTTTTCTTGATTTTACAAATGAGGAAATAATGGCTCAGAGAAGGCTAAGTATTTGCCCTGCTTATTGTATCTTCAGAAACAAAGTCTTAGATTAGGCATTCAAGCATGTTGGGAAAAGACTGTTCAGATAATGTTTAATGTGCTCTGATAGTTTTCTCTTTAAATTTCTAGGCTTATTAAATTTATTTTCAGAATTCTTTAGTAGTTATACCATTTTGCATAATCCGCATAAGACAGAGAATGCTGTCCTCTAAATAGGCATAAAAGGCCCTGGTCAGTGGTGCTGTTAGCTCACCACATCTTCTAGGAAAGACATGGTGCACAAACATCAGCTTTCTCTTTGTCTGGCTCCTCTTTTGAGAACTTTCTGACATCATTCTGTATCATTGAGCTTTATCTCATTTCTTGATGATACTTGGTAAATAAAGTGACAGGAACATTTCCATAATTAATCAAACTCTGTGTATTGTAGTGAAGAAATACAATGTGTGTGTGTAAAAGAATAGATCAAGGGGTTAGGGAGACCTGCTCCTGACTTTGATAACTAATGCACTGCCTGTTAAAATCAATACCTTGACAGAGTATTTCTCCTATAGAATCCGATTTGCTGGAAAATAATTCTGACATATGAATTCACAAATTGGGATAAACACATAGGTGCAATCACTGTTAGGCATCCAGGTTCTTGAAATAGTGACGTCTCTCTAGAAAATAAATTCTCTCTAACTTTAGTTTGAATGTCATGCACTGATTTTAATTTCTTGCCAACATAAATAATAGAATTTATGTTTTAAGCATATTTTGAATTTAGAATAAAATCAAGAAAACAGAGTGTGGAGGTAAGGAAAAGACTAAGACAAAGCTTTTGAATATCAGTGTTTTGGAATAATGAGGAAGGAAGCCAGAAAAGCTAGAAAAATGACCAACTGAATTCATTGATTATATGAGGCTTAATTTAAAAAAAATCTATTTTTGGCTTGCTTTGTGCAGGTGATTTCTGTAGGACTTTACCATCTAAGTTTCTTGAATAAAAGCAGAGAGTCAGGTAGATCCCTCAAGCTACTCATACATCTGTCATCTAGTGTTTTAAAGGTCTTACTTCTTAGTCTAATCAGCAAAAAGCAAGGAGAGGAAGGTGTCCTTTCCCCTCCCCCCTCAGTTGTCAATGGCAAGGAAGGAAGAAGAAATGAGGAAGAAAAGGGAAATAAGAATGTGGATTAACTGGTAAAAATATCCTTCTTCCTTTGCCATTTATTATTGGTTGGATTTCCATGAGGAATAAGAGATATAAACTGTTATTAATAGAAGCCATATACAGAGAACTGAAATATAAATGAAGCCTTGGAGTCAGTTTAAAAAAGTCAATATAAATTCCACACCATGTTCTAACAGGGCACATGGATGATCAGATTCTCAAACTTTGAAAAGACATATTGGGCTAGTTCAGTCCAGTTGGCATTAGAAGTTCCTCCAAAAATAGCTTCAAAAGAAAGCTTCTGAGTTGACATAATGATTCTAACAATGGAGCAGGAAATTCCACACTAGTGAAGGTAACAAAGGGGGTCTTAGTATTGATATATTTATAAATATTGATCAATTTTGGATTCAGCAAGGTGATTACATGACCAGTCAACTAAGATGATTAGATATTAAGTCCCTCAGTTGCTAATTATTTGGAGATAAATATATAGCCCAGAAAGACAGTGAGGATATCCAGAAGGGAAATAGAAGTTGCAGCACACCCAGGACTCTTGTATCATATCTCTATCTTTTTTTGTATTGAAGCTTTCCTTGACTTTACTGCAACTTTTTGCATGATGAGAACAGAGTGGGATTGATCTTACTGTTATGAATCATTTACTGGCAGCTCATCCATTACCATTAAGTCACTAGAAAAAACTCAGAAGAACACATTCATGATTTGATTTTGTCTCTGTTGAAATTGATCTATTTCTGGCAGGTTCTATGCATGCATAAGTGTAATGGATCAACTAAGTTCAGTCTCTGATACAATAGACAGAAAAGAATACCTCATCATTCTGCATGTCTGTGATATTTGCTTCTATCAAAACAGATACACAGCTATTATAAGTAGAATAATTGTTTTTCCTGAAGTATCTCTTTATATTCATATCTATTTCATTAATACAAATACATATTTTCCCAATTGTATGTTTATGTCAAACAAAGCTACAGGTTGACATTTTTTAGGATATGAAAACTTAGTTCTGCATGTTAAAATAAGTACAATTCACTACTAAATATAATAAATTAGTTTGTCATTTTTCTGGGTCTTCTATAGAGTTTGAAGTCTGCATGGCTGGGAAGACATTGTAGGCATTATGTAAAAATGTTTAAGATATTTTTTATCATTCTGAATAACATTTTCTACCTCTTATGTCTACAGATCAAAATTTGACTTTATAATAGTTATTAAAAATCTTATAGAATATCTAGAATAATAGTGGTGAAGCTTTTAACAGCTAACACATTGAGAACTGGGTATTTTGTAAAGTATTATACCTAACAACTTTTGAAATAGGTGCTATTTTACTAGGAAGCCAAGAGTCAGAAAGGTTTCACAGCCAGTACAAAATAAAAATCAATATAATGACTGAAGCTACTAAGTACACACTCACAATATGGTTCTAGGGGCTTTCCTGGTGGCTCCACACTAAAGAATCCATCTGCAATTCAGGAGTATTGTGTTAGCCACTCAGTCATGTCTGACTCTTTGTGACCCCATGGACTGGCCGGCCAGGCTTTTCTGTCCAAGGAATTCTCTAGGTAAGAATACTGGAGTGGGTAGCCATTCCTTTCTCTGGGGATCTTCCTGACCCAGAGATTGAATCCAGGTCTCCTACATTGTGGGCAGATTCTTCACAATCTAAGCAACCAGGGAAGAAATGCAGGAGACATGGATTTAATCCCTGGGTTGGGAAGATACCCTTGAGAAGGAAATGGCAACCCCCTCTAGTATTCTTCCTTGGGTTGTCCCATGGACAGTGGAGCTTGGCTGGCTACAGTCCACTGGGTCACAAAAGAGTTGGACACAACCTAATGACTAAACAACAACAATATGATTCTAGAGACCCTAAAATTAACTGCTATGCTCTAGTGCATGAATTTTTCTCAAATCTCTGAAGCTCTTTGTACCTACGAGTTTTGGCGCAGCAAGAATGTATATTGCTGTGTAACTAGGGACTGTGTTCCTGTATCTTTTTGCAGATGAAGAGGGCTATGTTTGAATAAAGCCCACTCAATGAAATGCAAAAATATAGAAAAACAAAACTGAGATAATTCAAGAAGTCTCATCTCTTTAAAACTTCAAAGCAATGAGCAGTTCATTAATGCCACTGACATTGGTCCCATGAAACTCCACAAGTAAAGTCACTTATCTGGATGTCCTCCTGGGACAGCATCAAAACCACAACTAGCTGTTGAAAAACTATCTACAGGCAGATGCTAGAACACACACACAAAATGATACCCCATGTCCAAAAAGAAGCCACAACAAGATGGTAGGAGAGATGCAATCACAATAAAATAAAATTCCTTACTTGATGAGTGGGCAACCCACAAACTGGAGAACAATAATACCAAAGACATATTAAAAAACAGAGACATCACTTTGCTGACAAAGGTACGTATAGTCAAAGCTTTGGTTTTTCCAGTAGTCATGTATGGATGTGAGAGCTGGACCATAAAGAAGGCTGAGCACCAAAAACTGATGATTTCAAATTGTGGTGTTAGAGAAGACTCTTGAAAGTCCCTTGGAAAGCAAGGAGATTAAACCAGTCAATACTAAAGGAAATCAACCTTGAATATTCATTGGAAAGACTGATGCTGAAGTTGAAGCTCCAACACTTTGACCACATGACACAAAGAGTTGAGTTATTAGAAAAGACCCTGATGCTGGGAAAGAGTGAGGAAAAGAGGAGAAGGGGGAGACAGTGGATAAGATGGTTGGATGGCTTCACTGCCTCAATGGACATGAGTTGGAGCAAACTCCAGTATATAGTGAAGAACAGGGAAGCCTGGTGAGCTGCAGTCCATGGGGTTGCAAAGAGTTGGACATAGCTGAGCTACTGAACAACAGCAACAATATCAGTAAAACCATCATTTAATAGAAAAACCTGTAATCACTTTTTAAAATCCAGATGCATATCAGGATCATCTTGGAATTTTTTGAAGAATAGAAATGCCCAGGTATTTTTTAAATTTTTTTCTCTCCAGAGCTCCAGATATGTTCTAATGGGAAGCCATGTTTAAAAACAACTGGACTATATGATGATCTTCACTTTTATCTAGTTTGTTTCACTTTTTCTATTTCACATTTAGTGTTCCCATTTCATTTAATTTATGATTTCCATTTTCTCCATCTCTTCTTTTCTTTTCTGTTTTTGATGTTCTATCTCAAGCTTTTATCAAATGTAGTATAAACTTTTGTATACATCTATGTGTGTGTGTGTGTATACAATGTGCAATATAATATATATATTTTAGAAAACTTGTGATTTTTGCCCAGCTAAAAAACTAATGACATTTTGATTTCACTTGTCTGACTTAGTATGAATAGAATGCTATATTTCTAATTTATATTCACTCAAAACTTTGATATAGTTCCATGTATTTTAGCATCTAGTATTACTGCTAAAAGTCTAGAAATTTCATTATCTTAGTGATATTTAAAAGTTTTTTTTATTTTTTATTTTTATTTTACTTTACAATTCTGTATTGGTTTTGCCATACATTGACATGAATCCACCACGGGTGTATGCGACTTGAAACTTCTAATCCAATTCTGAGACCATACAGCATTGGAGAAGGAAATGGCAACCCACTCCAGTGTTCTTGCCTGGAGAATCCCAGGGACGGGGGAGCCTAGTGGGCTGCCATCTACGGGGTCACACAGAGTCGGACATGACTGAAGTGACTTAGCAGCAGCAGCAGCAAAGCAATACTATGTTGTAAAAAACAGAAAAGATGAAATTAAATGTAATGCAGTATTATTAACTTAAGTACAGATTTTATTTAAATTTCACCAAATTTTATGTTAGTGTCCATTATTTGCTTTCATACCTTATTCAGGACTCCACATTGTATTTCATTGCATTGAGGAGCTTCAGCTGCATGCAAATATTCTGCTAAATTCTCTTTTCAGTTTTATGTTATTACAAGTATTTTCTATTTCCTTGTTATGGCTTCTTAGATGCACCCATCATTTAAAAGTGGACATTTAATTTCCAAATACATGGGAGTTTTAAAGTATCTTTGCTGTTAGTTTCTCATTTTGATATTAATTTCTCATTTAAATGAGAAATTTCTTCTCTGCAATCACCCTCTGCACTGCTTCAGTCTTCTAACTTTATTGAAGCTTTCAATGGCATGGCTAAGTCAAAGGTCTCTCTTGGTAAATGTCACATTGCATTTGAATATTTGTGGGTTGTTTTCAAATATCCTTTGATACTGATCTCTAACATAACTCCACAGTGATAAGAGAACAGACTCTTTATTATTTTAACACCTTTAGACCATCAAATTTTTGCATCTGGTCTTATGTCCTTGGATATGTTCCAAGACCTCCTAGTTTATAGTCTGTGGGAACTTGAATAGATTTTGTATCCTCTGTTTGTGTGAAAGGGCTTCCTCGGTGGCTCAGAGATTAAAGCATCTGCCTGGAATGCGGGAGACCCTGGTTCGATCCCTGAGTCGGGAAGATCCCCTGGAGAAGGAAATGGCAACCCACTCCAGTACTCTTGCCTGGAGAATCCCATGGAGGGAGGAGCCTGGTAGGCTACTAGTCCATGGGGTCGCAAAGAGTTGGACACGACTGAGAGACTTCACTTTCACTTTGTGTGAAAACTGTAAAAATCTTTTATGTTGAACTGGTTCATAGTGCTTTTCAGGTCTACTATATCCTACTACTTCCCTGCATATTCATTTATTAACTTTTGAGAGTTTGATATTAAAACTCCAACTAAAAATCTTAATTTGCCTACTTAAAAAAATTATTATAATATATAGTGGAACTATATGTAAACTTGTTCTGTGTTTTCTAAATCTCCTGTAAATGTGTTGTCATATTTTAATAATATAAAAATAAAAAAGAGGCCACAAAAATCATAAATTATAAAAATGACTTATTTGAACCTCAGTGGACACTCATGTCTCTTTCCCAGTTCTAGACCAATTTAATCAGAGGCAGTCGATCTTGCCTGAACAGAAGGAGGAATGCTCTTATCACATGCTAGCCAAGCCATAGGGTAAACCCAGTCTTGGCATATACTGACATTTTTATGATTGTTAAGTGCAGTCTACATAAATCCTGTTATCCAGAAAATCTTCCAAACACATGTTGAATCATTATTTCTATTCCTTGATATATAACTTTTAAAAATACATGCATTCCCTCCTCCCTTGATGTATTTCTTCAACTCTTCCTTCAATTCAAGTGACTCTTTTATGGAGCTAATTCAGAGTTTTCCCCATATCCCTTACTATTTCTTCTGTATCCCTTATTATTTCTTCTGTAGAAATAGTTTGTACTATTTCTTCCCCATACCCCTTACTATTTCTTCTTTTTTCCCCCCTCGAACTCATATGTACCTTTGTATTTCTGAAGTCTGTTACAATTTTACAATTCCTAGAAGATAAAGCACACATTAAAAAAATAAACAAGACAGTTGATAGTTTACCAAGACTTTCCTTTCCTGAATGCTTTGAATCAGATCTTCTGTTTATATTTCATTTTTCAAATAAATGACTTTTATTTTCTACATACTGTAGAGGGTGGTAATTCCCTTGACTATTACAGGCATTTTTGAAGGGTTTCTGCATAATTCATACTGAATGTATTCCTCAGATGCTGGCATTATTGGGGTATGCATAGTAATTATTTATATGCAAATTAAGAACCATGAGACCCAGCACCACTGGAATATATAACTCCCATTATCTTTTCTAAAGTAGTACATTTTCTATACCCATGTGTTATCATTTCTTTATACAATATTTTCCAGTTCACCCAAACAAATGTCTAATCATATTAAGATCTTAACCTTTATATTAGCTAAAGCAATTATGAATGTGAGAAGATGGAAATTGTTAATATAAAGAAATTACAATTTATGGCTCATCTTTTTCAGACCCTAGAAGCAGAATTATGTGTCTTTTGGATTTTTTTTTTATTAAGTTTATTTTTCAAATACAAATACTTCAAAATACTTCAAATGTTTTCAAAGTATTTTTCAAAACTCAAATACTTCATTCACCTCGAAGTCTATTTTTCTCATACTTGAGCACTTTCTGTTTATACCCATTGAATTTTTCCCTGTGGCAATGTTTATTTATTTAATTTAAATTATTTATTTTAATTGGAGGCTAATTACTATACAATATTGTATTGGTTCTGCCACACATCAACATGAATCTACCATATTTAGAGAAATATAATTTCAGGCTAAAGATGTAATAAGGTTTCACTTGATTATGACCTCCCGCCCAACAATCCTTATCCCACAGTGTGACTCCTTCGTTGGTGGAGATAAAGGGTATAGAGATAAAGGCAGAGGAGTAAAAATAAAAGAAGCCATCCAGGAATGATACATTATATTCCAAATATCAAAACATTTTCTGAAATAAATTTAAAGGTAAAACTCTTTACTTGAACTCTTGAATTGACACACACACTGCCTCATTCTTAACTAATGAGTCAACCATGAATCCCTAAGGGAGAGACCGATATCAGGAGGTGTTTCATGCCTTCAGTCCCTGGAAGTATTACATGACAATTATCTAACTGAAGTCAAGGATAACAGGAAAGGAAACAAAGGATGAACCTTCAACTTGTGGATCTTTGTTTTCAAGAAGACATGCTTGCAAAATGCTACAGTTATTCTGAATTAATATCGGGGTTCATAATTCACCTTTGACTGGACCTACATGGAATATTAAATTGAAGAAGGTTGGTGTTCGGCAGTAATACCTGTGTTAGTCCACTTTGTATACTCATTTTCTCTCTTCTTAGGGTGCCTTTGCCAATTCCCCAAGCCTCCAGTCACTTTTGTTTTATTTCTTTCAGTACCATTCTCTCGTCAAAACCTGTAGTCCAAAAAGACCTTACCCTTAGAAAACTGGAGTAAAAGTCAGATTAAAATCTATCACACATGAGAACAATACGGTGGAGGAGGAGGTGGACATGGAGTACATCTCTCTCCACGGATACATCAGGAATACACCTTCAGACACTGAAGTGCATGCAGAACACCAGCTAAGAGCAGACAAGAGTATCTGAACAGTGGGAAAGAAAACACAGAACCACGCAAAACCCAGTAGGGTGAAGGAACTAGGGGGAAAAACAGGAGTGTTAGTAGGACTGGACCTGCACTTGGCCGGTGGAGGAACTGAAGTAGGGGTCCAATCTCCACTTCAGGGCACTTGTCTGAGTCAGAAGAGGAACATTTAAGGCTGAGAATGAAACAGCTGATCTGTGGCAGCCTAAATGGAATGAGAATCATACAGTCCTTGCCACAGCCATACACACCCTAGACAGGGACACAAGTTCCCTGGAAGGCACAGTGGCTGGGAGCTGGAATTTAGGGATTGTGTAACAATCCCAGGGTGAGGGCTGCTGATGACTGCAGAGAGACGGATGGAGGGGATGTGAGGGAGGAGATTGTGGTAGGAAATGTGTGGAGGAAACCCAGGCAGCCATGGAAGCAAGGCAATACTGCTTAGTCATGCATAGGGGGTGGAGCCGTGACCATAGCCTCTCTCTCCCCACACACAGCATTGGCAGCTGAACAATAGAGAGGCTGGCCCATCAAATGCCTGACACACTGATATACAGAGCAGGATCCCACTCAGGGTGCCTCTTTAAGTGTCTGATGCACTGATCTACAGAGTAGGACCCCAGCCAGTGTGGCCCATCTATATGCCTGATGCATGGAACAACAGAGAAGGAGCCCAGGCAAGGGAGCCCTCTAAGTGCCTGAACAGGTGGAGCTATGGAGAGAGACAGGCCAAAGAAGCCTTCTGATTGCCAGCTACAAGAAGCTAAAATAAAAAAGACACTGATAGGGCCATAACTCCTGCGGTGGAAGCAATCCATGTCCTGCACACTTGGCATTGCCAGGGTCTCCTCAAGCCAAGCAGTTGTGCCACCTTCATGCTCAACTCTCACTGGGGTAGAGCTGTCAGAGCCAAAAACAGTCTTGCATCTATGCACTCAGGGTCCCTTCTGTACTGTCCTACTCTTTGTGACCCTGTAGACTGTGGCCTGCCAGGCTTCACTGTCAGGGAAGGGGTTCTCCAGGCAAGAATACTGGAGCATATTGGCCAATACTGGTTGCCATACTCTTCTGGAGCACTACATTTCCTGCTGCTCTAGCTGCCAACTCCCTTGAGTACCTGGTACTGCCAGAACCCCTGCAACCCAAACAGCTGCACCACATCCACACCTGGCCCTCACAGGTGCACAGGGGCAGTGTGGCTAAGGAAGAAGACCCAACAGCTATACAAGCTGCAGATTTAACCCACATGATCAACTAGGTAGACTCTGTGTCTATGGAATATATAAAAGGTCATTGAGAGCTCCCACAAAAGAAAAAGCACTACTTCTAATAGCTGTGGAGATTGGAGGCAAGAACACACATGAGTAGGACCAGATTAGAATCTGAGATGCCCCCACAGCAGGTCCAGAGATCAGCACAGTGTTAGAGGACATCCTAGGGAGATAAGGTGGACTGTTATCCCAGTGAGGGAAAGGACTCTGACAGCAGTGACCCAAGAAAAACATTTATTATACTTATGTTTTGATTTGTTCTGTAGATTCTTTTGAATTTTTTTCTTTTGTGTTTCCTTTCTTTTCCTCCTCTGTTGTAGCTGTCAATTTTATTGGCACTATGAAATATAATTAAGCTTTTGAGCTTTTTTTTTTCTTTTTCTCAGTCACATTTTTTTTTTTTATAGTTGTTATAAACCTCTGACTACGTTGGGCTTTTGCAGTTCTGTGGAGTTTTCCTTTTTTTTTTTTCTTAATTTTAATTTTTTAAACCAGTTATTGCTTTTTCTACATTTATTCCTTTGTTTGCCTTTCCTACTCTTTTTTTCCCCTTGCAGTTGATCTTTAATGCATATACATCTTGTTAATCTATCTCTACTTAACTTTGTGTATCTTTTCTTCATTTCTTTCCTTTCCTCTTAACATATTTGTTAGTTTTATTTTCATTGCTTTATTCCCCACTTGGCACCTTGATTTAGTTTTGTTTTCCAGTTTGTGCTTTAGTTAGTCTTGTTCTGGTAAATATAATTTTTGGTTCCTTTGTTTGCCAGGTCAATCTATTATACTTTATTTTTGTTGGACTGTTTTGATTTTGCTGATGGGTGTATATGTATATGTGTATATTCAGTCACACTTTTTATTTTTGATATAAACCTCTCCCTCTATGGAGAAGGCAATGGCACCCCACTCTAGTACTCTTGCCTGGAAAATCCCATGGATGGAGGAGCCTGGTGGGTCGCAGTCCATGGGGTCGCTAAGAGACACGACTGAGCAACGTCACTTTCACTTTTCCCTTTCATGCATTGGAGAAGGAAATGGCAACCCACTCCAGTGTTCTTGCCTGGAGAATCCCAGGGACGGGGGAGCCTGGTGGGCTGCCGTCTATGGCGTCGCACAGAGTCGGACACGACTGAGCGTGACGTCACTTTCTGCCTCTACAAGGGCTTTTGCAGTTCTGTGGAGTTTTCCTTTTTTTTTCTCTCTCCTTTTAAATATCTTCTTCCTTTTTTTTTTCCTTCTTTTCTCTTTTTTATAATTTTAAATTTTAATTTTTTAAAACCTATTATATTTTTTCTACATTTATTCCTTTGTTTGCCTTTCCTACTGTTCTTTTCTTCTTGCAGTTAATCTTTAATGTATATAAATTTTCTTCATGTACTTCTATTTAACTTTGCATATCTATTCTTTCTTTCCTTTCCTCTCAATATATTTGTTAGTTTTATTTTCATTGCTTTATTTCCCACTTGGTACCTTGCTTTAATTTTGTTTTCTAGTTTGTGGTTTAGTTAGTTTTGTTCTTAACTGGTAAATATATTTTTTTATTTCCTTTGTTCACTGGGTCAATCTACCATATTTTATTTTTGTTGGATTGTTTTGACTGCTAGTGGGTGTATATATGCATATTCCATTATTTTAATTATTATTTGCCTGATTTTGTAAGTGACATTTGTCTGGGATTCATCTTTGATTTCTCATTTTCAGATACTTGTTTTAATCTCACTTAGTGCCATAAAAAACCACTTGTGGAATCTTCATTCCTGACAAGAGATCAAGCCCTGAGCCTTTGGAGTGGTAGCACTGACTCCAAGACCTAGACTACCAGAGAACTAACCTTAGGGAATATCACATAGTAAGAGCTCACACAAAGGAAACCACTTGAATATAAGACCCAGCATCATCCAACCACCATTAGCACTCTGTGCAGGACGCCTCATTTAAACAACAAACAAAACAAAAATACAAACCCAGTCATCAGCAGATAAGATTACCACCTCACTCAGCCTTGCTCATCAGAGGAAAAACAAACAAGCAAACAAACAAACAAAAACTCAGCACAAATCTCACCCTAGACAAAGCTTACATAAACCATTGGACCAACCTTAGGAGGGCAGAAACCAAAAGAAAGAAAGAATTCAAACTTCTTCAGGGAAAGAATTCAACTTTCTTTGAAGCCTGGGAAAAGGAGACCTCAAACACAGTAAGTTAAAAAAAGATAATGAAAAAGCAGAGAAATACTACACGGATGAAGGAACAAATTAGAAACACAGAAGTCCAAACAAACGAAGAGGAAATAGGCAAAATACCTGAAAAAAAATTGAGAATAATGATAGGAAAGATGATCAAAAACTTTGAAAACAAAATGGAGAAAATGCCAGAATCAATTAACAAATACCTAGAAGAATTAAAGAATAAAGAGACATACAGAGACAAACAGCACAATTACTGAAATTAAAAACATTCTAGAGGGAATCAATAGCAAAATATCTGAAGCAGAAGAATGAATCAGTGAGTTGGAAGATAAAATGGTGGAAATAACTTCTAAAGAGCAGAATAAAGTAAAAAAAATGAAAAGAACTGAGGATAGTCTCAGAGACCTCTGGAACAATATCAAATGCACCAACATTCAGATTATAAGGGTCCCAGAAGAAGAAGAGTAAAAGGAAAGCGTATAAGAAAATTTTTGAAGAGCTTATAGTTCAAAATTTCCCCAACATGGAAAAGGAAATAGTCAATCAAGTCTAAGAGGCACAAAGAGTCCCATACAGGATAAACCCAAGGAGAAACACTCCAAGACACATACTAATCAAACTAACAATTTAAACACAAAGAAAGAATATTAAAAACAGCGAGGGAGAAGCAACAAGTAACATATAAGGGAAACCCCATATGCTTAACAGCTGATCTTTCAGCAGAAACTATGCAGGCCAGAAGGGAAAGGTATTCCATGCAAATGGGAAGCAAAAGAAAGCTGGAGTAACAATCCTCATATCAGACAAAATAGATCTTAAAATAAAGAATATTACAAGAGATAAGGAAGGACATTGCATAATGATCAAGGGGTCAATCTAAGAGGGAGAGATAACTCTTGTAAATATCTATGCATCCAACATAGGAGCACCTCAATACATAAGACAAACACTAACAGACATTAGAGGAAAAAAATATAGTAACACAATAATAGTAGGAGGCTTTAACACCCCACTCACACCAATGGACAGATCATCAAAACAGAAAATTAATAAGGAAACACAAGTCTTAAATGATACATTAGATGAGATGGATCTCATTGATATCTTCAGGACACTCCATCCAAATGCAGAAGAATACTCCTTCATCTCAAGTAAACATGGAACATTCTCCAGGATAGATCACATCTTGGGTCACAAATCAAATCCCAATAAATTTAAGAAAATTGAAATTGTACCAAGCATCTTATTTTACCACAATACTATGAGACTAGATATCAATTACAAAAAAAAAAAAAAAAAAAAAAACTATAAGAAACACAAACATATGGAGATTAAACAACATGTTTCTAAACAACCAACAAGTGACTGAAGAAATCAAAAGGGAAATAAAAACATTTCTAGAAACAAATGAAAATGAAAACATGACAACTCAAAAACTATGGGATACAGCAAAAGCAGTTCTAAGAGGGAAGTTTATAGCAATACAATCCTACTTCAAGAAACAAGAAAAAAATCGAATAGACAACCTAACTTTACACCTAAAATAACTGGAAAAAGAAGAAGAAGAAGAACAACAACAACAAAACCCAAAATTAATAGAAGGAAAGAAATCATAAATCTGAGCATAAATAAATGAAAAAAGAAATGAAGGAAACCAATAGTAAAGATTAATAAAACTCAAAGCTGTTTCTTTGAGAAGATAAACAAAATTGACAAGGCTTTAGCCAGACTCATCAAGAAAAAAAGAGAAAAATTAAATCAACAAAATTAGAAATGAAAAAGGAGAAGTTACAACGGATGATGCAGAAATACAAAGGAATATGAGACTATTATGTACAACTATATGGCAATAAAATGGATAACCTGGAAGAAATGGACAGATTCTTAGAAAAGTTCAATCTTCCAAGACTGAACCAAAAAGAAATAGAAATTATGAAGAACTCAATTACAAGCACTGAAATGGAAGCTGTGATCAAAAATTTCCCACAAAACAAAAGCTCCAGACCAGATGGCTTCACAGGAGAATTCTATCAAACATTTAGAGAAGAGCTAATACCTATCTTTCTACAACTCTTTCAAAAAACTGCAGAGGAAGGAACACTTCCAAACTCATTCTATGAGGCCATCATCACCCTGATACCAAAACCAGATAAAGACAACACAAAAAAAGAAAATTACAGGCCAATATCACTTATGAACATAGATGCAAAAATCCTCAACAAAATAATAAACAGAATTCAGCAACACATCAAAAAGCTCATACACCATGATCAAGTTGGGTTTATTCCAGGAATGCAAGGATTCTTCAAGATAGGCAAGTCAGTCAATGTGATACACCATATTAACAAATTGAAAGATTAAAAATCATATGATCATCTCAATAGATGCAGAAAAAGACTTTGACAAAATTCAGCATCTATTTATGATTAAAACTCTCCAAAAAATGGGCATAGAAGGAACCTACCTCAACATAGTAAAAGCCATATATGATAAGGCAACAGCAAACATTATTCTTAATGGTGAAAAACAGAAAGCATTCCCCTTAAAATCAGGAACAAGACAAGGGTTTCCACATTCAACACTATTATCCAACATAGTTCTGGAAGTCCTAGCTTCAGCAATCAGAGAAGAAAAAGAAATAAATGGAATTCAGATCAGAAAAGAAGTAAAGCTGTCACTGTTTGCAGATGACATAATATTGTACATAGAAAACCCTAAAGATAGTATCAGAAAATTGCTAGAGCTAATCAGTGAATTTAGCAAAGTTGCAGGAAAGAAAAGCAATATACAGAAATGAAAACTCAGAAAGAGAAATTAAGAAATCAATCCCATTCACCACTGCAACAAAAAGAGTTAAATATCTAGGAATAAACTTACCTAAGGAGACAAAATAACTTTACAGAGAAAATTATAAGATGCTAATGAAAGAAATCAAAGACAACATAAACAGATGGAGAGATATTCCATGTACTTGGATAGGAAGAACGAATATTGTGAAAATGACTATACTACCAAATGCAATCTACAGACTCAATGTGATCCCTATCAAATTACCAATGGCATTTTTCACAGAACTAGGACAAAAAATTTCACATTTCATATGGAAACACAAAAGACCCCGAAGAGCAAAAGCAGTCTTGAAAAAGAAGAATGGAGCTAGAGAAATCAACCTTCCTGACTTCAGATTATACTACAAAGCTACCATATCGTCATCAAGACAGTATGGTACTGGCACAAAAACAGAAATATAGACCAATGGAACAAGATAGAAAGCCCAGAAATAAACCCATGCACCTATGGGTACCTTAATTTTGACAAAGGAGGCAATAACATACAATGGGGCAAAGACAACCTCTTAAATAAATGATGCTGGAAAACTGGACTGCTACATGTAAAAGAACAAAATTAGAATGCTTCCTAACACCATATACAAAGATAAACTCAAAATGGATTAAAGACCTGAATGTAAGACCAGAAACTATAAAACCCTTAGAGGAAAACATAGGCAGAACACTCAATGGCGTAAATCAAAACAAGATCCTCTCTGATCTACCTCCTAGAGTAATGGAAGTAAAAACAAAAGTAAACAAGGGGGACCTGATTAAACTTAAAAGCTTTTGCACAGCAAAGGAAACTATAAGCAAGGTGAAAAGACAACCCTCAGAATGAAAGAAAATAATAGCAAATGAAACAACCGACAAAAGATTTATTTACAAATTATAAAAGCAGCTCATACATCTCAGTGCCAGAAAACAACAACAACAACAACAACAACAACAACAAAAACCCAGTTAAAAAGTGAGAAAAAGACATAAGCAGACATTTCTTCAAAGAAGACAGATGGCTAACAAACACATGGAAATATGCTCATCATCACTCATTATTAGAGAAACACAAATCAAAATTCCAAGGACATATCACCTCTCACTGGTCAGAATGGCCATCATCAAAAAGTCTCCAAACAATAAATGCTATGGAGGGTGTGGAGAAAAGGGAATGCTCTTGCACTGTTGGTGTGGATGTAAATTGATATTGCCACTATGGAAGATGGTATGGAGATTCCTTAAAAAACTAGGAATAAAACCACCATATGAGCCAGCAATCCCACTCCCAGGAGTATACCCTGAGTAAACCAAAATTTAAAAAGACATATGTATTCCATTGTTCACTGAAGCACTATTTACAATAGCTCAAACACAGAAGCTACCTAGATGTCCATTGACAGAGGAATGGATAAGGAAGTAGTGGTACATATACAAAATGGAATATTAGCCATAAAAAGGAACACATCTGAGTCAGTTCTGATGAGGTGAATGAACCTAGAACCTATTATACTGAGTGAAGTGAGTCAGAAAGAGAAAAATAATGTATTCTAACACATATATATAGAAACTAGAAGAATGGTACTGAAGAACTTATTTACAGGGCAGCAATGGAGAAATAGACATGGAGAATAGACTTATGGACATGGGGAGAGGGGAGGAGAGGGTGAGATGTATGGAAAGAGTAACATGGAAACTTACATTACCATATATAAAATAGATAGCCAATGGGAATTTGTTGTATGCCTCAGGAAACTCAAACAGGGGCTCTGTATCAACCTAGAGGGGTGAGATGGGAGGGAGATGGGAGGCAGGTTCAAAAGAGAGTGGATATATGTATACCTATGGCTGATTCATGTTGAAGCTTGACAGAAAACAACAAAATTCTGTAAAGCAACTATTCTTCAACAACAAAATAAATAAATAAATAAATAAATAAATAAATAAACTATCACAAATCCCAGATCATTTTCATGGAAACAAAAGGTAGAGACTTTAGAAGAGAAAAATTTCTGAGTTCCTAGAAATCCAAAGAGCAAAATGTCTATTAGAGACATAAACTTTACTCAGATAAAGCCTACATAGCTGCCTCACATGGGATAAATTATCACTCATTCATAGGCACAGTTCTTGTAAAGGAAAACCCTCAAATATTAATTATTCTTATTAATAAGAAATATGAAGATGATAATCAGCATTTCCAAATTCCTGATATTGCAAACATGATAAAATTTCACATAAAAGTCATCTCATTATATTTGGAAATCAAATATATTAGGCAAAAGAAATGAAAGCAAGACACTAAATTTAAAAAATGAGTCTAAGCACAAGAGATTAATTTATCTTGTCTCTTAACTAATATTTATCTAATACTAGAAGTATCGTCACCCTTTACAGGGCATCTTTGCCTTTACTTAGAATTATTACCTTGCCTAGGCCTTCATCAGTTGAGAATAAGAGCCTATCAACTGTCCTTAACAGCCTTGTCTAACTCAGTGAAACTCTGAGCCATGCCATGTAGGGCCACCCAAGATGGACGGGTCATGGTGGAGAGTTCTGACAAAACGTGGTCCACTGGAGAAGGGAATGGCAAACCGCTTCAGTATTCTTGCCTTGAGAACCCCATGAACAGAATGAAAAGGCAAAAAGATAGGACACTGGAAGATGAATTCCCCAGGTAGTTAGGTGCCCAATATGCTACTGGAGATCAGTGGAGAAATAACTCCAGAAAGAATGAAGAGACAGAGCCAAAGCAACAGCAATACCCAGTTGTAGAAGTGACTCATGATGGAAGTAAAGTCTGATGCTGGAAAGAGCAATATTGCATAAGAACTTAGAATGATAGGTCCATGAATCAGGGTAAATTGATAGTGGTCAAATAGGAGATGGCAAGAGTGGACATAGATATTTTAGGAATCAGCGAACTAAAATGAACTGGAATGGGTGAATTTAACTCAGATAACCATTATATCTACTACTGTGGGCAAGAATCCCTTAGAAGAAATGGAGTAGCCATCATAGTCAACAAACTGTCCAAAATGCAGTACTTGGGTATAGTGTCAAAAACGACAGAATGTTCTTTGTTCATTTCCAAGGCAAAACATTCGATATCCCAGTAATCCAAGTCTATGCCCCTACCAGTAATGCTAGAGAAGCTGAAGTTGAGTGGTTCTGTGAAGACCTACAAGACCTTCTAGAACTAACATCCTAAAAAGATGTCCTTTTCATTATAGGGGACTGGAATACAAAAGTAGGAAGTCAAGAAAAACCTGGAGTAACAGGCAAATTGGGCTTAGGAATACAGAATGAAGCAGGGCAAAGTCTAATAATAGTGTTTTGCCAAGAGAATGCACTGGTCATAGTAAACACCCTCTTCCACTCTTCCAACAACACAAGAGAAGACTACACATGGACATCACCAGATGGTCAACACCAAAATCAGACTGATTATATTCTTTGCAGCCAAAGATGGATAAGTTCTATCAGAAGATGGTCAGCAAAAATAAGACCAGGAGCTGACTGTCACTCAAATCATGAACTTCTTATTGCCAAATTCAGACTTAAATTGAAGAAAGTAGGGAAAATCACTAGACCATTCAGGTATGACCTAAATCAAATCCCTTATGACTATACAGTGGAAGTGAGAAATAGATTCAAGGGGTTAGATCTGAGAGACTGTGCCTGAAGAACTATGGATGGAGGTTTGTGACATTTTACAGGAGACAGGGATCAAGATCATCCCCAAGAAAAAGAAATGCAAAAAGGCAAAATGGTTGTCTGAGAAAGCCTTAAAAATAGCTGTGAAAAGAGAATCAAAAGGCAAATGAGAAAAGGAAAGATATACACATTTGAATGCACAGTTCCAAAGAACAGCAAGGAGAGACAAGAAAGTTTTCCTCAGTGATCAATGCAAAAATAGAGGAAAACAATAGAATGGGAAAGACTAGAGATCTCTTCAAGAAAATTAGGGATACCAAGGGAACATTTTATCCAATGATGGGCACAATAGAGGACAAAATGTTATGGACCTAACAGAAGCAGAAGATATTAAGAAGAGGTGGCAGGAATATATAGTAGAACTAGAAAAAAAAAAGGTCTTGATGATGCAGATAATCACGATGGTGTGATCACTCACCTAGAGCCAGACATCCTGGAATGTGAAGTCAAGTGGGCCTTAGGAAGCATCACGATGAGAAAGCTAGTGGAGGTGATGGAATTCCAGTTGAGCTATTTCTAACCCTAAAAGATGTAAAAGTACTGTTAAAGTGCTTCACTCAATATGCCAGCAAATTTGGAAAACTCAGCAGTGCTACAGGACTGGAAAAGGCCAGTTTTCATTCCAATCCCAAAGAAAGACAATGCCAAAGAATTCTGAAACTATGGCACAATTGCCCTCATCTCACATGTTAGCAAAGTAAGGCTCAAAATTCTCCAAGCCAGGCTTCAACAATATGTGAACCGTGAACTTCCAGATGTTTAAGCTGCATTTAGAACAGGCAGAGGAACCAGAAATCAGTTTGTCAACTTCCATTAGCTCATCAAACTGTGGAAAAATCTGAAGGAGATGGGAATACCAGACGACCTGACATGCCTCCTGAGAAAGCTGTATGGAGGTAAGGAAGCAATAGTTATAACTGGACATGGAATAGCAGACTGGTTCCAAATCGGGAAAGGAGTAAATGAAGGCTGTATATTGTAACCCTGCTCATTTAATTTTCATGCAGAGTACATCATGAGAAATGCTAGATGAAGCTAGATGAAGCACATGCTGGAATCCAGATTGCTGGGAGAAATACCAATAACTTTAGATATGCAGATGACACCACTCTTTTGGCAGCAAGCAAGGAAGAACTAAAGAGCCTCTTGATGAATGTGAAAGAGGAAAGTGAAAAAGTTGGCTTAAAACTCAACATTCAGAAAACTAAAATCATTTCATCTGGTCCCATCACTTCATGGGAAATAGATGGGGAAGCAGTGGAAACAGTGACAGACTTTATTCTTTTGGATTCCAAAATCACAGCAGATGGTGACTGCAGCCATGAAATTAAAAGATGCTTGCTCCTTGGAAGAAAACCTATGATCAACCTAAACAGCATATTAAAAAGCAGAGACATTACTTTGACAACAAAATCCCATATAGTCAAAGCTATGATTTTTCCAGTAGTCATGGATGGATGTGAGAGATGGACTATAAAGAAAGCTGAGCACCAAAGAATTGATGCTTTTGAACTATGGTGTTATAGAAGAGTCTTGAGAGTCCCTTGGACTGCAAGATCAAACCAGTCCATCCTAAAGGAAATCGTCCGGAATATTCATTCGAAGGACTGATGCTGAAGCTAAAACACCAATACTTTGGCCTCCTGATGCGAAGGACCTCTTCATTTGTAAATTTGTAAATAGGAAAGATTGAAGCCTGGAGGTGAAGGGGACGACCGAGGATCAGATGGTTGGATGGCATCACTGACTCAACGGACATGAGTTTGAGTGAACTCTGGGAGTTGGTGATGGACAGGGAGGCCTGGCTTGCTGCAGTCCCTGGCATCACAGAGTTTGACACGACTGAGTGACTAAACTGAACTGAACTGAACTGTCCTTAGACTGGACCCTTTGAGTCTATCCTATAGAACTTCATCAGAACCTCAGCAAGAAACTCCAGAGTATGGCTCTGTTATAGGAAAAACAAAACAACTAATTGAAATGAGCAAATGAAAATAGTTAGAGATACATAGAACTTTGACCAGTACAATGTGTCTCTCATTCATGCTCTTGATTGCCCCACCAGTATTGTAAGATTCCTAGATTTGGAATTCCTGAGCTGATTCTGATTCCCAATGACTTTCTCCTTACATAGCCATTCTTGAGGAGGCTTGACATGCATTTTCTAAAGTGTTTTTTACATCATCTTATTTCTTCGATTAGTGGTCCCATGTGTCCTCATTTTATGAATGACTCTTTTTTCAAGCTAGTGATAGTCAAATATCCCTAGACGACTGACTTCTCCACAGCTCCCAAAAATTGATCTATTCTTGCTCCATTCAGAACACTCTCATGAAATCTTAGTGTGTCTCTGAGATTGGAAAAATTTTTTTTCACTTAAAATCCCCCCCCCTTTTGGGGGGGCATTCTTTGGAGTTCTTATTCATTCTTTGGAAATTATACCCATGCAATTTTCTTCCTCTTTCAGAGCCCTCACAGAAACTACAATCAGCCTTTAATTTTATATTGTTTTGAATATTACATTGTTTTGAATTTTATATTGTTTCATACTTTGGGGTAAAAACGTTCCATTAATTATGTTTCTCTCTCTTAACTCCAAAAAAACATAGCAAGCACAAGGTAAGCATGTTCACATAATAATTTAATTTAATTTAATTTAATGGTAAGTGCTCAATAAATATCCACTTGATTTTATTAAAAACAGAAATTAAGATGTGGTTCTGAATGTTATACTGAATACTTAGTACTTAAGCTTTGGGATCCTGCTGCTAGAAGGATGTAAAAAGAGAAACAAAAGTAAACCAGAATAGATAGTGTATATTGTAAAGTTTTAGAGTTCTGCTTATTTTAATTCAACAAACATGCTTTTAAATAATATTTATAGACACTATACTATAGACAAGTATACAGAGATGACTGACATGAACATCTTTTTATTTTCGAGACAGAATAATATTGCTTTTATAGTAGAAATACAATTGGAGGAACGTAAAAGAAAGAGAAATTAATTCAAGATGTGAAGATGAATGATTTCACAAAAATGCTAGATAGGCTGGGCTTTAAAGTGTGGACAAAATATTGACTATATGGAAAAAGAAAGTATTTCAAAGTGGTGATGATGAATTGAGTTTCCTTAGGATTGCACTTCAGTTCAGTTCAGTTAAGTCTCTCAGTTCTGTCTGACTCTGTGACCCCATGAATCGCAGCACACCAGGCCTCCCTGTCCATCACCAACTCCCGGAGTTCACTCAGACTCACGTCCATCGAGTCCGTGATGCCATCCAGCCATGTCATCCTCGGTCATCCCCTTCTCCTCCTGCCCCCGATCCCTCCCAGCATCAGAGTCTTTTGCAATGAGTCAACTCTTCGCATGAGGTGGCCAAAGTACTGGAGTTTCAGCTTTAGACTCATTCCTTCCAAAGAAATCCCAGGGCTGATCTCCTTCAGGATGGACTGGTTGGATCTCCTTGCAGTCCAAGGGACTCTCAAGAGTCTTCTCCAACACCACAGTTCAAAAGCATCAATTCTTCGGCGCTCAGCCTTCTTCACGGTCCAACTCTCACATCCATACATGACCACAGGAAAAACCATAGCCTTGACTAGACAGACCTTAGTTAGCAAAGTAATGTCTCTGCTTTTGAATATGCTATCTAGGTTGGTCATAACTTTCCTTCCAAGGAGTAAGCGTCTTTTAATTTTAATGGGTGCAGTCACCATCGGTAGTGATTTTGGAGCCCCCCCAAATAAAGTCTGACATTGCTTCCACTGTCGCCCCATCTATTTCTCATGGAGTGATGAGACCGGATGCCATGATCTTCATTTTCTGAATGTTGAGCTTTAAGCCAACTTTTTCGCTCTCCTCTTTCACTTTCATCAAGAGGATTTGTAGTTCCTCTTCACTTTCTGCCATAAGGGTCGTGTCATCTGCAAATCTGAGGTTACTGATATTTCTGCCAGCAATCTTGATTCCAGCTTGTGCTTCTTCCAGCCCAGCGTTTCTCATGATGTACTCTGCATAGAAGTTAAATAAGCAGGGTGACAATATATAGCCTTGACGTACTCCTTTTTCCTATTTGGAACCAGTCTGTTGTTCCATGTCCAGTTCTAATTGTTGCTTCCTGACCTGCATACAGATTTCTCAAGAGGCAGGTCAGGTGGTCTGGTATTACCATCTCTTTCAGAATTTTCCACAGTTTATTGTGATCCACACAGTCAAAGGCTTTGGCATAGTCAATAAAGCAGAAATAGATGTTTTTCTGGAACTCTCTTGCTTTTTCCATGATCCAGCGGATGTTGGCAATTTGATCTCTCATTCCTCTGCCTTTTCTAAAACCAGCTTGAACATCAGGGAGTTCACGGTTCACGTATTGCTGAAGCCTGGCTTGGAGAATTTTGAGCATTACTTTACTAGCATGTGAGATGAGTGCAATTGTGTGGTAGTTTGAGCATTCTTTGGCATTGCCTTTCTTTGGGATTGGAATGAAAACTGACCTTTTCCAGTCCTGTGGCCACTGCTGAGTTTTCCAAACTTGTTGGCATATTGAGTGCAGCACTTTCACAGCATCATCTTTCAGGATTTGAAACAGCTCAACTGGAACTCCATCACCTCCACTAGCTTTGTTCGTAGTGATGCTTTCTAAGGCCCACTTGACTTCACATTCCAAGATGTCTGACTCTAGATGAGTGATCACACCATCGTGATTATCAAGGTCGTGAAGATCTTTTTTGTACAGTTCTTCTGTATATTCATGCCACCTCTTCTTAATATCTTCTGCTTCTGTTAGGTCCATACCATTTCTGTCCTTTATTGAGCCCATCTTTGCATGAAATGTTCCCGTGGTTTCTCTAATTTTCTTGAAGAGATCTCTAGTCTTTCCCATTCTGTTCTTTTCCTCTATTTCTTTGCATTGATCGCTGAAGAAGGTTTTCTTATCTCTTCTTGCTATTCTCTGGAACTCTGCATTCAGATGCTTATGTCTTTCCTTTTCTCCTTTGCTTTTCACTTCTCTTCTTTTCTCAGATATTAGTAAGGCGTCCCCAGACAGCCATTTTGCTTTTTTGCATTTCTTTTCCATGGGGATGGTCTTGATCCCTGTCTCCTGTACAATGTCACGACCCTCATTCCATAGTTCATCAGGCACTCTATCTATCAGATCTAGGCCCTTAAATCTATCTCTCACTTCCACTGTATAATCATAAGGGATTTGATTTAGGTCATACCTGAATGGTCTAGCGGTTTTCCCTACTTTCTTCAATTTAAGTCTGAATTTGGTAATAAGGAGTTCATGATCTGGGCCACAGTCAGCTCCTGGTCTTGTTTTTGCTGACTGTATAGAGCTTCTCCATCTTTGGCTGCAAAGAATATAATCAATCTGATTTCGGTGTTGACCATCTGGTGATGTCCATGTGTAACTCAATGAAACTAAGCCATGCCCGTGCGGCAACCCAAGACGGGCGGGTCAAGGTGGAGAGGTCTGACAGAATGTGGTGCACTGGAGAAGGGAATGGCGAACCACTTCAGTATTCTTGCCTTGAGAACCCCATGAATAGTATGAAAAGGCAAAATGATAGGATACTGAAAGAGCAACTCCCCAGTTCAGTAGGTGCCCAATATGCTACTGGAGATCAGTGAAGAAATAATTCCAGAAAGAATGAAGGGATGGAGCCAAAGCAAAAACAATACCCAGCTGCTGATTGACTGGTGATAGAAGCAAGGTCTGGTGCTGTAAAACGCAATATTGCATAGGAACCTGGAATGTCAGGTCCATGAATCAAGGCAAATTGGAAGTGGTCAAACAAGAGATGGCAAGACCAAGAGTGAATGTCGACATTCTAGGAATCAGCGAACTAAAATGGACTGGAATGGGTGAATTTAACTCAGTTCAGTTCAGTCACTCAGTGGTGTCCGACTCTGCGACCCCATGAATCGCAGCACGCCAGGCCTCTCTGTCCATCACCATCTCCCGGAGTTCACTCAGACTCACGTCCATCGAGTCCGTGATGCCATCCAGCCATCTCATCCTCTGTTGTCCCCTTCTCCTCCTTCCCCCGATCCCTCCCAGCATCAGAGTCTTTTCCAATGAGTCAACTCTTCGCATGAGGTGGCCAAAGTACTGGAGTTTCAGCTTTAGCATCATTCCTTCCAAAGAAATCCCAGGGCTGATCTCCTTCAGGATGGACTGGTTGGATCTCCTTGCAGTCCAAGGGACTCTCAAGAGTCTTCTCCAACACCACAGTATGACCATTATATCTACTACTGCGGGCAGGAATCCCTCAGAAGAAATAGAGTAGCCATCATAGTCAGAAAAAGAGTCCGAAATGCAGTACTTGGATGCAAACTCAAAAACGACAGAATGATTTCTGTCTCCAAGGCAAACCATTCAAAATCACGGTAATCCAAGTCTATGCCCCAACCAGTAATGCTGAAGAAGCTGAAATTGAATGGTTATATGAAGACCTTCAAGACCTTTTAGAACTAACACTCAAATAAGATGTCCTTTTCATTATAGGGTACTGGAATGCCAAAGTAGGAAGTCAAGAAACACCTGGAGTAACAGGCAAATTTGACCTTGGAATGCGGAATGAAGCAGGATTGCACTTGTGTGTGTGCTAAGTTGCTTCAGTCGTGTATGACTTTTTTTGACCCTTTGGACAGTAGCCAGCCAGGCTACTCTGTCCATGAGATTCTCCAGGCAAGAGAATCTAACCCACTGGAGTGGGTTACCATGCCTTCCTCCAGGCGATCTTCCCAATCTAGGCATTGAACCCACGTCTCTCACATCTCCTGTATTGGCAGGTGGGTTCTTTACCAGTAGCACCAGCAGAGAAACCCTAAGCTAATAGCCAATTAAATAATTTTCTTGTTTTGCTTCCATGTCTTTCCTATAAATGTCTTACCCCTTAATCACTTTCAGTTTGATGCTTTCTGATTTTAATTGACTTTTGCTCAAATAAACAAAACATTTTAATGCACCTCAGTTTATCTTTTATAAGAGGGGGAAAGGTCTTTTTGTTGAGGATGAACAAAAATTAAGAAATGGGAAAATGGTCTGAGAGTAGTGAGTTTGGGAAAATGATTAAAGAGTGACAATCATTGCTGAGAATGGGAGGGTAACCTGGTGATTTCTAGTGTAATGTGATTAATGATAAGAAATATGTGTTTGGCACAGAACCCCTAAAACTTTTGGAATTTCCTAGGTGGTAAGAGCAATAAAGAGGTCATGATATTCATAATAAATTCCTTTCAATCACATCTGAGTTTATGTTAATAAGATGAATTTTGGAAAGTACCTAAGTGTTTGTTTGCCAGGGGAACCAAACCTGTGATTAGAGGGTTGGAGCTTTTAGTCCCACCTCCTGAACTCTAGGGAGGGGAAAGGGGCTGGAGGTTAAATCAGTTGTCAATGACCAATGAATTATGCCTCTATAATGAAACTTTCATACAAACCCAAAAGTACTAGGTTTGGAGAGTTTCCACAATGGTGGATATCTAGAGGTCTTGGGATTGTGGCATGATCTGAGAGAGCAAGGAAGCTCTGCATGCCTTTCTTCATAATTTGTCCTATGCATCTCTTCCTTGTAGCTTTTCCTGTTTTTTATCTTTTTATAATAAATGAATAATCTAGTAAGTAAACTGTCTTCCTGAGTTTTATGCTATTCTCACCAATTAATCAAATCCAAGGGGTCATAGTAACTTCCAATTCATGATACTGCTAAGTCACCTCAGTCGTGTCCAACTCTGTGCGACTCCATAGACGGCTGCCCACCAGGCTCCCCCGTTCCTGGGATTCTCCAGGCAAGAACACTGGAGTGGGTTACCATTTCCTTCTCCAATGCGTGAAAGTGAAGTCACTCAGTAGTGTCTGACCCTTAGCGACCCCATGGACTGCAGCCCACCAGGCTCCTCTATCCATGGGATTTTCCAGGCAAGAGTACTGGAGTGGGATGCCATTAGCCAGTCAAAACTGGAGGTGACAACCTGGACTTGATGATTGGCATCTAGTCAAGAGGCAGTCATGTGGGACTGAACTCTTAACCTGTGGGAGCCCTTAACCTCATGTAGATCATGCCAGAAATTAAGTTAATTGGTTTGAGGTGTAGAAGAAAATTGCACATCAGGCTAGTTACTAAACTTGTTGGAAAATTGAGCACGTCTTACCTCTACTCTCTCAAAGCCCACTAAATTGAAATTAGATGAATTAACAAAGGTATATACTTATATGGATAAAGAGAATGGGAGAAGAGAGAGAATTTTGGAAGATAGATAAATAAAATCTGAATTGACAGAGTGGATAAAATTAAAATCTGAATACTTAACCTAGGGGGAAAAAAAAGGAAACAAGCCAACACACATTATATAGAATGTTGGAGGTACAAGTTATCTGAGGGAAGGAATTCAAAATTGGAGCATTAGATTCAATTCTGTATAAGGAATAGTAAGGTACCCTTGTTCAGTTCAGTTCAGTCACTCAGTCATGTCCGACTCTTTGTGACCCCATGGACTGCAGCACGCCAGGCTTCCCTGTCCATCACCAACTTCTGGAGCTTGCTCAAACTTATGTCCGTTGAGTCGGCGATACCATCCAACCATCTCATCTTCTGTCATACCAAATATCCTCCCAAAGCCTATGTCACCAGGCTACTGCTCACTCCTCAATCTCCATTCTGGATGAAGGAGAGCCTGGAGGTTTACTCATGAGAACAATTGAACTGGAGATACTTATGCTCATGAATACCAGAGAGCTGAAGATGATGGGAATAACCACTTAAAAGCCAAATTGAACTGAAACCTCTGTCTGCTCCAATTTAGTTCCCAGATTGCTGGTCTCCTCCCCCTCAGCACTTGGAGGGGAAAGATTTCTCTTTAAATTAATTTACTTTCCCCGCAAATAAGTACAAAGTCATTTAGCAATACAATTAAATAGCAAGTTACTCACTCAGTGATTCTCAGTGAAGGCCTCCAGATAAAAAAGTTTCCAATAATTTAATTTGTTAAAAATGAATCGAAAGCCAAGGAGAACCTGAAATGTTAAGGAAACCTTCCATGATAAAAAACAGACACCAATAAATAAGTTGGAAACAAAATAAAAACAAAAGTAGCAGCAGAAACAATGTAGAAAAAATAGAATAAAACATCTAAATAAAATTATAATTCATGAACTCATTTGTACAGGGAATATTATAATAAAAATTTAAGAAATAGAGTAATCCATTGGTCTCCTGTGACCATAATAGTCTCAACTGCTATGGAAGCAATACTCAAATATTTTACTTTGTTTACTTATCAAATAAAATGAGAAGTAAATTACTTCTCTTTCATTTTTATTGAATTAAGTTTGTTATGTACTTCCTTGTATAGACATCAAATAATTACTAAGGGTCGTCTACTATAATTATTAAGCTCTTCTACTAAGAGCTTCCTTATAAAACCCTAGTATTTTTCTAAACAATGCTCTGAGCCCTATGAAGCAGTTCCTCTTCCGTTTTCTTATTCTTGTTAAATCACACTTACTTCCTAGATGTCCTCTCTGTTTTCCACAGGGCCATTATCACCTCAGACCCCTCTAACTTCACTTCCTCAATCTTTGTTCAATAATTACTTCCAACCTAATTTTTGATAGAATATTTTAGAACAAATATTAAATACTGTTACATTATATATTTCTTCACAATGACACCCAGCTGTCTCATAGTAACTTTATAGATGACATACATCATAAAGAATATATTCTCTGGTTCTTCCTTAGGTTTTTGGATAATTTAGAAAGCAGCCTAAATTAACTAGCTGAAATGATTTTTCTGATCATAATTATTTAAGCCTTCCATAAAATTTTACCATTGTCAGCTCATTGTCAGTGAATTCATTTTAATAGACACTCAGTTAGATTATCTCTAATTAAACCATATTACATTTTGTGATTTAGGTTAATCAAAGAATAAATGAACACTTAAATTCATGTCAAGATTTCTTCCATGAAAATGGTTAGGCTGTTAAGTCAGCGAGCAACTACCATGGCTTCTAGGTTTTCATAGAAATATATATTTACTGAAGAGTTTGAGCTTCTTTTTCTGGTAACAGTTATATAGCTCTTAAATACCCTTTTAATAAGTGGGTATTTAGTAATACCCATTTATTAATTTATTTATTTTCAGATTTTATTTTCTTGGCCTCCAAAATCACTGTGGATGGTGACTGCAGCCACAAAATTAAAAGACATTTACTTCTTGGAAGAAAAGCCATGAAAAACCTAAAGAACATTAAAGAGCAGAGACATTACTTTGCCAACAAAAGTCCATATAGTCAAAGAGATGGTTTTTCCAGTAGTCATGTATGGATGTGAAAGTTGGACTATAAAGAAAGTTGACTGCTGAAGAATTGATGTTTTTGAACTGTGGTGCTGGAGAAGACTCTTGAGAGTCCCTTGGACAGCAAGGAGATCAAACCAGTCAATCATAGAGGAAATTTAAGCTTAAATATTCATTGAAAGAACTGGTGCTGAATCTGAAGCTACCAATACTTTGGCCACCTGATACAAAGAGCTGAGTCATTGGGAAAGACCCTGATGCTGATAAAGACTGAGGGCAACAGAAGAGGGCAACAGAGGATGAATGGCATCACTGATTCAATGGACATGAATTGGAGCAAACTCCAGGAGATAGTGAAGGACAGGGAAGTCTGCTGTGCTGCAGTTCATGGGGTCACAAAGAGTGGGATACAACTTAGCAACTGAAGAACAACAATGATGTCTTCATTTATATATAAATAGGATTGTAGGGATCATATGGTTCAATTTTTTTTAAAATCCCAGATAGTAAGACCATTTACATTTAATATAACTGTTGATGTGTTTGAATTTATTGAGTTATCTTGCTGTTTTTCCTGTTTGCTTCAACTCAATTTTTTCATCCCTTTTGTTTTTTCTTTGTTTTACTTTTTTGGCCTTCTTTTGGATAGAGTACTTTTTTATTATTCCATGTTATCTCCTTTTTTGATTTGTTAGCTATAATTTCTGTTTATTGATAGTAGTAACTCATTGGGGTTTTATAGTACACCTAGTATACACCTTTAGTTCATTGTAGTTCCCTTTCAAGTTATAGCATACAACAGTGTACTTCCATTTTCCCCCTTTCAGCCTTTTGCTGTTTGTCATAGAGTTTTGGTGGTGTTTACTTGCTAAGTCGATTCAACTCTTCTGCAACCCTGTGGACTATAGCCCTCCAGGATCCTCTGTCCAGAAAATTTCCCAGACAATTTCCCAGACAAGAATACTGGAGTTGGTTGCCATTTCCTTCTTCAGGGATATTTCCAACCCAGGGATCAAACCTGTGTCTCCTGCATTAGCAGGCTAAATATCCATTTAGTAATCAGAATTTGGTGCTTATAGTCAAAACTTGAGCAGCTAGCTTATCAGAAAAAATGAAAATTCTTTACCTCAAAGTTAACATAAAATAAGTAATTGCAAAAAAAAAATCTTTTAAAAATGGAGGTAAGGAAAAGTATCTTTTTGGCCTTTTATAGAGTTCATGAGGTTCTCACGGCAAGTATACTAGGGTGGTTTGCCATTCCCTCCTCTGGTGGATCATGTTTTGTCAGAACTCTCTGCTATGACCCGTCCTTCTTGGGTGGCCCTGCACAGAATGACTCAAAGCTTCACTAAGTTATGAAAGCCACAACAAGGCAGTGATCCTTGAAGGAGAAGAGGGTGTCAGAGGATGAGATGACTGGTTCATCAATCACTGATTCAATGGGAAAATTCCAAGAATGGTGAGGGACAGAGAGGCCTGGCATGCTACAGTCCATGGGGTCACTAAGAGTCAGACACAACCAGGCAACTGAACAACAACAAGGAAAGATATATTATTCTTATTATATTTGATGTCTGAAGTTATTATCTGGTTCTCATAAGGAGGTGCTTCCCTGGTGGCTTATTGGAAAAGAATCTGCCTGCCATTGCAAGAGAAGCAGAGGATGCAGGTTCAGTCCCTGGGTTGGGAAGATCTCCTGGAGGAGGAAATGGCAAATCCCCTGAGTATATTTGCCTAGGAAATCTCATGGACAGAGAAGCCTGGCAGTTCATGGGGTCACAAAGAGTTGAACATGTCTTAGCAACTGAACAACAGCAACTCATAAGCAGATCAGCTTTTACACTATTTTTTTTTAACTGAAGTTTTCGAGTTTAAACTCAATTTTAATTAACAATTAAAATTGTGTGCCCAAAACATCCAAAACATAAGGTGCTCTGAGATGATTTTTGTTGTGTCTAGTTTCTATTTTGGTACCTTGCATTTCTCCTGACATGTTGTGGGTTTTGTATTATTTTAACTGTATGTTTTTCCAGGAAGCAACACTTAAAAAAAAAAGCACTGCTGATATCAAAATCCCAACTGAGCTTTATTCGTTTTGATTTATCCCATAACTAGACCCAATGTCTACAAGCACTGTAAACTGGAGAGTTGAACAATTAGCTACTGAACACTGTCCCTGAAGCTACTTTTCTCCCAGTTGTTTTTTGGTGTCATGATTATCAGAATAATTACTTCCTCTTTTACAGTGTAATTGTAGCCATATCTCAGTGCCTGTGGCACAAATATTTAATAAAATGATCTTGGAGGTCTTACAATTTGATTGCTGGGAAAACACAGCATCTGATCAAGCTTCTAAAATGAAAGCATTAATTTTATGTTTATAATATCTTGCCTGAAAGTTACAACAGAGAGAGCTTACAATTTCTGACAGGATTTTTCAAGTTGTATCTCTGAATACATTTTCAATGAAGGGATAAAAAGGTTTAAATTTATGTTTTAGTCACTGCGTAAAAATGGGATAGAATCCTATCATACAAAGTTAGGTTCAGATGTCAATGCTGATGATGCCCCCCACATACAAGAATGTATGACAAGGTTTAATACTCATTGAATAAGCTTTCTGGGCAGAACAGCATGGCAACTGAGCAGACCCAAAATGGCTTGAAAGAGCAGAGGAAAGAGACTGGCTTGGGCTTTTCATGGTGGTTAAGGATGGTGGTTTGGGGTGAGGGGTTGGGACACGGGGCTAGTATGGCTTAAACTTCTTGCCAGAGGGAGCACTAAGCTTTCTTATCCTCTTTCCCAGATGAAGGGCAGAAGTTGAAGAGAGAGGAGCATAGCTTAAAGTCTTCATCAAGCAAACATCAAAAATGGAATCAGACTGTTGAAATTTGCATATAACATTCTATTCCTAATGAATATTTTAGGTTAACTTACTGATCATAATTTGCAAGGTTCCTAACTGTTAACTGAAACTGATAATTTTTAAAAGATGAGATGTTCATTAATATGGTTTGTCAAATGTAAATAAATGATATGCAAGTTGTTATCTATAATGATGATTTGCCTATTGTTTAATTTTTTTTTTTTGAGTGTTTGTTTTGGCCTCTGCTATGCAGAGCAGAGATTTTGAAACTGTAACCTGGCTAAAAATCACCTGGAAATCTTGTTAAAACGCATTGCTGGGTCTCATCCCCAGAGTTTCTGATTTAGTAGGTCTGAGGTGGGACCCAATGATGCCAATGCTCTTGGTCCAGGGACCACACTTTGAGAATGACCAATCTTGAGTTCTTGAATTTTAATAATTTGTTTCCCAGTATCTTGTTCTTTTGAGAATTTTTAGCTTTTTGAATATGAATAGATGATAAGTTTAGGGTGTTCACACAGATGGCCAACAGACACATGAAAAGATACTCAACATCACTAATTTTTAGATACATGCAAATCAAAACTACAATGAGATATCACCTCACACAAGTCAGAATGGCCATCATCAAAAAATCTACAAACAGTAAATGCTAGAGAGGATGTGGAGAAAAGGGAACCCTCATATACTGCTGGTGGGAGTGTAAACTGATACAGTCACTATGGAAAACAGTATGGAACAGTCACTATGGAAAACACATTTTTAACAGTTCCTTAAAAAAACAAAAATAGAACTAGCACATGACCAGCAATCCTACTCCTGGGCACATACCCATGGAAAACCATCATTCAAGAAAGATACATGCACCCTGATGTTCACAACAGCACTATTTATAATAGCCAGGATACGGAAACAACCTAAATGACCATCAGTAAAAGAAGGAATAAAGAAGACAAGGTACGCATATGGGCTTCCCAGGTGGTGCTAGCGGTAAAGAACGCACCTGTCAACACAGGAGATGTAAAAGATGTAAGTTTGATCCCTGGGTCAGGAAGATCCCCTGGAGGAGGACATGGCAACCCACTCCAATATTCTTCCCTGGAGAATCCCATGGACAGAGGAGCCTGGTGGGCCACAGTTCATAGTGTTGCAGAGTCGAATATGACTGAAACAACTTAGCATGCACACATGCCCACATATGCAATGGAGCCATAAAAAGGAACTAAATTGGGTCATTTGTAGAAATGTAGATAAACCTAGAGAGTGTCATACAAAGTAAAGTAAGAAAGAGAAAAACAAATACCATATATTAACACATATATGTGGAATCTAGAAAAATTGTATAGATAATCTTATTTGCATAGCAGAAATAAAGGCATAGACAAAGGGAAAAATGTATGAATGCAAAGGCAAAAAGGGGGAATGCATGGAATTGGAATATTGGGATTAACATATATACACACTATTGATACTATGTATAAAGTAAACAACTAATGAGAACATACTGTATAGCACAGGGAACTCTGGTTAATGCACTGTGGTGACCTAAATGGAAAAGAAGTCCTAAAGGGAGCACATATATATGTGTGTGTAAATATATATATATATATATGTATATACATATATGGCTCTCTTATTTTGCTATACAGGAGAAACTAACACCATTTTAACTCTACATAATTGTAATTGTACATAATTATACACAATTGTAATTGTACATAATAATTGTAAAGCAATGATATGCCAATAAAAATTAATTTAAATTTTTTTTAAAAGGCAAAAATCTTTCAGTGTTAAGAATTATTTGGTTAGTTTGTAATGGAGGAAACTGATTTAAACATATGGTAACTTGGTAAGCCTTGCTCATTGCTTACTGATTCTCTTCTCACCCAACACAGAGAAGCACTTACATATCAGACACATTCTTTGCATGAATTACATCATCCAACTGGAAGGGAAGTTTTAATTATTGTTACCAACAGACATGTTGCCACATGTTTCAACTCCGTCTAGACCTGTGGACAGTAGTAAAATATAAAAGAGTTAATTAATAGAAATTGCTATAAGCAGATAAAATATATCAGAACATATTTATCATTTACTGATTATTAGCAGTAATTCACAATTTTTATCATCATAACAAAAACTTACATGACAATTGGTTCATAGAAATTAGGTTTATGTTTGTAGTATCAGATCCTTTTTAAAAACAAGTTTACTATGATTAAACAGCAACTTTAGAATCTGAGAAAGAAATATACAACTGGCATTTTAGCAAGGAGCACAAACAACAGAATTGGAATCTATGCTTTGGACCTAGTGCGTATATTTTAGGTCACTACACTCAACATTCAGATGTGTAGATTAGTTAAGAGGGGGCACATCATGTTGTTTTACTTAGATATGGATTCATAAAAAACACTGGAACCAGAACTTAGAAAGAAAGAATTGGAACAACTTCTCAGGTGAATCATTGTTGGGGAGTGGAGAATGAAATGAACAGGGTTATAAATGTTGGGTTTCCTACAGGAGCTGCCTTCTGTCTAACTACTCTGGTTTCAAGCATCATTCTTCAAATGGCACTTAAGGGTTAATATATGCTTGAATGCTTAAGGAAATGAACCATGCAGACTGGGTCCTGTGAGTTTCAAAGAACAGGCACACTGTTCTTCAGGTATCATGGGGAGTTATCACAGTTTTAATACCACCATGTTGATTCCCTGTCAGATTTCTTTCTCTACTCTTGTCAAATTAGGCTTTTTATTTTCTGTCCACTCTTCTGTTACCAGAGGAAACTATCTGTCTCTCCTCTGAATTAATAAAGGCATTTACTACTTGGGTTCTTACCTGTGTGTGTTGCAATAAAGACCAGTGATATCCCTTAAAAGTTTTTCTGTTTTTAAATATATATTTCCTGATTATTAGCATTTAACATAAAACCCAACACAATAAATGATGAGCACCTTGGTCAAATTAACATTATCTTAAAGTCTAGTTATTTAAAGATAAATTGAAAAATACATTTTCCTTTCTTTGTTTAATGCTCTCTGGATTTTCACTCTGGTTTTGGTCTGAATTTCAGGTTAGTATTGTCATCTGTTAAGGAAAAAAATAAGCCAAGTAGTCCAACTTATTTTCTGAGGAATCTTCCTTTACCTACAAGGTTTAGATATCTGTTATAATAGTTTTACCGTCTGAACCACCAGGGAAAAGTATAGAACATGTACTGAAAAGAAAGGCTTTTAATCTGATGTTTTAACTAAATTTAAAATAGGAACATGTTTTTTCAATGGCACCCCACTCCAGTACTCTTGCCTGGAAAATCCATGGACAGAGGAGCCTGGTAGGCTACAGTCCATGGGGTCGCTAAGAGTCGGACACGACTGAGCGACTTCACTTTCAATTTTTACTTTCATGCATTGGAGAAGGAAATGGCAACCCACTCCAGTGTTCTTGCCTGGAGAATCCCAGGGACAGGGAAGCCTGGTGGGTTGCCGTCTAGGGGGTTGCACAGAGTCGGACACGACTGAAGGGACTTAGCAGCAAGTAGCAGCAGCAGCAGCATAGGAGAATTCACATTTGATTTTTCAAATATATTTTCTTTCAGTGGAGATCAGATTTGTGTTAGAGTTCAAAAATCTTGAGTCTGTTATGCAAATCTATTTCTACTAAAACATTAAATAATTACATATAATTTATCTTTCAGTAATGAGTTTCTAATTCTCAATCCTGGCACAATCTACAATATGAGAGTAAGAACTGTGTTCCCGCTGAAAGCAGACTTAGTTATAAGAATGTTTGTTAATTTCCTAAATATAATCTGAGTAAATAATAATATCAAGTCAATTTATTGACTTGATAATAAAAACAAATCAATAATGTCAATGTCATAGATTTAAATATCAGGGGTCAAAAGATGAATTTGTTTCCAGTTCCGCTGCTTCTAGCCTGATTTCCTCACCAATTTTTGCCAGAAAATTCTTACCTGAGAACACAATCCTTTTCCTTGATCAGCATTTTCAGTATTTAAACATTGCCAAAAGGATAACATCAAATTTTTTTTTCAGATCATATAAAGTTCTTCACAATATGACTTCGACCTCTCTGTCACTCTCGTCTCTCACCATTGTCTGTCTCCTTGTACTTTATAACGGAAAATACTGAACTGCTTCTCTTTCAAGAAAGAGCATGCTCTCCCCAAATTCCTTTCCAATGAGCATCTTACCACTTCCATTTGAAATGCTTTCTATATGAACCAACTTAGATATTTCTTATTCACTTTTTCTGTTTCAGTCTAGATTTTTCTGTTTTGTTTTGCCTTCTGAGGAACATTCTCGGACTTTCACTAACAGAGTAGTGCTTCTTTGCTTCTATGGTCTTAGTACAAATAAGTATTTCAAATTTTGGTAAATTGAATATGAAATGCAGAAATCTGATGGTCTGTTTTTCTATAGTTTATGCTGTGAGAAAATTCTCTATGATTTTATCATATTCCTGCATGATCCAGATCTTCTAAACAAATAGCATTTTGAGGATGGTCACATAACAAACAGCCGTGGAAACTAGATATTTTGCCTTTCCAAAGGCAAAATCTCCCTCTTTAGAGATGCCTTCTCTCTCTCTCCTCCCAAGGGCATTTGTTTAATGAGTAATCTCTTTCTCTGGAGGAGAGGATGGGGACGTGTGCCAGCAGTCTATAAAAGAGAGTCCCCTAATTTGGAAATCCTTCCCCTATAATGCATATCCACTCCATACACAGATAAACACTGACCCTAATCCTCTTGCTCTACAGGGATAGTGGTTTTGAGAGCCAGAGCTAGAGTATTGCTCTTATCACTGTTTCTTACTGTAACTAATAAACTATCTGTGTTTCTGACCTAGGGTCTGGTGTTTCTTAGCATACACACATGAAACTGTGGCAGGTTAACCTGTTGGCTTGCAAGCAGGTAAAACCTCAGACCTTCCTCAGTTGCTTACTTTATAAGCTCAGTATTTGAGTAGTACCTTGCATATAGTGAATTCTTAATAAATGTATATTAAATGAATGATTGGGCTAGTCAGTGAAGGGTAGAGGAAGACTTTCACTGATATAGCCAATATCAGTAAAAATTGTGAATGATATTGAAATTGACTCTAAAGATTTTGATGTATGTATCTAGCACACCCTTCTGGGATAGCTACATCTTTCATTGTTGCCAAACTATTTAATTAATCTGTACTAAAAATTGATAGTAATGCAAATGAAAACTCTTTATCCATAGAAAAGCAAATCAAATTTGTCCGGTGAATACTGACCAGTTTTACATCCATTTGTAGATTCATGTCAGCATTGTAGGCTGCCTAAATTACCTATAGGGTTTACTGCCTACATTCATACTTAGGTTTGTTCAGGTTTTCCTTTGAATTGATTTTAACATCTTATTGGCTCATTAACTTTGTTAGAAAAATCTTGGATGTGTGTTCCCTTTATAGTTAAAGTTGCATCAATTAAGTTATGATAAAGTTATATTAAAGTTAAATTTTAAAAAATTATCCCTAATACCAGTGATACAGCCTTTATATCATGAAGTGTGTAAGGATTTTCTGTGTGTGTGTGAGTGGATGTGTGTATGAAAGAGCTATTCTATTTCTCTGTTTTAGACTGTCCCCCGTTTCTTTTCTTTGGCATTTTCCAAACCTATAGATCTCAGAGTGTCTATAATTATTGTAATACTTATACCTTGTGGTTTTCATATGTGCTGTATGCTGTAGATTTTGTAATATTTAAATTGTTTTGGGAAAAATGCATGGTAAAGTAGACAAAGCAACCTACACATCTGACCAACCCATTGCATTATAAATCAGAATAATATAGATTTTAGGTTTGTAAAATAAATAAATGAACATTTATGATACTTTTAAAAAGGGAATCTAAGTATAGCCAGCAAAGGAATAGAAAATATCTAGGTAGAATGAATCATAGCCATGACTTGACATGACTGAGCACCCAGAAGGCAAGACTGTTTGAACAGCTGCTGAGAAGATTCACACTGCTGCCTGCAAATCTTGCCAAAAGCAAACTTATTTCCAGGAAATTATGAAGTTCTTTATCCCAATTTCTCTTAAATAAAATGGTGAAAATCATGTTTTCCAGAAAAATTTGTATTCAGAACATGAAATTAAAGATAGAAAGCCCTTAATCACTGTTGCTATACAGACAGATCCTTCTATTTATAAGCAGTAAATCCAACAGAAAAATATTATATTGCAAAACAAGAGAAACAAATAATAACTACCTTTAAACTACCTAGTAAATTTATTCAAATTTCATTAATTTTTTTTTTAAACTAATGTCCTTGACTCCAGGATCCTGTGCAAGATCTCAGACTGCTTTTGGGTTTGCTTCTCCTTAGTCTCCTCTCGACTGGGAAAGTTCCTCATTCTGCCATGTCCTTGGCACATTTAAAAAGGACTAGTCTGGAGTTTTATAGAATGTCCCTCAATTTGGGACTGTGTGATGTTTTTTCATGGTTAGATTGCTAACTGTGAATAGTAATGTTTTATTGGGATGAACACCAGAGGGGTGACATCACTTTGGTTCATTACATCAGCTGTTGCACCATGATGATATGTTTTCTTACCGGTGATGTTAACCTTGACTGCTTGTCTGTGGCGATGCTTCCCAGGTTCCTTCACCATGTAGTTAGTATTGCTCTCTTTGTAATTGGGAAGGTAAATATTTTAAGAGAGGTAACTTAAGTCTATGCAAATATCCTGTTTTCTCATAAAACTTTGATTCTATTTTTTAGCACCTATCGGTAGATCTTGCCTGTAAGCCAGTGCTGCTGAGGACTTCTACTTGGCCATTTTCTATCTTCCTCAGTCCTTCTTTGTGTATTGATTGGAAGTCTTCTCTTAAGAGTTGCCCTTTCTCACCCATTTGTTTACATAATCAATTATTTAGGAATATTTTATTGTTGGAGTTATGATTCAATACTGTCAAAGTTTATTTTTTGCCCAAATGATTCCAGCTATGGCCATTTGGAGCTCTTTCAGATTGGCATCTGTGCCTTCCAGTTTATCTTCACATTTTTTTTTTGGTAGGCAGGTGGGGTGGTGTTTCAGCACAATAATATACTCTGGTACTCCAACGTTATTTTATATTTTTCTTTGCCTCAGCCTGAAATCAATCACTCAAGAACCTTGGTCTGATTCTTAGGATATGAAAAATATCTTTTTTTAAACTTACTAATTTGATAAATGATCTTTTTCAAGGCTTTATGTAGGAATTTCCTAGTATTTCATAATTGTTTATGATTTTATTGAGATGTTCCTATATGTTTCCATTAGAAAACAATATAAGTAGAGTAATAAAATGAGAAGATACCTAATTTCATGTGGTGGTCTTCTATGAACTAAGAAAACAAAAAAACTTTTGTTTTCTTAAAAACATAAGCAATGAAGAAAAATAAAGAAATTGCAAGTTTCCAGAAGGACAGTCAATATTTATTGAATTCTAACCTATAAAGAGTACTGTGGGAAGTGCTGTAATAAGCAAAAATGTGGCCCCTGCCCTTAAGAAGTTGTGTTGTCACAGTGAGACCAGGTAATCATTTAATAAACAAACAAGTTCTAGGATACCATGGGATCACATAGGTCACATGTTACATTGTTCTCAATGTATACAACATTTCAACATCATATTTTTCCTTCAATTACTTTTATTAGATCTCTTCTCCTATGGAAGAACACCTGCACTTTTTAAGTACAACCTAAAATCTAATTCTTTCAAGAATTTTTCCTTCATGAGTTCATTTGTTCCCAAGATACATACTGAACATCTACCATTTGTAAAGCAAAGAGAGGACAAGATGGCAACTAAGATATCTTCCTTGACTTAAATGTTTAACTTATAGGGACCAAATCTTTCTGACCTCTCAAGTCCATATTGTTTTATCTTTTTTAATTCTGAAAATACCAATGCAAAGTAATAAGCCTCTGAGAATATGTGTGACATTTTCTATTTGCATTATTTTCTATTTAGTCCATGTAGGTTCACTTCATTTCATCATCTTAGAGATTTAATTTGCTTGAGTGAAAGGTTTATAGCATCTCTTTTATCCTCACAGCATTGGCCAGTGGTATTTAGCTAATAGATGGATGTAAAATGCTAATTATCATTTCCAACATCAAATGCATTAGCAAACAGAATGTAAATCAGCTGGATTCAAAGAGCTGTCCTAATTTTCTATTTGCTAAACTGTTGATAATACTTCATGGGGTTGCTATGAGGATGAAATGAGCTACATATCATGTAGCATTTGGAAAAGAATTTAGAACATAGTAAACATTTAATGTTATTAATTTTTAACATGAGTTTATGAGAAGCATTAATATTATATGTGATAAAGAGCACAGCCTATTTACGAGTACTGAAGAGAGTAATACGGTCAGATGTGGATAACGGAAGGATAATTATGGACCAATGCCAATGTCACACTACTTGACTGTTCTGTCTCTGTGCAACATTCTCACAAATTTAATTTTTCTTGTTGCAAAAGTGTTTGAAGAATTGAATTTTCATGTAAAATTATTTTTATGAGCTCCATTAAGTTAATGAGGTCAGTTTTGTTATGCTCACCAAGTGAAGGCAAATGCCTTCATCTTTCCAGCCTTCTCTCAATATAAGGGTTTGGATTCTTTAGTAAACATCAATTTTCAAAGATGCACACAATGGTATTCAAAATTAAACAACTCTAAATTATTATTATTTAACACTAACAGATACAAATGCTTATGACTGATACATAAAGTATGAAGAACATCTACTAATTACCTAATTTATAATAAGTAAGCAAGAAATTGGATTCACTTGTGTAATCTTCCTTCATTCCATCACTTGCCTCTTCTTTCAAAAAGGACTGACTCCCTGAATTGTGTTTATTACTTCATTGTTTTTCCTCATATGTTTAAAATTAAATTTGTATGCCTGAATTTGTCCAATTTTTCACATTCTTTGATATTGTATAAATGAACACATACTGTTTATAACTTGCTCAATTCCTCAGAACAATGTCAAAACTTGTGCATTTATCTGGAATTATATTTTATTCATTTTACTGCTATAAAAAAGTCTAATGTATGAACATATCACAGTTTTTCCCCAACAACTAATGCTAGAAATTTTGGTTTTCAAGGTGTTTTCAGTATTTTTTTCAGCTTTATTGTATATGATTTTAGTATTCATGGATAAGAGTTTTATTGTAAATGTGTTGAATCCATATTGTAAGGTTAAGTTATCCATACCTTAAACTTAACCATAGAATTTGTTGTTGTTGTTCAGTTACTAAGTCATGTTTGACTCTTTGCAATCCAACGGACTGCAGCACACCAGGCTCCTCTGTCCTCCACCGTCTCCCAGAGTTTGCTCAAATTCATGTACATTGAGTCAGTGATGATATCTAACCATCTCATCCTCTGTGGACCCCTCCTTTTGCCTTCAATCTTTCCCAGCATCAAGGTCTTTTTCAATATGTCAGCTCTTCATATCATGTGGCAGTGGTATACCATAGAATACTGAATTATTTAATTCAGGGTACCAATTTACAATGCAAAAAATATTTCTGTTACTCCTCATTCTTGCCATTAGCTTTCAATTTTTGTCAATATGTGAGGTGTGAAATTATACTTTGTACTGTTTTAAATTTACAGTTAACTACCATTTAGTAATGAGATAACGTCTCTTATGTTTATTGGCCAATTAGAATTCCTTTTCTGTGAAATGACCTTTTGAATTTTTGATTTATGTAGGAATTTGATATGTTGAGTCACCCTATCTATAAATAAATTTCTTCATTTATTTTAATTTTTAAAAATGGTTTACAATAACATTTCATTATTTCTTATATAAAGATTTTACACATCATTTAGATTTATTTGCAAATTTTCTGCTCAGGAGTTTACTTCATGGAAGGTAATTGACTACCACTTCAATTTCTTTAAGTCTTTTCTGGTGGCTCAGCTGGTAAAGAATTTGCCTGCAGGAGACCTGGGTTCTATCCCTGGGTTAGGAAGATGCCCTGGAGAAGGGAATGGCTACCAACTCCATTATTCTGGCCTGGAGAATTCCATGTGCTGTATAATCCATGGGGTTGCAGAGTCCAACACAACTGAGTGACTTTCACTTTCAATTTCTTTAAGCTATTCTATTCTTTTTTATTATAATGAGTAATTATAATTTTATAAAAATTTTCCATTTTTAACTTTTCACATTTATTTGCATAACCTTATCATAACATCACTTTTATATTTGTAGTACAATTTGTCCCTTTCTATTTGTCTGATTATCTGTTATTTGTTCCACTTCTTCCTAAAAATCAGTCTTGAAAGTTTGTCAACTTTATCGATCTTTTCAAAGGTTCTATACTTTGATTTTGTTGATCTTCTACTTCTTACTCTATTAGTATCTGATGTTCAATATTTCTTTCCTTCTGAATCTTTAGACTTTTCCTCTCCTTTCCTCTAATTTCTTTCAGTTCAGTTCAGTTCAGTCGCTCAGTCGTGTCTGACTCCTTACTTGTGTGTTTATCTTATTATTTCCATCCCTTTATCTTTTTAAAAAAGTATTAATAGATGGGCTCAATGTTTTTATTGTTAAATCAATTTTGATGAATTCTACAAATTCAGCATATATTATTTCCATTGCCATTCAGTTCAACATATTTTCCAGCACTCTATTATTAGTTTTCCTGTCTTCTACAAGTTCCTGTGAAAAATGAGTTCACTTCCATACATTCTGATTTTATACTTTATTCTGTTTTGTTTTATTTAAATTTTCTATAACCTTTACTGATTTAATTTTTCTTCATTTATCAATTACAGGGAGAATTTGGTAATAATACTTTATTATGGCAGTGGTGTCATCAACTTTTATTAAGACCTACCAAATTTTATGTATTTTTGCAATATTGTTTAATGCATCAAAGTATATAACTATTATATAGTTCTGGTTGTATTGAAATATGTATTGCAAGTTGGTTGATAAACCCTAGTACTGGCCCCCTGGGTCTATCTTTGTGTTTAAGGGGAAGCCCCACTTCTAGAGGGCTGCTCCCAGCCAATACTAGTATAACTGGGGTGCACTGTATTGGCCAATTTCTGTGAAACACAAAGTTTTACTGATAGGCAACTCCTCGTTGGCCAAATCTTTTTATAACTGCTCTTCACTCTGAGTCTCTTTCTACCCAATTTTCTTTCTTTTTTCCTCTCCTTCAATAGAGTCAGATAGGCTTTATGAAACTTTTTGTACCTTTTCTTGCTCTCTCTCTTTCACTTTTCACACTTTTCCCGAAAACATTCTCTTGAGCATCTAATCCCATTTTTGACATCTGCTTTTCAGGGCAGTGATATGTATATCGTCTCTTTTTCATGTTTCTATTTCTCTTCTCTTTGCATCTCTCTGCTAGATTATTTATCTCATTACATTCTCTTTCCCACTACTTCATTAGAAGTTACACACTCTATGTCTTTATTTTTAATGATAACAGTAAAAACTGTAATGCATATTTAATTATAAAATATAAACTTGATTATTTTTATGCCATATAATACATTGCTGTTATCACATTACTTGAAACAATTAATGAGATATATCTCACAATGATATATCAAACTGGATTTCTTTTTTTTTTTTTTCCCTACTTGGGCTTTGTTTAGTTTTCTAAGTCTGTAGATTGATGGCTTTTAGCAGTTTTGAAAAATTCATCACATCAAATGCTATTTCCTCTCAAATTCTGTCTTATCTTTCTGTAACTCTGTGTAGACATACTTTAGATTGTCTTGTTCTATACTCTATATCTTCTCATTTATCTCTTGTATGCCCCATCTCTTTATCTTTCTGGGCTGCATTCTAGAAAATAATTCAAATTTATATTCTGATTTATTGAATATTTAGCTAATTTTGTTAATGTCAAATCTATAGAACTTTACGGAGAAGGCGATGGCACCCCACTCCAGTACTTTTTCCTGGAAAATCCCATGGACGGAGGAGCCTGGTAGGCTGCAGTCCATGGGGTCGCGAAGAGTCAGACACGACTGAGCGACTTCACTTTCACTTTTCACTTTCATGCATTGGAGAAGGAAATGGCAACCCACTCCAGTGTTCTTGCCTGGAGAATCCCAGGGACGGGGGAGCCTGGTGGGCTGCCATCTATGGGGTCGCACAGAGTCAGACACGACTGAAGCGACTTAGCAGCAGCAGCAGCAGCATTGAGCTTTAAATATATATTGTTCCATTTCTTACTTCTAAGAGTTCTATTTAGATATGTTTTTCATCAATTTGGTCAATTTTTATGATTTTCTGCTGCTTACTTATATTTTTAATCCCCATTCTTTATTTAATAGTTCTAATATATATAGTCTCCATGCATCTGATACTGCTATTTATGGTCTCTCTCATTTATAGTGTCTTGTTTCTTTGTGTTTTGTAGCTTTTGCCATACTTTTGTGGTTTTTGAAACTTTGTGGGAACTACCTGAGGTTTGCATTGAAGGCAGGCATGTAAACTTCTGCTCTGGAGACCACTAGGCAGAGATCATCTCAAACTATAATAATTCATTTCATTGTCTCACATAGGAGACTGATCCAAAATACCTATTTTTGGATTTGAGGAGCTTGAAAGGGACTGTTGAGACTCCTTTGCCACCTGACTTGGTTGTGACAATAATATCTTCTTTGTCATTTTGACTTGTCCCACTTGACATATTGTTTTACCTGCAGACATCTATTAGGTGTCAGGAGGCTTTTATGTCCACAAATTGTCAAACCTATGTCAAAGTCTCTGCTTGAGACCTCTCAGGCCACCAAGGTAATATGAAAAAATGCTGCATAATTTTTGAATGTCTTACTACCCAAGAAGAAATAAAAAACCCAAGTTCAAGTTTCCCAGGTTTGGCAAATGCCAAAGTACCCTCTACATGAAATCAGTTTCTACTCTAAGTTTCTCCTCTGACTCACTTTCCCCTCCTCTTAATGACTCTGGTTTCCTCTTCCAGTGTCTGAGAAATACCTAATGTTCTAGCTCACATAAAGTTATTTGTGTATTCCAGGTGTGCAATATCTATTCCAATACTTTTAGTTGTTATCAGAAGACAGGTCTTCCAGGCTCTTAGATACCACAGTGCCACAGTGTGAGAACTGGAAGGGGGTGGGGGTGGGAGGGACTGAAATGATGTTGTTGTTGCCAATTTGACATTGAGAGAAAACACATTTCTAAAAAGTCAGGACTGAGATATTGGATCACAAACTAGCCAGGCTCTTTCCACTGCTACCTGCTCCTACACAGTGTTTACTTAAAATCTTAGGTAACAATATGAAATTTTTATTTTCAGAATTTATCTTGTTTTGAAATACATGTTTTCTTTTGCTCTGGACCACATTGTGTGGGAGTAGCTTCTTTCCACTTCATTCCTCATGTGTGCTTTGGTTAAAAAAAAAAATTAAAAAATAGATTAGAGAGGAAGGCTTTGTGAGTGGATCTTTTGTCTTTACCTAAATAGAGGGAAACCTGCTGAAATAATACCATGCAGAGAACATGACATCTCCAAATGCTTTCCAAATTGGAAACAGTAGAGGAGAAATAGTCAAAAGGGTTTATATCATCTATTAAAGACCCCCATGATCTTTTAAAAGCTTCATAGGCTTAAGGTAAGTATCTATAACAATGTAACCCCAGTAAAGAACCAGGGGATCCTCTATAAATAGTCATGGCAAAATATGTGATTCTATCCATTAATAAAAAATACTTTTCCACTAGGCATTATTTTAAATGGACATTATGAAAGACACTGATATTATCTTTCCAAACTTCTTCACTGGATCATGATTTCCTTTTTGTAAAAGGACTATGTTGCATGTGCATGCTAAGTCACCTCAGTCATGTCCAACTCTCTGCAACCCTATGGACTGCAGCCTACCAGGCTCCTCTATCCATGGGATTCTCCAGGCAAGAATTCTGGAGTGGGGTGCCATGCCCTCCAGAGGATCTTCTCAACCCAGAGATCAAACCCAGGTCTCTTGGGTCTCCTGCAGTGGCAGGTGGATTCTTTACCACTAGCACCACCTGGGAGGCTCTAGTATGAACATACAAAGGCCTAGTAAAATTGCTTAGGTTTAAGTTACATTTAGTATATTTAAATTACAACCAAAATCATCTAACCTTTAACTTATTAATATTTTACATTTACAGATAGAGTCAGTTTTACATAAAGAAGGCCATACTTTTCACTTCTTTGATAAATGCTTGGTTTCTCAAGTTTAACTGATTAAAATTCCTTAAAATCTAGTCTCATTTATAAACGTATCTGACTCTCTTGAACATACTAACACAGCATTTTAGATTAATATATTTGATTTTTTTAAAAAGTGTTTTAAGCGGCTAACAGAGCAGCCATAGTAATCTAACAAAGTTCACCCTGGGTCTTAAGCAACTCTTATGAATCGGATAACTCAAACTGATAAAGGTAGGAGATCATTTTCTCTTACATTGCTAAATGCTATTAACCAATGCTTCAAATTCTTACACTCTCCAAATTACAATCAAAAGTCTGAAACTGATTTTAAGAACGACATTAAAATAACAAATAAATAATGTTGAGGATTATCCAAAAATATTAATGCTATGGATTTTGATTACTATATCATAGCTTATATTTACATCCTTTTGTGTGTATGTGTGTGTGTGTGTGTGAAGTCATTCATTCACTAAAAAGAGGTTAGTTTTACTAAATTAGACAATCTGAAGTTGCAGGGTGATAACTGGGCCAAGCCAGAAGGTTACTTGGGCTTCCTAGGTGGCACCATGGTAAAGAATTCTCCTGACTATGTAGGAGACAAGGATTTGATCCTTGGGAAGGGAAGATCCCCTGGAGTAGTAAATGGCAACCCTCCAGTATTTCTGCCTGGAAAATTCCATGGCAGGCTCCAGGTCCGTGGGATCGCAAAAGAGTCAACATGACTGAGAGATTAGGCACATCCACACAAGGTTACCTAGAAGTCGGGGACTCAGATTTAGAACCTGGAACTGGACAGTACATACAACCCTATGGATATCCTCAACTCCTTTTATAGAAGACTTACAGTTGCCATATCAAGTAGAAATTCCATACCAAGATTTTAATATGGGGTGAGTCTTATATCCACCTTATTTGTCAATTTTCTTAACTATTTTCTTGTATTAAATTAATCTCTTTATTAACTGACTATATCAATCACTGTTCCATACTCACTGTAAATCTAATTTTTATTCAGTGATGGTTTCAAAATCATTCCTTGATAGTGTTATCAGATAAAATACTGAGTAGACAATTAACTTTAACTTCAAGATTAACAACAAATAATTTTAAGTACATTTTATGCTCTACTTGGAATCTAGTTATACTAAAATATTATTTATTATCTATTTGGAATTCAAATTTAACTGAGTATCCTGTATTTTTATCTGCTAAATTTGTCAGCTCTTATCCTCAATATAAGATTTCCAGAAGTTACTGTATAAGCTTTACTTTTATTAATATTAAGTTATTCTCTTACCTTTTCTATAGACTCATGGAAGTTAAAACTCTGTCATTCCTCCCCTTCACCTTCTGGCAAGATACACAGCCTCAAGTAGATGTTAAATGAAAATTTGCTAATGAAGCCTTCTTCTGAAAATCTAATTACTGTCAGCCTCCAGATCAGTTTAGAAATTGTACAAGTGTTGGGCTGGCTGATATGAGTCTCTATGGTAAAAAGAAAATACATGGAGTTACTGAAAGGTGTGATGTGATTTCAGGCCCACTCGTGTGGTAGCATAATGTCACATGGAGGACAGGTACCACTTATGTCAACAGAATTAACTAATCGAGTGGGGTTACTTTTTTTTTTTTTTACATAATGAGGTATTCATATTTGTATGTCCAATCAGTTCAGTCACTCAGTCATGTCCGACTCTTTGCGGCTCCATGGACTGCAGCATGCCAGGCTTCCCTGTCCATCACCAACTCCCAGAGCTTTCTCAAACTCATGTCCATCGAGACAGTGATGCCATCCAACCATCTCATCCTCTATCGCCCCCTTCTCCTGCTGCCTTCAATCCTTCCTAACATCAGGGTCTTGTCTAGTGAGTCAGTTCTTTGCATCAGGTGGCCAAAGTACTGGAGTTTCAGCTTCAGAGTCAGTGCTTGCGATGGATATCCAGGACTGATTTCCTTTAGGATAGACTGGTTGGATCTCCTTGCAGTTCAAGACTCTCAAGAGTCTTCTCTAACACCACAGTTTGTTTAATACAGTATTGCTACTAAGTGAGCACTAAAGACCTATTTTTAGCAAGTTTGCTGCTGAGCTATTCAAGGAGCTGCTGATGCTCCTCTCTAGGCAGGTCATGGTCTGCTGGATGTGGTCTGCAGAGGCCTTCATCAGGGTTAAAAGCCATACTTCATTAGCAGGTTCTTCCTACCAGGACTTCTCATCAGGGCTCTCTCCCCACGGTAAAATGTATACAAACTACCCAGTGGCTCTGATTCCTGAGTGGCATGTATATGCTTGTTTTAAGACATTAATGACAAGGAGAGTGATCTTCAGAATACATTACCAAAAAAATACAGGACACTCAAGGAGACTGCCCAGAATACCCAACGTTTATTCTCAGGACCAGAGCAGCTTTAGAATTAAAATCTCAGATTTGAGGACCTTCCTGATTTTTCACCTGTGCAGTTTGAAAAATTCTTCAGTGATTCTAGACTTACTTATCCTGGTATTTCAGAAAACGTTTCAGGGGATGGATGGGGAATCAATATTCTTTCTAGAAACAACCCCAAATAACCTTCATGTGACTCTGTGAATATGTCAAACTATCATAAGATTGTGGGAATGAAGAGGGCATTTATGAAGAAAGAAAATCCCCACAATTATAGTGCTAGAGAGATCAAAAATGCAATTTACAAAGAGCACCTAACTATAAAAATGCTTTTTTTTCTTTCATTATCTGAATAGAACATAGTCAATGTGGAATAATATAAAGTTTTAGGGCCAAAAGGAACTGAGCTTATTCAAACTTCATTCATGAAATTACAAGCACTGTTAGCAAATTTGATGTACTTATCTTCACAGTTTTATATACATATATGGCAAAATGGGGTTCTAACATATACTGTTTTATTAATTAATGTACTATTTTATAAACATAATTAACATGCATGCTTAAAATTAATTTCTATATAAATAAATATAAATATATGTTTTCATATGAACTATTGAATAGTATACATTTTTTAACTTTCCAAAACCGATTTAACCAATCTCATGTGTCAGGACATTAGGATTTTTTTTCTTTTTCTCTTAATTAACAATTAAAATTTCAATTACTATCCCTGTGCAACACCTTTGGATATATTTCATTTATTTTCTTAATACAAATTCTTGGTATATTGTTTTTAAGTTTTATATTGCTTAAGTTTTTTCAGATATATTTCCACATTGCCTTGTCTAAAGTTTGCCTTGGGTAATGCCACCACCAGAGAGTCAAAGAGCCTCTCTCCACAAAGTAAGATTGTAAAGCAGAGAAGGGAGGGAATCCTATGTCTGCAAGTGGAGATGGAAAGTTTTAGAGAATTTAGAACTTAATGTGGGCTTAAAGAATAAGAATTTCAAGGGGAAAAAGGAGAGAAATCTTCTGTAATGTTTTGATATTGTTGGTATTCTTCTTTTAAATCACATTTGAGTTAGAAGAATTTCAATGTGCAAACTGGAAAGAAGCTTCATCCTTATTGCTACAGGGTCCCTCCTCCTTCAGTTTTCTAGGGCATCATGGCAGGACCCTTTCTTCTGCACACAGCTGGAGGGAGGGTATTGCTCTCCACTCACTTTTCTATTTCAATCATTTTAAGTCATCAATTAACCAAAACAAAATTTTGTGACAAAAGCAAGGACTTTCCAACATTCAAGTGAAACAAAGTGATCAACTCAAATGTTGTTTCCATGCTCATTCACTCACAGTAGACATTTATGTCCCCATTCTGCTCCTCGCCCCACGGTCTCTCCTCGACTTGCCTGTCAGCCATATAGCTTTCCCTGGTTTCTCATATGGCCCAAAGGAAAATGAGAAGGGTCACAGTGGTAATAATAGTTCCTTCTCAGTTATAAATTTGTTCTTTTGCTGGTACAGGTTCTCCACAATTGAGAGCCAAAGAACTTTTTCTAAGCTGTGCTTGATTAGGAGGAACATGAATAATTTTTAAGCCTAAATAACTTTTCCTTTCAAATCCACCTTTTGATGAAAAAATGTGATTACTAGTGTGCTGGTAAACAGCCTCCTCCTTCTAGTTAGAATATATTCAGAAAAAGTAGAACAACAGACAGCCTTTGCTGCTCTTTTGCAATTTTAACAAATTGCCATTTGTGTGTGTATAAGCAAATGCAAAACTCCTCCTTTTGTAGTGATCAAAACCTAACAACAAAGCCCTGTTGATTGACTAAGTTTTTCAATTTCTAATTAGCAAATTTTGTTCTCACCTTTGCAAACACCATAAATAAACCCCTTTTACTTAGAAGCTAAAAGGCAAAGATTCTTTGAATCTCTACATTACGACACATACTAAACAAAGCAAGTCTAGGTTTTGATGTTTTCTTTGATTTAAACTTACACTGCAAACAGAAAGAAGTAACGCCTCAGCCATCAATTCTTAAATCTTACAAAAGAAAATTAACCCTTTTGGAAAAGGACTGCCATCTTCTTCCAAATAAAGATTTTTTATGGTAAAGAAAGAATGTTTTATTAAAAGCCTGTTAACAAGCAACAACAATAAGGAAAAAAAAAAGGCCTTCCACTTACATAGGACTTGTCACGTTCAAGCCATTGTGGTATAACAGGCCTATACAGAGAATTTTTTCCCACAGAACTTTTACCACAATTTAACAAATTGACTTTTATTAGCCCTCAGAACAAGCTGAACATTAAGAGACTTAGAAACTTTCTCATGGTCACACAGTAAGAGATAAAACAAACATTTGAGCCCAGATATATTTCACTCCAATACTCTATCCTTTCTATTCATATTATAATATGATAGATTAGGACATAAAATATAGAATAGGCTTCAAATAACTAAATGAACTCATTTTCCTTTGGGCAGTTTTCAAGGGAAGTGGGTAAATGTGAATAGAAGTTGAGATATTTTTAAGTTTTCTCTATGTAGTTAAAAAATGTTTATTGGTATTTACTGGGAATTGATTGTTTTGGGAGGCTTTCCCGGTTGTGCTAGTGGTAAAGAATCTGCCTGCCAATGCAGGAGACATAGAGTGGCCAGTTTGATCCCTGGGTTGGGAAGATCTCCTGAGGAAGGGCATGGCAACCCACTCCAGTATTCTTGCTTGGAGAATCCCATGGACAGAGGAGCCTGGCCACAAAGAGTTGAACAGGATTGAACTTAGTATGCATGCATGCAATTGTTTTATCAATGCTATAGAAGAATGATCTTCTTTTTTTTTTTTTCCAAAAAATCTCTCTTTTTTTTTTTTTTTGAAAAGTAGAGTATGCTAAAACTTGCATTTTAAAATGTTGATCCTTATCCTATGCGAGATGAATATAGTGTGTCCAAAAATGAAGGATGTTCTGAAAATAGTTTTGGTAACAGGAAGCAACTAAAGAATCTAGGAGATATTTCCCAGGAGGATATAATGGGATTTGATGTTAGATTAATACTGGGGAGTATAGAGAATGACATAATTAAATATGAGTTTTCCATGTTAAAAATATAAAAGAATGTGCATGTCCTTATTAGAAATCAGCAGTTGGTAAACTAGAGAATGCATATCCCCATTCAGGTCAGTCCTTGACAGGGGATGGCTTAGTGCTTGATTCCTCAAGGGATTAGAGAAATTATTTAGCATCTAAACTTGAAATTTGGAGAGAAGTTGTGAGATTACAATTAAGGATCTGAAGTTTATTCATCCTAGAACGGAAAATGAAAATTACAGTGCTTGCATTCATAAAAATTCTGGCTTCAAGGATTGAATCTATGAGTCCGAGAAACATGTGAAAGTGAAGCTTGCCTGGAAGAAACAATCTCTTTATTGTCAAAAATCCAAGACTACACAATCTGCTGTAATTTCATGAGGTAAGGATTTTTAATTAAATCAATAAAAGAAATTAACTTTCATCAGTCAATCTCCTTACTCCTTTCTCTCAGTTAGCAATTTTAACTTGCCCTTATCTCATGGGCGGAGGAGCCTGGTAGACTGCAATCCATGGGGTCTCAAAGGGTCAGACACGACTGAGTGACTTCACTTTCACTTTTTACTTTCATGCACTGGAGAAGGAAATGGCAACCCACTCCAGTGTTCTGCCTGGAGAATCCCAGGGATGGGGGGGCCTGGTGGGCTGCTGTCTTTGGGGTTGCATAGAGTCGGACACGACTGAAGCGACTTAGCAGCAGCAGCATATCCAGGTCAAGCGCTTCCCTGGTAGCTCAGTGATAAAGAATCCAGTCCATAGGGTCGCAAAGAGTCAGACACAACTGAGTGACTTAGCACATATGCACATATCCAGGTCAACTGCTTGACTCAGGTCAGGTTCAGGAAGCCAAAAACCTTCCTGTCTTTTTTGCCCCTTCATAATCCACATTAAGTTGTATTAAGTTAAGAAGTTGACTCTAAGATAGTGGTTTCAGTCACATTTGAATCATATGAGATGAAATAAAGGAAAAAGAAAAGAAAAAAATTCGGATGCTCAGACCATTCAAATGCATTAAATCAGAATTGCTGCTGATGGCAGTAGGATACTGAAATTTAAAAAATACTCCCCAGGTGATAATGATGTATAGACAGAGTTGAAAACCAGAGCTTTAAGGAAGTACCATTTTAGAAAATACACTTCTTTCCTGTTCTTTATCCTCCTTTCCTAATTAGTCAGCCATTGATATTCTTCATTGTGGTGAGTGATACACATTTACTCTGTATATTCTTTTTCTCCTCAAATAAGATTTCTACCCATTTTTAAGCACTTGTGACTGCTTAGTTAATTTATTTTTGTTTACACATCAACATTGAGACACCACATTATGTTTTAGAAAACATTTATCATGGAGTTTTATGTTTCGCAGAACTGAATCTTAAGTGTGGATCCATCATTAGGTTTCCCCCACCTCTTGGGGTTTGATTGGCAGGAACATGTCTTTCCATGGAGTCCTGCCAATAACATTTGTGTATAACGAACAAGACCAAGTCTCAGGAAGGGTTTGAGCTGGCCGACATGACAGACGTTTTGGCAGAAGCTTTCATTATTTAGCATGCCATTGTGAATTATTAATACAATGGCATTGTGAGGCCCTAGAAAAGTTGAAATGGTCCTGTGAATCTTGCAAATGTTAGGGTTCAATATATTATTAATTAGATCATTAAAGAATAGAATATGGAAATATTATATAGGAAATAGTTGGCCATGGCCAATAGTGGCAAACTTTACTTGATAATTTGCATGTTGTACACTAGGTATAGAAAGTATAGAAAGTAATAGATCTCTCACTACATGAGAGAGGATTTCAGGAACATAAACTCTAAGAAAAGAGTAGGTATTACTCCCAGAGCTTCAAAATTACTTGATAGGTAATATTTCTCAAAAGATCTCATAGTAGGCTGATATGATAAGGGCTTTTAATTTACTTACTGTGTTTTCTAAATTTTCTTATCTCTCCCTTTTAAAGCAAGCAAGAAAATCTGTTTCAAGTAAAAGTTTCTATCCCTTCTATGGCAATATTTTATTGAGTTCTCTGTTCCAACATTACCCTAGACCATTAAAAAAACAAAAAACAAAAAACTGTTGTACAAAATATCTAGAGACCTAGAGGTTTTGCCACTGACACATTGTCTAACAGCGTGAACTTCCATTTTCTCATGTGAATAAATAGATATATTTATTTTCCCTATTATACAAAATAGGTGTAAGTATAAAAGGAGTCAAAATATACAAACATGCTATTCTTAGAGAATGTATGAACTTATTTTGGGGTTGCATATCTTGCCACTGGAGAGGAGCACAATATGTGAATACAAAATGTGTTATTTTGGCATGTGGATTGTTGTGAGCTGAAAACAACCAAGACCCAGAGATTCAAGGAAAATTTCTACTTCTCTTTTAACCACCTAGAAGAATTTAGATAGCAAGCTTGGCCAAGAAAGAGCATTATTACCAGAAATAAAGTTTTTATCTGAATGATCTATCTGTATTGCAGGGCAAACATCTGCTATTCTTATTGTCCTGTCAATAACTTTTCCTTCTCTGAAGCCTTAGGCCCCTAACCCATTCTTTGGCTCAGGATGGCTTATAAGGTTCAATTGCCTGACTTACAATGTTGGGTCTAACATCTTGGGGCTCCCATGTATACAAAATTAAATTTATTTTTTTCCTGTTAATCTGTTTTATGTCAATTTAATTACCAGACCAGCAAAAAAACCTAGAAGGGAAGAATGAAAATGTTTTTAGCACCTATATCACTTTTATAACACTTGTCTTCTATATGTTTACCTGAATTCTCTTATTGGCACTCAAATATACTTCATCTTTCTTATCTGAACACACACAGATAGACAAACCAACACTTTTTCAGTATTTATATCCCCCTTTATCTATGAGGTAGGTCTTACTCTCTCATTCCCATTCAATATTTTTAGAAGTTGACCATATGTATTGAATCCTTATTTCCTACTTCAGTCTGGCTTCTACTTTGATAATTTTGCTGACACAACTCTTAATAGGGTCACTAGTGATCTTTTATGTCATCAAATCTAAGTAATGTTTTATGGTCTTTATTTTAATTTTTAAGAGATTTTAACACTGTTGCCTATGCTTTGTATATTCTCTACTCCTCTGGATTTACTTTCTGATTTTCTCTTATCTGTCTGAAAGATCATTTTCATTCATATTTAAAAGACCATCTTCTTTTACATGGCTATTGGCATAGAAGCAAATTTGGAACTCTTCTACTTTCTTCTCTATACTACATTATTTTCTCAATAGATATTGCTAATCTTCCCACCCTTGTTATCTTACTTTCAGATATATATATTCCCAGCTAGGATATATCCTCTCAGGTCCACATCCACATAGCTAACAAAAATGATCCTCAACTCCATTAAGTCCAGTTTTAACTCACACTATTCCCTCTATTATGTTCAAACTACTGCAGAATTGTATTCATCTCACATACTAGCAAAGTAATACTCAAAATTCTCCAATCCAGGCTTCAACAGTAAGTGAAATGCGAACATCCAGATGTTCAAAACGGATTTAGAAAAGGCAGAGGAACCAGAGATAAAATTGCCAACATCCGTTGGATCATCAAAAAAGCAAGAGAGTTCCAGCAAAAGATCTACTTCTACTTTATTGACTATGCCAAAGCCTTTGCCTGTGTGGATCACAGCAAACCATGGAAAATTCTTAAAAAGATGGGAATACCAGACCACCTGACCTCAGATTTCCTGAGAAATGTGTATGCAGGTCAAGAAGCAACAGTTAGAACTGGACATGGACCAACAGACCAGTTCCAAATTGGGAAAGGAGTACCTTAAGGCTGTATATTGTCACCTACTTATTTAACTTATCCCTGAGTACATCATGCAAAATAAGGGGCTGGATGAAGCACAAGCTGGAATCAAGATTGCTGGAAGAAATATTAATAACCTCAGATATTCAGTTGACACCACCCTTATGACAGAAAGCAAAGAACTAAAGAGCCTCTTGATGAAAGTGAAAGAGGAGAATGAAAAAGTTGGTTTAAAACTCAACCTTCAGAAAACAAAGATCATGGCATCCAGTCTCATTATTTCATGGCAAATAGATGATGAAACAACGAAAACAGTGAGAGACTTTATTTTGGGGGGCTCCAAAATCACTGCAGATGGTGACTGTAGCCATCAAATTAAAAGATGCTTGTTCCTTGGAAGAAAAGCTATGACCAACCTAGATAGCATATTAAAGAGGAGAGACATTACTTTGCCGACAAAGGCCATCTAGTCCAGGCTATGGTTTTTCCAGTAGTCATGTATGAATGTGAGAGTTGGTCTATAAAGAAAGCTGAGAGCTGAAGAATTGATGCTTTTGAACTGTGGTGTTGGAGAAGACACTTGAGGGTCCCTTGGATTGCAAGGAGATCAAACTAGTCCATCCTAAAGGAAATCAGTCCTGAATATTCATTGGAAGGACTGATGCTGAAGTTGAAACTTTAATACTTTGGCCACCTGATGTGAAGAACTGACTCATTGGAAAAGACCTTGATGTTGGGAAAGATGGAAGGCAGGAGGAGAAGGGGACAACAGAGGATAAGATTGTTGGATGGCATCAGCAACCTCATGGACATGAGTTTGAGCAAGCTCCAGGAGTTTGTGATGGACCAGGATGCTTGTGTGCCGCAGTCCCATATGGCCACAAAGAGTAGGACACAACTGAGTGACTGAACTCACTGACTGATTTCCTCTAAAATCTTTTCATACTCTCCTGTCTCAATAAACGGAAATATATATTTACTTCTAAGGATCAGAAATTTATAGTCACAGATGGTATCACTGTTTCCTTTAAACTTTACATTTGACTTATTATAATATTCTTTTTTACTTTTTAAATTTCTAGATCTCATCTATTCTCATATTTTCACTGCCTTAATATTAGTCCAAGATACTGTCTTCTCTTTCCTGTACTAGGAAAAGCAGTCTCTAAAATATTCCCCCCACATCCACTCTGTCTACTTGTTATTGGTTCTCCATACTGTGGCATGACTGGTCTTATCAAGAAGGGACTCAGTTCATTTTACTTTCCTCTTTGTTTAAAATATCTCAATGGTTTCACATTGTGTTAAAGATAAAGATGGACGTTATTAAGGTGAACTAAGGTGCCTGTATAATCTGATCAACCCGTCTCTTCGGTGTCATGTAATGACACTCTAGTCTTCATTTACTGCCCATTATGCCAGCTTCATTCAGTCTTTTCACTGATACTCTCTTTTTTAGAGAATTTTTGGAGTTCATAGCAATATTAAGCAGAAGGTACAGAGATTTCCCAAGTATCCTTGCCCTCCCCAACCGGCATAGCCTCCTCCATTATGAATATTACCCAACAGAATGATACAATTGTTAACAATTACTAAATGAAATATTTCCTGACATATCAGTGAACACAAAATGTCACAGCCATCAGCGATTTCTGGCCTCTTAATGTGAAGGAAGGCTCTATAAAAAGAACGCGATGCCTGCATTCCAGCAGATGCTACTCTTCCACCACGATTGCTGAGAACCTCAGGGTCGGGGGTAATGTAAGAAGCAGCCATCTGCCACATCTGCCAACCCTTACAATGATGGGTAACAGGATTTGGCCCCAGATAGCTGAGGTTCATATGACACAATGAATTCTATAAGCCACGAGGCTTGCACCTTCCCATACATAGAACTCTAAATTCCTCGGCTTGATATCTGGGTTTCCTTACTACTTAACAATAATCTTTGATGTTCAGATTGCCTGCTCCCTTTGTTGCAGATTTGTATATGGCCTGCCTCCCTCTCCTGCCTCCTCAGAGTAGTTTTCTCGAGGCTACTGAGATGCTGGCTCCCTGGCTTGAAGTCCTTAACATTCCCACCAAATAAAACAACTTTCTACTTTCAGGTTGTGACTATATTTTTAGTTGACACAATTGATTAACTTATATTTAGCCATCATAATCACCTAAAGGCAGTAGCTGACATAAGGGTCCATTCTTGGTGCTGCACATTCAAAGGGCTTGGACAAATTTATAATGACATGCATCCACAATTATAATACAGAATAGTTTCACTGTCCCAAAATATCTTCTGTGCTCTGCCTATTCATCCCTCCTTCCTCCTATAACTCCTAGAAATCATCAATCTTACTGTCTCAATAGTTTGTCTTTTCTGGAATGTCATTTAGTTGGAAGCATACAATATGTGGAGTTTTTTGGCTCAGCTTGTTACATTTTGTTGTCATTTAGTTTCTAAGATGTGTCTGATTCTTTTGTGATCCATGGACTGTAGCCCACCAGGCTCTTCTGTCCATGGGATTTCAGACAAGCCTACTGAAGTGGATTGCCATTTCCTTCTCCAGGTATCTTCCCAACTCAAGAATCAAACCCGAGTCTCCTGGGTTCCAGGCAGATTCTTTACCACTGAGCCATGAGATAAAGTTGTTACATTACTAATACATAGTTAAGGTTTTTGCATGTCTTTTCATGGTTTGACAACTCTTTTCTTTTGAGCACTGAATAATGTTCCATTGCTTGGGTGTACTGCAGTGTATATATCCCTTCACCTACTGAAGGAGATCATAGTCACTTCCAAGTTTTGGGAATTATGAACAAAACTCGTAAACATATCTGTGTGCAGGTTTTTGTGTGGACATAAATTTTCAGTGCATTTAGGTAGATACTAAGGAGTGTAATTGCTGGACTGAACGGTAAGAATATGCTTAGTTTTGTGTGAAAATAGGCATACTATCTTCCAAACTGGCTGTACTATTTTGTATTCCCAACAGTAATAAACAAAAGGTCCAAATTCCACATTCTTGCCAGCATTCGATGATGTCATTCTGATTCTATGGTTGTTTGGAAAACCTGCCTGAATCCAATCCTTAAAGAAATAAGGTAAGCTTCTATATTTAAAATGGATAAGCAACAAGGACCTACTGTATGGTACATGGAACCCTGTGCAATGTCATGTGGCAGCCTGGACAGGAGGGGAGTTTAGGGGAAAATGGATGGATGTATATGTATGGCTTAGTCCCTTTGCTGTTCATCTGAATCTATCATAACATTGTTAATCAGCTAGATTGCAATACAAAATAAAAAGTTCAGAGAAAAAATAAATAATTAAGAGAGTCTTAGTCCAAGTCAGCCTAAGGGAGGAAATGTAACAGGGAATCAAGCATAACCTGGAAGAACGTGCAAAGGCACCCTTGGCAGCAGAATGAAGCATATAATTGTATAACTATAAAAATATATGCTGTACACTTTAAACTTGTACAGTGATGTATGTCAATTAATTTCAGTAAAACTGGAAAAAATATAACAGATACAACTCCTCTAGATCCATGACAAATGTTAGGAGACAAAGCAAGTATGTCATTGTTTGTAAGTTGGTATAATAATTTGCTAATTTGCAAACAGTGAACCAGGCCTGAGAATTGCATAGCTACATAACTTCACTTATTTTAGAAGGATCTGAAATTGTACTTAGAAACACAAATTATTGATAGTAAATATTATTATTTAGTTTTAGTTTAATTCTTTTTATTCTTTCTAGAGTTTGAGCCATAATTTTGAAGCTCTCACTGTATGCCTGTTGCTATTCTAGAGTTTTTACATTTATTATTAATTCACTTTCAAAATAATTTGAGATACTGCTATTTTTTAAACTTTAAAGACAAGGAAATAGGAACAAAGAAGTAGAATGACTTACTAGAGTCAAACATAAAGGAAGAATTGTAAACACTATTGGAACCTAGGTTGGTGCTCTCAGAGCTGCTGTTCTTAACCATTATTTCAGATTCCTTCTATATTTTAATTTTTATTTAATATTTGAACACCCAGAACAGTGTCTGCTACCTACTGAGTATGTGATAAATAATTCTTAAACTGATCAGAATCTTAATAAGATAAATCACCAAAAATATTTTTCAAACAGGAATACATCATCCATTTGAATTCTAAGCATCCAAAACAGATATAAACTGGGCCATAGGAAGTTAAGGTAATTTGCCACAGTTGAAAAGCTATTAACCGTCAGAATTCTGATTTTGATACCCCAGAGACGGGAGTCCAGAAGCTCGGCTTAGGACTGCTGCTGCTGCTGCTAAGTCGCTTCAGTCGTGTCTGACTCTGTACAACCCCAGAAACGGCAGCCTACCAGGCTCCTCTGTCCCTGGGATTCTCTAGGCAAGAACACTGGAGTGGCTTGCCATTTCCTTCTCTAATGCATGAGAGTAAAAAGTGAAAGTGAAGTTGCTCAGTCGTGTCCAATACTTCGCGACACCATGGACTGCAGCCCACCAGGCTCTGTGTTATTTTTTCAACTATGCAGGCAAATGTGAAAACATGTTAATATATCTGCTCTAAACACTCTTTTTTCAGCCAACTGTTGAGTAATTTAGGGTATCTTTGCAGGTTGTCTTTTTCCCTTTAAAGTTCCTCTTTCTTCCTATTCCCTGCTTCTTAAAATACTGACCTCCCCTAGGAAGCCCCTGAAAGGTAACTTATGCTCACTTCACTATAAATTCTCTCATTTTTTTCCTGCCACTAGCATCATAAAATCATAGAATCTTTAACCTCAGAGATCATAAACACCATAGATCCTGAGATACATTGGAAATCATGTCTGAGATGAAAATGAAGGTCATAGTTGAGTGTTTTGCTCACACAGCTATTTAAGGATAAAAGTTGAACTGAGATATATTCCTTATGATCCCCTTACTTGGACTATTTCTCACATAATTTTCTACCTAAATATGTCTAGTTCTTTTTTCCCTGGTTTACATATTTCTTTTTACTATACAAACTAATTATAATTAGATCATTTTTTCTATTCCTCATCTTTGTGTTCTCCCCAAAGCAAATACATATTCAGAGTGCAAAAATCAGGGCTCAGCACAATGTTGTAAGGTCATACGGACTGTTTAGAATAATGCAAGCAAAAATGAAGGTACGTCAATATAAATTTTTAGTTAGAAATTCATCATGGAGATCAAAGACGGGCTTGTGACATTTTGATGACTGTGTATTATTATGAGTTATAAGGGCATTTCACTATTTTAAAATTAAAAACAGTTTTGTCCCAGACGGAAAATTCAGGAAAATTTCCCTGGTTTCTCTTACAACTCAGATTTAAAATCTATGGGAACATTTTGAATATGCTACACTAAAAGATCACATCCGAATGTATGTCCAAAACAATTTCAGAGAAATAAATTATAACCCTAGGGCAGCAGCATGCAACACAAGTCTGTCAGCCATTGTTTCACTTATTTTCACTCTTACTGATTGCTGAAATTTCAAAGGAGATAAATGAAGGTCAATGTACCTAGCACAGAGTGGCTAACACTAACCAGTTAGGCTTGGATCTCCCAAATGGTAGTCTCCTATAACATTACAACATTCTTCCTTCATAGCAACAATAATTTTCTGAGTTTATCAATGATACCTATTCATCAAATAAACTCAAATAAACTGCAAAGAAGGATTTGTGTAAGGATTTTTTTTTTAACTTCTTAGTAGACTCTATTTTTTAAAGAAGTTTTGGTTTACAAGTTGTATGGATGCTTACTAGTTGAAAATACCAAACCAGAAGTTATAAAAACTATATGCTTTGGCATATGCCTGTAGCTTATTACTATATTGATCAAAATTATTAATTGTCATATCTTAAACAATCAACACAGAATCTGAAACTTGCTAAATAAATGTCTGGTCAAACATGTCATTGCTAAACAAATGTTGGTTGAAATTTAAATAGCAGGACCCCCCAAAAAATAAATAAATAAATAAATAGCAGGACCCTAATTATCTGCACATCAACAGCACCAGTTTTGTTCATAGGTGAGAATTGTGTGGCTTTGAAACTCCTCAGTTTTACACGTTTTGTGGCCTTTCTTTCCTTCTAACAGCCCTCTTTTAAATAAATTATTCTTTTGTTCTTGATATTTCAAATATATCAAAAAACAACTAAGGCATTTTCTGGTGACTGCATAGACTGAAGCAACTTAGCACGCGCGCGCGTGCGTGCGCATGCGCACGCACACACACACACACACACACACACACACACACACACACACACTCACACACTTTCTACAATATAAATCTGTGCTTTGAAGGATTTTACCAAAGATAAAGAGCCAAGATCTTGTGAATGGTGAACGATGTGCTTTTTAGTGTTAATTTGGAAACAAGTGGCTAAATGGAAAGCAAAATTTGAAAAATCAGAGTAACTGGACTCTACTTTTCCCTTTCATTCCTGCCAACCCAAAAATGATGCTACCATATTGTCAAATAGAACTAGGCTCTGCATTTAGGCTAATTTTAAAAAATTATATAATGGTATAATATTTCATCACAAAAGTATGAACATATGTTCAAGTAAATTAAACTATATTCATTAGATTCTCAAAAGTTCTCTGGCAAGCTTCTTTCCATCTCTCTCCTTTTTCTATATGTTGACCTCATTATTCCAGCTGGCATTTTAGTATACATGGAGGTCAAGTTCATAAACATTGCAATTCTTAAAGTTTTATCACCACAGGGAAAATAATTCTTTACTTTCAGATCAAATGAGAAAATACTGAGGGAGGCACCAACTAATTAGCGATTTGTGTAGTCCATCAGTTGTGCAGATCACTGTGGCTAGAGGAAGCATTCTGGCTTTCTCTTTATGACTTTCTCTTCTATAGTCAAGTGTCTATTCTTCATCTAGTCTGACAAAAACAGCCAGGGAAGTGGGTTCATTTCTAATTTGGGACATATATTTGATGAGAGAAAGGAAAAGAGAGTTTAATAAAACACAGCCACTTCAAAGGGAATCAGAGGAACATAACACCGATCCACTTATGTCCATAATGGTTTCTAAAAATTTAAAGCAAGCATCATTTCCTTTCTGCTTATTTATTGCATTATCTCTAAGAATGTGCCACATGCAGAGAAGATATATTGCTTTACTTAAGTTTATGTATATTCCACAGTAAACAAAAATCTTGTGTGGGTTTTGAATTTAGCTCAGTTCAGTTCAGTCACTCAGTCGAGTATGACTTTTTGTAATCCCACGAACTGCAGCACCCCAGGAATCCCTGTCCATCACTGACTCTCAGAGCTTACTCAAACTCATGTCCACAGAGTCAGTGATGCCATCCAACCACCTTATCCTCTGTTGTCCCCTTCTCTTCATGCTTTCAATTTTTCCCAGTATCAGAGTCTTTTCCATGAGTCAGTTCTTTCCATCAGGTGGCCAAAATATTGGAGTTTCAGCTTCAGCATCAGTTCTTCCAATGAATATTCAAGATTGATTTCCTTTAGGATTGACTGGTTTGATCTTCTTGCAGGCCAAGGGACTCTCAAGAGTCTTCTCCAACACCATAGTTCAAAAGGATCAATTCTTTGATGCTCAGCTTTCTTTATAGTCCAACTTTTCCATCCATACCTGACGACTGAAAAAACAATAGCTTTGATTAGACAGACTTTGTTAGCAAAGTAATGTCTTTGCTTTTTCATATGCTGTCTAGGTTGGTCATAGCTTTTCTTCCAAGGAGCAAGTGTCTTTTAATTTCATAGCTGCAGTCACCATCTGCTGTGATTTTGGAGCCCCCAAAATAAAGTTTTTCACTGTTTCCCCATCTATTTGCCATGGAGTGATGGGACCAGATGTCATGATCTTCGTTTTCTGAATGTTGTGTTTTAAGTCAACATTTTCACTCTCCTCTTTCACTTTCATCAAGAGGCTCTTTAGTTCTTCTTCACTTTCTGCCATAAGAGTGGTGTTATCAGCATATCTGAGGTCATTGATATTTCTCCCATCAGTCTTGCTTCCAACTTGTGCTTCATTCAGCCTGGCATTTCTCATGATGTACTCTGCATAGAAGTTAAATAAGCAGGGTTACAATATACAGCCTTGACATACTCCTTTCCTGATTTGGAACCAGTCTTCTGTTCCATGTCCAGTTCTAACTGTTGCTTCTTGACCTGCATACAGATTTCTCAGGAGGGAGGTCAGGTGTTCTGGTATTCTCATCTTATTAAGAATTGTCCACAGTTTGTTGTGATCCCACAGTCCAAGGCTTTGGTGTAGTCAATAAAGCAGAAGTAGATGTTTTTCTGGAATTCTCTTGCTTTTTCAATGATCTAACAGATGTTGGCAATTTGACCTCTGGTTCCTCTGTCTTTTCTAAATCCAGCTTGAACATCTGGAACTTCACAGTTCATGTCCAATTGAAGCCTGTGATAACTTACTGTGAACAGTGTCAAATTCATGATCTCTGATGAAGAAGATTTAGCTTCAGGACCAGGGACCAGGCTTGATCACTGAAGAGCTTTTGTTTAGCAGAGTTTATTAAAGTGAAAAGGGACAGAGGAAGCTTCTGACAGAGACATCAGAAGAATGATGGAGAGTGCCCCCTTGCTAGTTTTAGCAAGCTGTTTTATGTATGTTAGAAAGCTATTAATCAGATAAGAGAGACACCTCAAGGCTGAAGGAGCTTAGCCAGGTCCCTCTCTCACAATATGCATTTTTGAGATAGGATGGCAAGAGATGTGTCATCCCCCAGCCATAAAACAATTGATATGAATACTGGCTTTTTGAGCTATTATCAGCCCATGGTTTGAGAAAAGGAAAAAAATTAGTCTTAGGTGGAACCATTTAGATGAAAGGCAAATTCCAAAGCAGATACCTAGCTTCATTAACATAGCTTAATAAAAATATTTCCATAAGAAAAACACATTTGTTAGCTCAGGTCTGAGAAAAGTTAAGTTCAGGTGGAACCAGTTGTCATCATAGCAATACAGAATTTTAACAGACACTTGCAGCCTATTTCCTCAATTTGGAGACCACTGGCCTTCCTGCCTGTTACCCTCTCACCTGGCTTGGAGAATTTTGAACATTACTTCTCTAGCGTGTGAGATGAGTGCAATTGTTTGGTAGTTTGGGCTTCCCTTGTGGCTCAGCTGGTAAAGAATCTGCCCGCAATGTGAGAGACCTGGGTTCAATCTCTGGGTTGGGATGATCCCTTGGAGAAGGGAACAGCTACCCACTCCAGTGTTCTGGAGAATCCTGGAGAATTCCCTGGACTGTACAGTCCATGGGGTTGCTAAGAGTCGGACACGACTGAGCGACTTTCACTTTCCCTTGAGCATTCTTTGGCATTGCCATTCCTTGGGATTGGAATGAAAACAGACCTTTTCCAGTCCTGTGGCCACTGCTGCTGTTTCCAAATTTGCTGGCATGTTGAGTGCAGCACTTTAAGAGTATCATCTCTTAGGATCTGAGATAGCTCAACTGGAATTCCATCACCTCTACAAGCTTTGTTCGTAATGATGCTTCCTAAGGCCCTCTTGACTTCGCATTCCAGGATGTCTGGCTCTAGGTGAGTGATCATACCATCATGGTTATCTGGGTCATTAAGTTCTTTTTTGTACAGTTCTTCTGTGTATTCTTGCCACCTCTTGAGTAAATCTATATATTACATTAGGCTGCCATTTATGTGCTTTTGAACTTCCAGCTGATTGCCTTGCCTCATCTCACTGTTAGTTTTTAAAACTCCCACTTCATCTATATCATGCCCCATGGATGTTCTTAACCAACTGCCATAATATTCTACACACAGAGAATGTAATTTAGCTTTTTTTCCTCCAGTGATCTGTTAATGTATTATTTTTACTTAAAATCCATATAAGCACAGCTTTTTCTGCACAGTGTTAAAAGGGTAAACAGAAAAACAAAATAAATGCTTGATTTTGATTATATTCTTTGTACTATTCCCATAGAGATCTAGAGAGCCCCAAGGAGGAAATATCGAGCGAGTAAATGAATGAGCAGCAAGTGTTCAAAAATAACTCAGAATTAGAGTGAAAATCTATTTCCATTATTCTAGACAGAAACATACAGAACAAACCTCCTTTGGTTTGCTGTCTTCTCTGGTCTTTTATCCACTGTGGCCTCCAATGTTCTAACATTCCCATTCGGTGTGTATGGACAAAGTTAATCTAATGAGTTTATACATTTAAACTGGAAGAATGAGAAAGGTCTAACTCTACTGGAAAGATAATTCCATTGTCCACTTAGATAATCCCTAGTAAAGTGCTCTAGTGAGTGTCCAGTTGCTTCTTTGATAGGGCAAGACTATCCCTTAGGCTATAAATTTGTGAATTTCAGCTGCCGATGTATTAGAGAATCAAGTTAAATGCTTTCATCCTGCTTCATACAAAATGCAAACAGAGAGCACAGCTTCACTGATATATTTTGATCCCTTTAGAGAAAATAAAAAATTCCCCAAATGAAGAGAAATGTGGTCATTTTACCAAAGCTACTCATGATGAGTGACATCAGAATTGTGATAATTCTTTGACTTATTTAAGTGAAAAATGTTTTTCTCTTGTAGCCATTAAAGTTGTGTCTTCAAAGATCATTTAATGACATGGGAAATATTCACTACATATTTGGGAGCCAAAAAAAAAAAAAAAGTTAAAACACTATCTGTGTGGTTCTAGTCTTGAGAGAGATACAAGTTTTAATAAAGACAAAGAGAGAAATCTACCAATACATCACATTGTTTTACCTAGGTGACAGATTTAAAGATGATTTTAATTTTATCCTTACTAATTATATCTATCTTCCAAGTAACCTGCATCAAACTGGTCTTTTAAGATAATGATTAATAGTTTGGGCTCTGGAGTTAGAATGACTGTGTTTGAACTCAAATTCAAACTCTTACTAGGGAGATGATATTGAACAAGTTACATTTTCCTCATATTTAGAATGTCAACAATACTGACAACATTATAACAGCATAGCTGTGAAATTCTAAAGTAAAGAATATAAAACTTTTAACACTGCCTGGCAACAGAGTAAGTTCAATAAATGCTAGCTATTTCTGCTGTTGATAGGAGAATGATTTTTTCAAGTGATAATTTTATTTATGTTTTTTGCCTAGGAATAAACATATGTACATTGTCCAATCTAAAATCACTATGTCTTAAATTTATTGGAAGTTCAGCCATTCAATATTTGTTAAGAACTAAGATCTCTTCAGGGGCTGAGGTGAATGCAAAACTTCCATTTTTGTATAAAGTAAAAGTGTAGCTAGAGCCTTTGATTTAGCTGAGAACATTTATGATGGGTTCTTACTAGTCCCTGTAAAGCAAACATCTGACTTGAAGTTTTATTTATAAAAGAGAAGAATGCCCTATTAAGATAGTGTTCAAAGTTCCCATTTGTTTCAAAAAGGAGAAGAACAAGACATTCATTACTTTCAGATATTCATTACTTTCCTAAAAGAACAGGAAGTAGCTTGACAGCCTTCTATGTAATGATTTCCACATTTGTAAGACACGATGTCTTAAAAGAAATGGAAAAAGTTAAAGATAACCTAAATTCTGGAGTTGTGAGTAATTCATACTATTTTTATGTTAACATCTGAAGTTGGGCCAAGACCTGAATGACTTATAATCTTGTGTGTCTGGAAATATATGAGGAGAAAATATTGGTTAATTCCTATTGCCCAACCATATGCCAAAGTGATGTGAATTAGATCAAAGTCCAGAAAATTAGAGGAGACAGAGCAACCTGACATGCTATAATCCATGACAAAGAATTAGATATGACTTGGTGACTGTACAATAACAATAAATGCCAAAGTATCACTTTTGCTGTTTTGATTTCAATTCTAATAAATAATAAGATTCAGGCAAAAGAGCTTCCTTGATAAATATTTCTTAAGTACCAGTTGTGTGTGTGTGTATATGTGCACATGTATGTGTGTGTATTCCTAATATGCTGTATATACTTCTGGGGATGTGAGAAGAATATTCATATTTTTAAATAGTTCTGATTAAGGATTTTAAGTAGTATATTACTCATCTATTTTCCCATTATTTACCACTATTATCCAATATGGACTAAAGACAAATATTTATCTAGTAATGGGTCAAATATTATGGACAAGTTAAAATGATTTGATAATTCACTAACAATTAATTTGCTCTTATATATATCTGATTAAATAGCTGTTCTTCTTCACAAAAAATTGGACACAACTTGGCAACTGAACAACAGCAACCCTTTTTTTATGATCCAATGGATACCAAATTGATTAGATGTGTTGTTTCACTTTATTCTCTCATCACTGAATTATACAGATGTTGTAAGTTGTAAAAGCTGCCGGAAAAGGTCAGTTTCATTCCAATCTCAAAGAAAGGCAATGGCCAAAGAATGCTTAAACTACCGCACAATTGCACTCATCTCACATGCTAGTAAAGTAAGGCTCATATATTTAAGTTGGATTTAGAAAAGTCAGAGGAACTAGAGATCAAATTGCCAACATCAGTTGATCACTGATAAAGCAAGAGAGTTCCAGAAAAACATCTACTTCTGCTTTATTGACTAGGCCAAAACCTTTGACTGTGTGGATCACAACAAACTAGAAAATTCTTCAAGAGATGGGAAGACCACCTGACCTGCCTCCTGAGAAATCTGTATGCAGGTCAGGAAGCAACAGTTAGAACTGGACATGGAACAATAGACTGGTTCCAAATCAGGAAAGGAGTTCGTCAAGGCTGCATATTGTCACCCTGCTTATTTAACTTCTATGCAGACTTCCTCATAGCTCAAACAGTAAAGAATATGTCTGCAATGCAGGACACCAGGGTTTGATCCCTGAGTTGGGAAGATCCTCTGGAGAAGGGAAAGGCAATCCACTCCAGTATTCTTGCCTGGAGAATCCTATGGACAGAGAAGCCTTGTGGGCTATAGTCCATCGGGTTGCAAAGAGTCAGACATGACTGAGGGACTAACACTTCACTTTTTGATGCAGAATACATCATGTGAAATGCTGGGCTGGATGAAGCACAAGCTGGAATCAAGATTATTGGGAGAAATATCAATAATCTCAAATATGCAGATGACACCACCCTTATGGCAGAAAGCAAAGAAGAACTAAAGAGCCTCTTGATGAAACTGAAAGAGGAGAGTGAAGAGTTGGCTTAAAACTCAACATTCAGAAAACAAAGATTATGGCATCCAATCCCATCACTTCATGGTGAATAGATGGAAAAACAATAGAAACAGTGAGAGACTATTTTGGGGGCTCCAAAATCACAGCATATCATACTGCAGCCATGAAATTAAAAGACACTTGCTCCTTGGAAGGAAAGCTATGATCAACCTAGACAGCATATTAAAGAGGAGAGGCATTACTTTACCGACAAAGGTCCCTGTAGTCAAAGCTATGGTTTTTCCAGTAGTCCTGCATGGATGTGAAAGTTGGACTATAAAGAAAGCTGAGCACCAAAGAATTGATGCTTTTGAACTGTGTTGTTGAAGAAGACTCTTGAGAGCCCTTTGACTGCAAGGAGATCCAACCAGTCCACCCTAAAGGAAATTAGTCCTGAATATTCATTGGAAGGACTGATTTTGAAACTGAAACTCCAATACTTTGGCCACCTGATGCAAAGAACTGACTCACTAGAAAAGACACTGATGTTGGGAAAGATTGAAGGCAGAAGGAGAAGGGAACGACAGAGGATGGCATCACTGACTCTGTGGACATGAGTTTGAGTAAGCTCTAGGAGTTGGTTATGGACAGGGAAGCCTGGCATGCTGCAGTCCATGGGATCGCAAAGAGTCATACACGAATGAGTGACTAAACTGATTGAGTGACTGTAACTTGCAAAACTTCCTGAAAAAGACTCTGTTCAGCTATTCTGATTAAAATAATACACTCATTATTTTTGCATTTTAATATGCTTTGCAGTTTTTTTTTGTTGTTGTTGTTGAATGCCAGATATGATATACTAAGTCAAAGGAACTCAGGAAATTAAGCCTGCAGTAGTGTGTTGCTAAGGTGTCAAGGGAGGGGAAGTGTTTTATGGTTCTAATATTGAGTTTCTGTCTTTTAGTTAGGCTGTACTTCTGGACCATGAATTTGACATGTGCTTCTCAATTCAACCCCCTGCCCTCCCCATCCTTAGGTAAGACAAGATAGCTAGAGGGGGCGGGAGTTTCCTTTCTTCACATTGATTAGGCTTTGATAACAACATGTTTGGTTCCAGTTAACTAGGTTCTCCTGAGGCTAGGCCTAGTTAAGAACAGAATGCTCAGGCTTATTTCAAAATGATTATTTTTCCCCTCCTTTGGCTGGAAATCTAAGGGGAATTTTCTCTTATCTTCACTGTTAGTTACTGGTAAAACTCACAAAAACAAACCCGTTTTCCCTAAGATTGGTTCCCCCTCTGGAGTTTTTAACTCTCAGATTTTTCTACCTGAACTTTTAGAAATTTTTTCAGTTACAATTTAAATTTTGCTACACTAATATTGGTTCCTGCAGAACTTTCAGCTCACAGATTTCTGGTCCAGTAGGTTGTGCCTATCCATCTCTCCAATTCTGGGGGCAGTGGTTTGCCTTGTGATCTTACTTCTCTAGATCTAAGAGAAGATTAGTTGATTTTTCAATTTGTTCAAATGTTTGCTTCTTGTTAGGACAGAGTGATAACGTTCAAGCTCCTTACATACCAGACCAGAAGCAGGAGATTTATTCTCATTACTTTTCAAAATCAAAGTAATAAGTATTCATGTTTAAAACGTCAAATACACCTCTAAAGCTTAAAATGAAAACCAGTTCCCCCCCACTACCCTCCTTTTGCTGCTCACCTATCCAGATTCGCAATTTCCCAGGGAAACAACTTTCCACACTTGAAAATGTTTCTTCTGACTAAACCTCCATTTCTTCTGAATCATCTCCTCAGAAGGATTTTTTAAAAAAAATTTATTTTAAAATTTTATATCTGGAAAATTTAATAAGCTGTCAGTTGTATAAAAAAATAGATTAGGTCTCAAAATTCAACACTGCCTCATTCTTAACCCCTACCCTTAGAATTTATATAATCTACTTTGATTGAATTAATTATCTTTATTATATAACTTTGTATATGTGGTTCATAGCAGGGCCATATAGTAAGCTATGATTGCATTTCCTTTCTTTCCCTTCTTTCTTTTCTTTGACTACTCTTCTAAAGTTAGAAAGTTGCCTCATGTTTCCTAAATTATTTATTTACTTACTTGGTTTCTATCCAGGTATTTTCTCTCCAAACTGATAGAATTGTGCAACTGCTCTCAGGATAAACACACCAATTGTATTATTTTATCACTGACATCTGTTGGCTCTTTTCCATTAATGCAAGGTAAATTGATTTGCCCTATTTGCCAGCTATAGGGTTAGTATCATCTTGGGTATTCCCTTGATTCTGTACCATCCTCTTTCTTGATTAATTCATTCTTGGGTCTATGCATTCTATTGTTGTTGCTTGTTCCTTTGAATGTCCTTGAATGTCCACTGTGATCTTGGAATGCCAATTCACATTTAAGAATGAAGTGAAAAGAGCTGATGAGGAGTTCTATATTAAAGATTTGACTTTTGGATTTTAGACATTTTGCAGAGAAATTGGACAGGACCTAGTTGTTTGTTTGTTTGTTTGTTTGACCACAAAGTTTTAATCTCTATGGATTTTGATCTCTTAACCCAGTTTCTTCTGAAAAATCTGGCAGTTGGTGTTTTGAGAGACAAGTGGTAGGAAATGTCTGAGAGGCTTATTGTTTAGCATTTCCACTTTCAGGTATAGCCTGTGTTTTCAGTAAAACACCTTACCTTTTTCATCTTTGCCTTTCACTGTGTCTGATAGCTTTGAATTTCTCTTCCTGGTGAGTTGTCTGCTTTTGTTTCTTTTTTTTCCCCCCTCCCACTGATTTGATATCATTCAAATAACTTGATTTTATTCTTCCTTCTTTCCTTCCTTCTCTTCTTTCTTCTTTTATTTTTCAGTTTATATATTTCTTTATGTTTTGTTATCAAATAGTTCAAGCTCCAAAGTAAATTAAGGCCATTAGTTAGCTAAAAAAAATCCTCAAAGAGTAAAAGTAATTTAGGCTGATCATATTATTCAAAAGCAACAGTATCAATAAAAGATCTAAGAATTCTCTTTTGAAAAATAATGAAACCTCTATTAATGCAGCAATTTTAATTTTAGATTCCTAATTAACTCTTAATTCTAAAGGTGGTGAAGTGCCTAAAGCGTCAAAGAGTAAGGATGCTGTAATTGTATTTTTTTTGAAACTATAATAATTAACATTTAATTCATTAATGTATTGCTGAGGCAGAGTTACTCAACTTGATATTCAGAATATACTTATAATCTTTTCTTCTCAAGCAAAAGAAATAATATTTTGTTGTAAATATCAATGCCATATGCTTTATTTTAAATTTTCATTGTTAGTTCATAACATTGAAATAATATTATCACTGGATGATTTAAGAGGTTAAGTTTAGCAGTATTCTTGCCTGCAGAATTCCATGGACAAAGGAGCCTGGGAAGGCTACAGTCCACGGGGTTGCAATGAGTCAGATATGACTGAGTCACTAACACTTTCACTTTCTTTTATATTTTTATTTCATTAGAATTTGAAGTATTTGGTTGCTTATTTTAAAGAAGAAAGCCCCAGTTCTATTTTTACTGTTTTGGGGCTGATGAAATCCTGAATATTAATGAAGAAGCTATTTTGTAACTTGAACTACTTCTTTAATAAAATTTTGTTGGTTCTCATATTTATTCTTGTCTATAGAAACTAAGATAATATTCCTCAACCAGGAAGAAGTACCATTGAAGTAACAGATAATCAAGTTTAATGTTCTTCAGCAAGATTTTTATAAATGAAACATTTTTGGCATTCGCTACTTCAAGCCTTTGGGACTTCTGTCCATTTCTCTTAGACTCATGTCCTTCTTGTGCCCAGAAGATCTATGACTTCAGAATACATGGAAAGCTGCAATTTTCCCTTAGAAATATTGTTTGTAATATCCTTCTTTTCCATTTTTCCCATCCTGCCTTATCTTCAGCACCCTTTATGAGCCTCTTCATCTTACTTTCTGACTCTATCCCTTTCCCTTCCAAATGAGTCCTGCATTTGTTTGTCTTTAGATCTTCTTAAAGAACGCTTCTATTGAATATACAATGGTTGCCTGGTGGCTCAAACGGTAAAGAAGCTGCCTGCAATGCAGGAGACATGAGTTCGATCCTTGGGTCAGGAAGATCCTCTGGAGAAGGGGATGACAACCCACTCCAGTGTTCTTCCCTGGAGAATTCCATGAAGAAAAGAACCTGGTGGGCTACAGTCCATGGGGTCACAAAGAGTTGGACACAATTGAGCAACTGACACACACAGCCAAGGGGGCGGCAGAGTAGGGAAGGGATGGATTGGGAGCTTGGGATTAGCAGATGCAACTATTACACATGGTATGAATAAATAATAATGCTATACTATATAGCACAGGCAACTTATCCAATATCTTATAATAATCATGAGAAGAATATGAAATATATATATACTTCAATCACTTTGCTGTACAGCAGAAATTAACACAACATTGTAAATCAATAATACCTCAACAAAGTAAAACTTTTACAAAAGAATGCTTGTATTAAATTACCCTAAAAACATCATTGCTTCTTATTTCATTCCAAATTCATTACATGTTAAACTTCAAGTTTCCCTGAATGATTCTTAATATTCCTTTTTAATTATTGCCATACTGCTGTTTCTACAATTCAAAATTTCATACCTATGTTTTCACCATTTGTTTACTCTTTGTTGTTTGTTTTCCTTTAGAAAATCCTTCATTTTCCTTGAAGTTTCCAAGTCTTACCTGGGTGTCAAATGCAGACAAATTTCTAACTTTTGTGTACATATATGTGATTTAATCCATAATTGATGTCTTTACTCTGAGTTATCATAAATAAAATACTTTTCAGGTAAAATCTTATATTCTTTACTTATAGCATTATTTTGCCTTTCCTTCCATTCTTCTATTTCTTCCTTCTTTCCTCCCTTTTCACTCTCTTTTCCTCCTCTGTCCTTTTCATTCCACCTGCACTAACTAATACCACACAAATTATAATTATTGTACATGGTAACATGCCAATCATACATTTTCTCCTTTTGCCTTTCAGTTACTGAACCCCCTGACTTTTAACTGAGCAAATGACACCGCACTTATATGTGGGATGTGATTAAGTTTCAGCCACTTGGATACAAAGAAAAGTGACATGTTAGGTTTATGGTCCACATTCTTGCACTTTACTCCTTTTTCCCTTCCAATGGGATAAAATATACAGAATTATTTTACCTGAGGAGAAGGACATGGCGCCCACTTCAGTACTCTTGCCTGGAAAGTCCCATGGATGGAGGGGCCTGGTAGGGAATAGTCCATGGGGTCACGAACAGTGGGACACGAGTGAAGTAACTTAGCAGCAGCAGCAGCATTTTACCTCAGCCAGCTCTGTCCATGCAGAAGAAGACAACCTCATAGAATGGGTATGATTTACAATAGACCTTGAAAAAGGAGTGCTTTATTAATTTGTATCAAGTATATTATTCCATTCTATATTTTTTTTAGGTGAAGAGACTACATCTTTTATTTCAATATTTATAACTGTGTAGCAAGTTTTTGCTCAAAACTCTTGTTCACATAAAAAGGTAATGTTCATTATGATTTAAATTATTGTTAGGGTTTATGTAGAAATGGTATTCATTAAGGATTAAAACTTTAAATTGAAGTAGATTTTCAAAGTGGATTTTTAAGTTAACATTGCTTGCTTGCTTAGTCACTTCAGTCGTGTCTGACTCTGTGCGACCCCATACAAAGCAGCCCACCAGGCTCCCCCGTCCCCGGGATTCTCCAGGCAAGAACACTGGAGTGGGTTGGCATCTCCCTTTCCAATGCATAAAAGTGAAAAGTGAAAGTGAAGTTGCTCAGTCGTGTCCAACTCTTAGCAACCCCACGGACTGCAGCCTACCAGGCTCCTCTGTCCATGGGATTTTCCAGGCAACAGTACTGGATTGGTTGCCATTGCCTTCTCTGAAGTTAACCTTGGTCAGTAGTAAAATTTGTCTGGATAAATAGAAACATCTAACAAGTACTTGCTATATATGAGATATACTTTATCTTACATGTATCAAGTTATAAGTATCTCTTTAAAAACCTGTGAAATTCTTATTATTTCCAATTTTGTATAAGTGGATGGCCAGGAAATACTAAATAATTTTCCCATGGTCATACTGTTGGTAAGAGGAAAACATGGTATTTGAATATATTAATGCTAGATCTAGATTCTACCTTCTTAACTAGTGTGCTGTATTGAATGGGTACAATATAGATTTCAATCCATGGAACCAAATCTCACAGTCAATTAACTACTCTACCTGTAACTCAGATCAAGAAATTTATCTGTAAGTAAAACACTGAAGTAAAACAAGTTGCACAAAATCACCCTAGGAAAGTGAAAGTTGAGAAAGTAAAACAGGAATTTTGTATTTATTTTAGAGAAAAAAAGAATATTAGAGAGAATTTTTATGGAGACATATTTCAGGTTTTCATTTTTGCCCCATAAAAATTACATCTTAGAAAACTGTTTACTTGGATTGAGGACTAAAGTAGTTTAGGACATGCAACCTGAAAATTCACCACTTTGTACATTGATTGTTTTGAGCTGAAGGCACTTGAAAAACACAACATGCAGGGAGAAACTTTCTCTGAACTCCCTTTTCTTTTTTTTGCCTAAAGACAAATTCTCTAGAAGAAATCCAGTTGTCATAAATCCCTCCCCAGGTGTTTCATAAACCAGAGAAGATTGACTCTTATCACAGAAGAGGAGCCTAGAGGTGAACATCACATCCAGAAAACTTTGTCACAAACTATCCTAGCTCCCATCAATTTTACTGGGGCCTGTTTATTTTTCCTAAGATTTATTGACTCTTTCCTAAGTCACCTACATCTCCCTTCCCTTTCCTCTATTAACATGGAATATAAGCTTGCAAATCTCACTTTTTTTGGGGGGGCGGGGCAGGGGTATTCACTTTTTTCCTGATGCCCTTGTACATTTAATATTAAAAATTAATACACTTGTAGACCTCTTAGTCTGCCATTTATCAGTTTATTTCATAACCCCAGCAATTGTACCTAAGAGGATGGACAGAAAATCTTTCCTTTCCTATATCATTTCAATTCAGTCACTCAGTCGTGTCTGTCCTTTGCAACCCCATGAACCGCAGCACACCAGGCCTCCCTGTCCATCACCGACTCCTGGAGTCCACCCAAACCCATAACCATCGAGTCGGTGATGCCATCTAATCATCTCATCCTCTGTCATCCCCTTCTCCTCCTGCCCTCAATCTTTCCCAGCATCAGGGTCTTTTCAAATGAGTCAGCTCTTCATCAGGTGGCCAAATTATTGGAGCTTCAGCTTCAACATCAGTCCTTCCAATGAACATCCAAGACTGATCTCCTTTAGGATGGACTGGTTGGATCTCCTTGCAGTCCAAGGGACTCTCAAGAGTCTTCTCCAACACCATAGTTCAAAAGCATCAATTCTTCTGTGCTCAGCTTTCTTTATAGTCCAACTATCACATCCATACATGACCACTGGAAAAACCATAGCCTTGACTAGATGGACCTTTGTTGGCAAAGTAATGTCTCTGCTTCCCTATATGATCATGCTTAAATATTCAACCACCTTCTGCATATTCTGATCTTCCAAATAACAAATCTCTGCCAAGAATTGATACGTTCAATGGGTGGCAACAAACTTAGAATTCAGATACCTCCTAACAAGCCTGTAATTCTTTTGATTCTCATTGTTTGTTTTTTAAGCAAATTGTGTCTACTTTCTGACTGATGGGGAAGCATCTGGCATGTCTTTATTTTTTTCCTTATTTTTAAAGGATGAATTTTTAAGAAAACCATTGAAGATTCTTAACCACCAGTTTAAATGCCTTAACCAAGTTGAACTTTTTTGAGTCCTACTTACTCAATATCTTTATCTGTGCCATTTTCTCTGGAAAGACTTTTCTTTCACTAATTAAATATGGCTGAAGTTTCAAATTTCAGCTCACATCAAGCTAGCCACTGCCAACCCTCAAAACTACCCAATCATATCACAGCCATTGATCTAAAAATACAGGAAGGGTTATGTTCCTCACTTGCATACATTGTTTCAAACATTTTGCTTTTAGAATAGAGACCAAAATCCAGTATTTAGGCCTGGGAAGCTCTTTATGGTCAGCCATCCTCTGTCTTCCCAGATACAAAATGATCTGTTCTGTTCTTCACTTTAAGTGTCTTACTAGTAGTAGTGTTAGTCACTTAGCTGTTTGATTCTTTGCGACCCCATGTACTGTAGCCCACCAGGCTCCTCTGTTCATGGAATTCTCCAGGCAAGAATGCTGGAGTGGGTTGCCATGCCCTTCTCCAGGGGATCTTCCTCATCCAGGGATTGAACCCATGTCCCCTCCCTTGGCAGGCAGATTCTTAACCACTGGACCACAAGTTTAAATGCCTTAGCCAGGTTGAACTGTTTTGAGTCTTACTTACTCAAAATCTTTATATGTGCCATTTTCCCTGGAACAATTTTTCTTCCACTAATTAAATACTGTTTATGTTTCAAATTCTAGCTCATATATCACATTCTAAGGAAAGTTTTCACTGATCTGATAAACAAGTTAAACTTTTCCTATTATTCACTTTCCTTACTCCAGTAACTTTATTCAACACAATTAATCACAGTTTAAAATATGTTAATTCATATAATCATTTGACTAATGTCTGCCTCCTCCAGTCAGTAAGTTTCTGGACAGGAGGGATTGTATTATCTTACTTAAGATTTTAAGATGCCCTAGCAGAGCATGACTTATGTTAGGTATACAGTAAATATTTATTGAATAAATTAAAGAATAGGAATTGAGGAGAGTATACAACTTAGTTTTTAAACAATGAGAAAATAAATTGTGTAATGAGGAAATACTAGATATGCAGATCTCCTAAAATTCATAGAAAAATAATTCATTGTTAAAAGTAAACTAATTTTTTTTATTTTAAATTGCATGAACAACAACAATTGAAGGCAGGAGGAGAAGGGGACGAGAAAGGATGAGATGTTTGGATGGCATCAGGAGTTGGACAGGGAGGCCTGGCATGCTGTAGTCTGTGGGGTTGCAAAGAGTCAGACACGACCGAGCGACTCAACTGAACTGAACTGAACTGAACTGAGTAACCTGATGAAAAAGTGAATAATTAAGATCAAACCTGTCACAAGCAGTTCTTTTCTTATAAACTCATTTTCTGTGTCTAGAATGAAAATGAAGGGGGTTATTGTACCTGTACAAAGTGTGTGTTGGAGGAGATGGTGCTACAGAAGGAAAAAGATGATCCTTACTAGGGTGGATCAGCTGTCCGAGTATTCAACACATTTCCCTCTTATCCACTCTATGCCTGTACACAGAACTGATTCCAATTTAATCCTAAATAAATTTAAAAAATAATTAAATGTACAAGTTGGTAAATTCTATTTTGGTTTCCAAGAGCATGTGCAGAACTATTCAGGACAGTAAATTCTTGCAACCAAAGTGTGAAAACTTAAAGGAAGTGAGAAAAAAATAATAGAAATATTACTCTGAAAAATATCATTGTTATAAATATGAACATTTGCTTAGTCCACAAAAATATAAATAAAATCTAAAACTTTCTTTAAATTATTAAAATAATAATAGAAATGCTCATTCACTGCTCTGAGGGCCAGATTTTGGCAATGGGGTATTGACAATGTCCTCCTGGCAGAGGCAATAAATATATGCATAACAAGATGTGGCCTGAGGTAATGGAAGCAGGAAAAGTCAAGCATGATTTCAGAGACACACCAGAACTTTATTAAATTTATTTACATATCAGGCAATTTTTTGATGCTTCATTGTTTTAAAGTGTTAGTCATATATGATATGATGTATGGCAAAACCAATACAATATTATAAAGTAATTAGCCTCCAATTAAAATAAATAAATTTATATAAAAAAATAAAGTGTTAATCACTCAGTCGTGCCTGACTCTTTGCGACCCCATGGACTGCAGCCTACCAGGCTCCTCTGTCCATGGGATTTCTAGGCAAAGGGTACTCGAGTGGGTTGCCATTTCCTTCTCCAGGGGATCTTCCCAACCCGGGGAATCAAATCCGGGTCTCCTGCACTGCTGAGAGATTCTTTACTGACAACATGCCCATAAATTCTTGCTTGGGTGAAGCCAAGATAGAAATATGGCCCATTCCTAAAGTAATCTAGTACTATGGGATAAGTATGAAGTATTTCTAAATCAGTGTCTGGTACTAAATGACAGATAAGCAAATAGCAACAGAATTCCATCCATTTTTTAATGACTTCCTTGGACAGATATTTGCCTTAGGATTTTTTCTGAATGAACCATGAAGATACAGGTTTTATCAAATGAGTTCTTGATGGAAAAGTCAGCTAAGAAGTCAGTAACATTTGCTTATGGACACTAACTCTTTTAGGTCCTTTTTTATCCCATGAGGAGAGAGGCTTGCACGGATGAGAGTAGATATATTTTAAATGGCCCTATTGTAAGGTACTCTTGCCAGGAGAATCCCATGGATGGAGGAGCCTGGTAGGCTACAGTCCATGGGGCCGCTAAATCAGACACGACTGAGCGACTTCACTTTCACTTTTCACTTTCATGCATTGGAGAAGGAAATGGCAACCCACTCCAGTGTTCTTGCCTGGAGAATCCCTGGGACAGGGGAGCCTGGTGGGCTGCCGTCTATGGGGTCGCACAGAGTCAGATATGACTGAAGCGACTTAGCAGCAGAAGCAGTGTAGAGTCAGCTAGCTTATTATGCACTAAAGAAACTTTAGGTTGCAGAGTAGTTTTCTTCCTTTAATACTTTGAAAGAAGTACAGATTGTTTCCTGGAGGTGGAAAATGTCTATATGGTTGTACAATTTTCTGTAGTTTTCAAATACATTGAAAATATATTCCTTTTCCTTAAAAAAATTATTTCTATCAACATAAGCATTTTGTGGTAAATCACAATGAAGCTAGCTACATAAGAATGATATATCTTAAATATATAATAATATCAAACAGTTTCTTTAAGCTAGGGGATTGCATATTTTTGAATAAAAATATTCTACTTGACAATTTTTCATTAAGAGGAACTTGAGAATATTTGTAAAATTGTTCCTATAAATAATGTCCTTTGTTTCAAAGTATAATGTGATTTTCATTTTAAGCCACCTGACTATAATGCTTTGAATATTCCCTTGGACCAGATTACAGACTGAGAAGGTTGGAATAAAGGGAGTGTGCAACTTTGTCTCAATCTTCCAAGAAATTTTACACAGGGAGTTTTTTTTCTTGATGTTAACCAAAAGTGTTGAGATTATGAAGTTAGAAGAATCATAGAAAGAATCAAGTTAAATGATTAAGTTGAATAATGAGACAAAAAACCTAAAAGGCAAAACAGTTGTGATTTTTATTCATCCAGTGATGGTATCTGTAAAACCTGTCATAAAGAATTCTAATTAAAAAGAATAACCTATCCACTCATAAAGAGCACACACAGAACAGAAGAATATTATTTTGGAAGAATATTAGTACAGTATGAACTGGAAGATGAAAATGTTCTTTTGATATCCGGTGTCAGTTACTCACTATACCTCATGAAAAATACTCATTTTCACTTCATGTTCCATTTTTATTAAACATCAGTGTGGGGCAAAGTCTACATTTTAACTTACTAGTTATAATTAAGGAGATAAGTTATGGCAAAATAGGACTGACTCAAAGGAAATCTGTTGCATTGTACACAGATTTTGACCCTGGGTTCTAATTCCAATCATTTTACTTTACGTGGACTCTGTCCTTAATTAAGACACTTCAGCTCTCTCTGTACTAATTTGATTATCTGAAAAGTACATGAGTGATTTCAGTAAAATCTAGAATCCTTTCTAGCTTCAGTTGTTTAATACTGAATGTAGATATCAAGAACAAACTAGTGACTTCCAGTGGGGAGAAGGAAGTGAGAAGGGATGAGATAGGAGTATGGGATTAAGTGGTACAAACTATTATCCATAAAGTAAATAAGTACCAATGATATATTGCATAACACAGGGAATATAGCCAAATTTGAAACTAGCTTTCAATGGGGCATAATCTATAAAAAATACTGAATCTCTACATTGTATACTTGAAACAAATGAAGAAATTCGCCCAGTCGTGTCTGACTCTTTTCGACACCATGGACTGTAGTCCACCAGGTTCCTCTGTCCAGTGAATTCTCCAAGCAAGTATACTGGAGTGGCTTGCATTTCCTTCTCCAGGGGATCTTCCTGGTCCAGGGATTGAACCTGGGTCTCCTGCATTGCAGGCACCAGGGATGTAAATCAACTATGCCGCAGTTAAAAAAAATACTGACTGTGTCTCACCAGCAACCATGATGAATGACTCAGCTTCTAGAATATTCTCATCATTTTAGTGAGTAACCACTTTAGTTTTAGCTCGTTACATCATAATTTTCAGCACTGGATTAACGTTTATATTCAGTAAGGATTTGTACCAGCTCAGTCTCAGACCATAGTTTTAATAATGTTAGAGAAATAATGTATCCATGCCAACAGAAACATTCCTCCAGACTAATATAGAATCGAGAACACAATATGTAACTGGGTAAGCATTAACAGATCTATATGCATATAAGGAATCACAACAGTGACTATGAAGTTGGAACAAAATTTCACATATGTTATACATAAGTAAAGATGATAGAAAAAGGATTCACTATCTTGTTGAGAGACTAAGGGCCTTACTTTCTCATCCTCTCCCATACATTTCATGAGGACCCTCTGAGCTATTTAAAGGTACATTTTGACATAGGTGAAAGTCATCTGGCCTGTAACTTTAGAGATAGTTCTATATTGTGAATACTGGAGAATTGACTTAATTCTTAGACAAATTTGTCTCTGTTCCAAAAATTATTATGACTTAAATTTATTATGTTTCCAAGGGAAGATACACACACATAGATATGGGAGAATTGGTCTAATAGCCCTTTATAGTAGAGAAAATCATTTTTATTTTCTCAAAGTATAAAGAAACTCATTTGAGTTTAATTATTTTGGCTTCAAAAAAATAACACAGAGTCTTATTTTGAAACTAGAATTTCAGTGGAAACATCATATATAATCACAAAGGGTAAAGTGCAAAGCAAACACCACCAAATAGGACTTCAGCGTAGGAATTAGTTGTTGGCATTGTATAATAGTGCCACAAATTATCATTCTCTTTGTTTCATATTAATGTTATTTTAAGTACATTTGCCCACAACCTCCTCTGGCTTGACACTTATCCAATCTTGAAAAAGAAAAACTCTTTCTTCATTGTTCTAATTCTTTGTTGTTCAATAAAGATAAAATTTAAGCTACGTGTGGAATTTTGAATTTTCTAGTATCTACATTAAAAGTAAAAAGAAAAACATGTAAAATTAACTTTAGCAATGCTTCTTATTTAGTCTAATGCTGCTGTTAAGTAGCATCAGTCGTGTCTGACTCTGTGCGACCCCATAGATGGCAACATACCAGGCTGCCCCATCCCTGGGATTCTCCAGGCAAGAACCCTGGAGTGGGTTGCCATTTCCTTCTCCAATGCATGAAACTGAAAAGTGAAAGTGAAGTTGCCCAGTCGTGTCCGACTCTTAGCGACCCCATGGATTGCAGCCCACTAGGCTTCTCCATCCATGTGATTTTCCAGGCAAGAGTACCGGAGAGGGTTGCCAGTGCCTTCCCCCTTATTTAATCTAATATTTCTCAAATACTGCCACATCAATAAATAATCAATATAAAAAGTATTGAGATATTATATTTTTAACCAAATCTTTGTAATATGGTGTGTATGGTATTAATACATTTATAGCACCTCTTGATAGAGATCATAAACATTTCATATGCTCAGTAGGCACATGCAACTAGTGGCTGTCATATTAGCACAATTCCACTCAAATACATAAGGAATATGTGATGTGTGCTCTGTGATGATGGCATACATAGAATTTTATTCTGGGAGTTTAGGTTACAGGCCAATGAGATTATATTTTTCAATTTCTATTGTTGTGGTTTGTGGTTAATAACTACAAACATTCTTTTCTAGCCCCTGAGTTCCAAAGTGAGAACCAGACTCAAGTTTCATATAGATAGAAATCAAGATATCAGCTTCAATTAAAAAAAAAAAGCAGCATTGTATAATACAGCTTAGATCTGTAGCTTTATTACACTTCCCAGTCCTGGTCACTAGGACCAGCTTCAGTGCTGTCTGTCTGCATGGGGATATAACTGAACTCTCCCTCAAGTGTGCTTCCCTTGGACAAGAAGAAAAGAGGATGGGTTCTGTCTCCTTGCAATAATCAGATTTTTTAAAATCCCTCTTTTTTTTTTTTGAGGAAGGAGGGAATTTGAAAAAAAAAAAAATTTTTTTTCCAATACCATTTTGCCTTAGGGAACAGAATGAACAGGAGAATAGTAAGTCTGTAAAGCTATTCCTAAATTCCCAAGAGAAATAAGATTCTATTATGGAGAACTATGCAGCACCATTTTAGAAGGAGGTACACAAAAAGGTTTTAGTTAGAATTATGAGTGATTTTTATGTCTAGAAGTAGGAAAAAATACAAATCTATGTTAGAAGAGGAAGGTTAAAATTCTTTTAACTAAAATTACAGATGAGTTTATTTGAATATTTACCATACCATGCTAATTAAAAAAACAACAATTTCTTTTCCCATTTAGGTTATTACTGAAATCGAAAAACAATAGGCCCATATATATGTATAACTGAAGCACTTTGCTGAATGCCTGATACTAGCACAATATTGTTAATTAACAATACTCCATCATAAAATAAAAATTAAGATAATAACAACATGCATATAGTGTATCTATTTAACTTTCCAGGTCTCTGTTTCCTACGACCTTAAGGAATCTGTCAGAAAATGACTGATTAGACTGAAAATAAGTGCCCTGGGCCAGACATATGTTGTTAGGGTGACTTGTCTATTGTTAATTACAGCTCAGTGAAAAATGTTTCATGCCCCAAAGTGTGTAAGCGGCCTATTGAAGCTTGCTTTTTTATTCTTTTTTTCAATGCTGAACAATCAGTGACCAACTGATATGACTTAAAGAAACTGGTTTCTTCTATTTGTCCTTAGTAGTTTTTTTATGTTGAAAGTAGCCAAACAAACTAAATTCAAGTTCAGCTTTGCCTGATCGCCCTCCCCACCTGATAAATGATTATCAAGTACAATCACAAAAATATCTGAATGGGGAAGAAAACAAATGCATTGGTTATTATTTTTCTTTAGTTTTCAAGTTTTATTCTTTTTTATTTTTTAATTCAGTATTTTTTTTTCCAGCTCATCAAAAAAGATAATAGGATCTGATATTCAGTCAAATCTGAGGTTATCTGTTTTGAACAATCATTAAACAAATCATTTAAACAGTCATTTTTAAAAAATCATTGAAGTTGGGGATTAGAAAACTATAGGTAGTTTTCAGAGAATGTAGCAGATAAATTGTTAAGGCCCTACATAACTGACACACTGAGTTCTGAGAGGAAGTTGACCTGAGAGAGAATGGAGGGCCACTGGAAACTTTATGACTGAACAATTTTTGTGGAGATCATACTTTATTTCTTCTATGACTTGATACCATTATATAACACCCTTCCTTCATGTCTTTATTCCATCTCTACTAAATACCACCCACTTATTCAAAATCACCTGATAATACTTTCCCCTAAATGGGAGTGTTAACCCAAACCTTCATCTGACTCTTGGCAGATGTCAAGTCAAAAGAAACAATCAAGCCAAAAGAAGAAGGGATTTATTACTCGCAGCAAGTAAGTAGAACACAGGGAGCTTTCTCAAAGCTGTGACATGAGCCAGCACTGCATTGACTTTTCTTCTTTTCTGAACATATATACCAGAGATGAAAAGCAGTGTGAAACTTGTGAAATATTTGGATATAATTAAAGGCAGTGAATTATTTTAATGGCTATGTTTGTATTCTTACTATGTGACTTACATGCTAGACACACTAGTGACATCAATATAAGATATTCAGTCTTGACTTTAAAGATTTCAAATCTTATCAGCTAGATTGTAATATGGGGACAAAATGTGTTAACATGAAGGAGGGCACTCTTCTCACAAAATATCTTCAGAAACTTTCTTTAGAAATCTGAAGGAAGAAGAACATCTTTCTTCCTTCAATGTAACACAGATTGACTGCAAAGAAAATCTTTGCAAAGGAAATGACTAATGGGAGTTTCAGGTAATTCCTCACTTGATCTGCCCAAATAAATTTTAATTTAATAAAAAAAATCAATTTCCATCTATTCTTTGGCATATTATAGACAAAGTTTAAAAACCTGATAACCTAAATGTCTAAAAAATATCTGATGCCTGACAAAGCAATGAAAAATGTACAGCTGATTCTTGAACAACTTGGGGGTCAGGGACACTGACCCTCTGAAGAGTTTAAAACCCACATGTAACTTTGGACTTCCCCAAAAACTTATCCACTCCTAGCTTACTGGTGATTAGAAGCCTTACCAGTAATATAAATGGTTAATTAACAGATATTTTGTATCATATATATTTATATACTGTATTCTTACAATAAAGTAAGCTACAGAAGAGAAGATGTTATTAAGGAAATGAGGGAGAAAATACATTTATAGTATTGTAATGTATTTATTAACAGAAATTTATATTATCTGTCTATAAGATGAATCATCTCTCAATACCTACATTAATAGTTATATGATACAAAACACAGTAGATGTTATACATACTACTAACACAGATTTAATCAAAATGAAAGAGATAATGTGAAAAAGATTATTTACAAGTATAACCATTTACATTGATAATGAAGAAGTAGCAATATGATCACTTTATGGACACCTAACCTAAACACTAATGAAAGTGAAAGTGAAGTCGCTCAGTTGTGTCCAACTCTTTGCAACCCCATGGACTGTAGCCTATCAGGCTCCTCCATCCATGGGATTTTCCAGGCAAGAGTGCTGGAGTGGATTGCCATTTCCTTCTCCAGGGGATCTTCCCGACCCAGGAATCGAACCTGAGTCTCCCTCATTGCAGGCAGACGCTTTACCGTCTGAGCCACCAGGGAGAGCATAAGCACTGATGAATGGATCATTATAAAATTTTCATGGTATATAACTATAAAGTATATAACACATAACATGGCACATAACAGCCATACTCATAATACAGTATTGGAAATGTTTTACATTAGAAAAATAATAATAACAAATGCCTATGATAGGCTAATGCCCAGTTTTTCCAATGGCAAGAAGGAAGCATACTACACAGTAATGTAGTTCTTTGAAAGCTAAGTTATAAAACAATAAGAAAGCTAACACATATAGACTAGTAGCTACATATATTTTATGCATTCATGACAAAAGTTTTCCTTAACATTTTTTTGGCATTTCTAGGCTATACAGTATATTTTCAAGTTTTTTTCCTAATTGTTGGAAATCTCCAAAAGAATTTCCAAAATATTTATTGAAAAAAATCTACATATGAGTGGATCCATGCAGTTCAAGCCTATGTTGCTCAAAGTTCACACTGTATTTCAAAATTTGGCATGTAGAAAATATACCTAAGCAGTTAACTCATTTTCAGGTTTGTTGATTGGGCCAGGGAAGGGTTATTGGCATGGAGAAATCGGGGATTGAGGACGGCAGGATGGTAAGAGAAAACAGAGTTAAATAGGATATCACTGTTCAATGATATCACTGTTCACCTGGTCCAACTGTGGGCCAGGCTGAACAAAAGACACTCTCACATAAGGGAATCAGAATGATGGAATTATTCGTACACAGTGGAAGAATACTATAAAACAGTTTTGCATTACACTAGGTCAGAATAGTGATACAGATATTAATTAGTGTTTTAGTGGAGAACTAGTGAGTCCTTTCGGAGAAGGCAATGGCAACCCACTCCAGTACTCTTATCTGGAAAATCCCATGGACAGAGGAGCCTGGTAGGCTACAGTCCATGGGGTCGCGAAGAGTCGGACAGGACTGAGCGACTTCACTTTCACTTTTCACTTTCATGCATTGGAGAAGGAAATGGCAATGCACTCCAGTGTTCTTGCCTGGAGAATCCAGGGACGGTGGAGCCTGGTGGGCTGCTTTGTATGGGGTTGCACAGAGTCAGACACGACTGAAGTGACTTAGCAGCAGCAGCAGCAGTGAGTCCTTTGCTACTTCTCTTGTGGCATAACTACTGAAGAATAACTCACACCAGAAATTCATTTTCAAGAAACTAACATGAAAGATAAGCTAAATATGCTGAGTAATTTTCACACTTTTTTCCTGCTTTACAATTCTTTTCATGGCATCCCTGGCTGTATCATGGTGGAATAAAACTCTTCAAGCAGAGCTTAATGTAATATAAGTACACTGGATTAAACACTCAAAAATTTACTTTTAGCCCAAATGAGTTGCAGATATTGGATGTTAGGTCTTCACATTCATTTGGGGGCAAATTACTATAAAGGAATTAATTCATTTTTGCAAGGATGACTATAATTAAATTCTTACCAGTATATGGCTCCAGAAATTACTGTAGTGCCACAATACATTTAATTTTTGCTTCCTTGCTCTTTCTTTACACACAAGTTCTCCTACGTATAAAGTGAGACCCTCATAGCTAGTAGATAGCTCACATTAAGTCGACGTATCATCATAGAGAAAGGTATTTACTGCTCACCTGTTTCAAGGCAACAATATCTTAATTGCTGGATTATGGGTAGCTTTTGAACATATGAAAATACTGAAACAAGATCTTCAGTTGTTCCTTCCTTAAGTTTCCTGAGTTGGAGAGCTTCAGACCACACATGAGTTAATTTCTATTCCTCATGGTTGAAGACTTTGAGGTCTTAGATCAAAGGATAGTGAAATCCCTTCTTAAGAAATTCCAGAGGCAAGGTGGCTTGAGGAGGTTTCAGGGACCACAAAAAACTGTAAGGATGAAGACAAAACAACAATTTCATAATTCTAGTAGTTTTGCTCCAAAGGCTTTTAGTCTTTATCCATGGTGTATTTTTCCTTATACCTCATATTCAAACTGTTTATCTCTTCATGAGTCCTACTAATATTGCCTGCCTTAGTCTCTTTTCTTTCATAGTATGTATCATCTTCAAATATATATATTAAAATATCCTTGTTTTGTAGTCAACCACTGTTTCTTCCTCACTACTAGAATATAATCTTTATCAGGACAGGACCATTTGTCTCTAATATTTCCTGACTTACATGAAATTCCTAGAATAGTGCTCACTTCATAGCAGTGCTCAGTAAATATTTATTGTTTGGCAACTCAAGGCTAACATCTGAACAAAGATATAAATGTGGTAAAGGAGCAAACCATGTGGATATCTGCAGAGACCTTGTAACAGAAAGAGGGAACAGCAAGTATGAAAAGCCAAAGATAGGAGTCACAAGCAGCAAAGATGCCAGTGTAGCTAGAAGTGAATGATGGGTAAAGTATAGGGAGGAAAGGCGCATACTAAGTGATGAAGCCTAAATTTAGGCCCAGACAGTCTGACTTAGAGGCAGACTAACATTAATAATTAGACCTCTTCCCACCTCACTTCCATACCTGGTTTGTTCAGTACACTGTAGTGGTTTAAGTCAGAGAAAAACTTGTAAAGAAAAAAAGTTCACCAGTCCAAACTCTAAACCTAAAAAAAAAAACGATGATCAAATCTCACCCACTAAGCTGATATCAAAGAATATTCTGAAGGACTCAAGTAAACTTAGGTCAAAACCAGGGGGCACTTGGTCAATTGTCTAACCAGGAATGACTCAGGGATGGACAATGAATTTTGAGTAATGACTTAGCCTGCTCTCAGCCTCCAGACAGCTGAATTTCCCATTGAGAGATGACCCCAGGGCAAAGAACCCTAATCACAATCCTAGACAAGGGGACTTCCATTTTATACTGGAAAGGGGAGGGGAGCATATTCAATGCCAGTTGTATTTCTTGTACCTCTTTTCAACTTGTAGGAAAGAAATTAGTGAGCAGTTGCTTAATGCACTGAAGATTATCTTCGATAGGTAGTGTATGGACCCAACAACTTCAAGTAAGATTCAAAGAATTAGAGGGTTTTAAAGACCTGTCTATCTCTAATAACCCAGAATATTTCCATATTATAAATATAATCCATGATTGTGGTCAACATGAAAAGTATTTTACGTATTACATTTAGGGAGAGGATGACGTTGAAATATTATCTACAAATTTAATGCTTTAAAATTGTCTTCAGTGGGTTTCTGTGTGTAAGTTTTGCTCTCTAATTAGAAAACAAATTCTTTTATTCAGTGCTGTCACTTTCCTGTCATAGCTGCTCGTCCTTCCCCAACCCCTAACAGAATGACACACCTCATATCACAGCTCTAGATATGATGAAAATCTTACTATTGGATTGACTTAGAAATGGAGAAAAAAAGCTATTCATTTAGGTAAAAATTCAGAAGAGGAAATGCAGTCAGGCAAAAACAATGAGGGCTAATATCCACTGAGCACAGTAAATGCTATACCAAGAGTTCACAATAATCTTAGGAGCCCACTCTGAGGGATGAAATAAATCTTTCCCTCTACTCTTTCTAAGTTCTTCTGGCTAGTTTAAGATTAAAATTGAGTGAGACAGATCAACAGGAGAAAATCAAACGTACTTATGTATGCACAAGGCTTCCAATAGGAATATGGGGTCCAAATACATAGTGAGCAGTTGAGGCTTATATGCCATCTGAGAGAAGGAGAAGGCAGTAGGGGTTTGGGACTTCAAAGAGAAGGAAGGCAGTTCATATGGAGATGGAAAAGCAAATGTCTGATAAACAAATGTTCACTGTACCATGAAAGACAGTGGGACACAGAGAGGACTTTGGTCTTCAGGTCTTGCTGGGCTCCCCTGCCACAATTAGCCCATATTCTTTGTAGGTATCCCTGGTGATACTGCTTTGCCTGGACCAGACTCTTCATATAAATTTTTTAGTCAGCTAGTGGGGAGGTAAAAAGATAGACTTTTTGTATCTAATCACATTAAAATAAACTTCATACCACAAAAAAGCATTTTGAGGTGGCAAATTTTGCTTTCCTATACCATGAAAATGTTTTAACTTCTTTTAAAATCAGAAGAAAAAGAAATATTTAGGTCAAAGAAAATGTTCTGATATATGGCATTAATATATGTTTTTTACTAATGTGATTATAAAATGCAATTTTCATATTTTTCTATGGAAGAAAGCAAACATATTGAGGGCCCATGGGATTCATGAAGTAACTCTGAACTCAATATATGTGTGATGTATAGGATATAAACATTGTCAAGCGTTCTGGTATAGATTTACCCACACTCATTTTTTTTTTTTTTTAAGTACCTCTCTTCTTTTAGAGTCCATCAAGAAAGTAAGGAGCTGTATGCATAAGGCTTCTACTAGGAGGTAGGGTCAGGTTGGCAAAAACATCCAGTACAGAAAGTCAGAGACCTTCAAATCCCAGCACAGGTGCCTCCTCAATCCAAGGTTTGTTTGGGTCCTTGAGCCTCAACAATGGCTTCACTGTTCACTTACGTTCTTAACCTGAGTTTGGTAGTCTGGATCTCATTTGTTGAGATTTTCTTTAAATTACTGACTTTACTTCACCCCAAACTAGCCATTTTTGCCCAGAGATGTGATCTTCAGGCTTAAAAGCAAAGGCTAATTCTAAGAAATTTCTTTCTAGAAAAGTTGTATGCTATATATCTAGATTAACCACAAAACCATATCAATTTTGAGTGAATGGGTCATGCTTCAAGTCCTGATACTGAGTGTCAGAGAAAATCAGTTCGGTTCAGCTCAGTCATTCGGTTCAGTTCAGTCAGTTCATTTCAGTTCAGTGTGTCTGACTCTTTGCGACCCCATGAATAGCAGCAGCACGCCAGACCTCCCTGTCCATCACCAACTCCCAGAGTCCACCCAAACTCATCTCCATTGAGTCGGTGATGCCATCCAATCATGCTCTGTCATCCCCTTCTCCTGCTGCCCTCAATCTTTCCCAGCATCAAGGTCTTTCCAAATGAGTCAGCTCTTCGCATCAGGTGGCCGAAATATTGGAGTTTCAGCTTCAACATCAGTCCTTCCAATGAACACTCAGGACTGATCTGCTTTAGGATGGACTGGTTGGATCTCCTTGCAGTCCAAGGGACTCTCAAGAGTCTTCTCCAACACCACAGTTCAAAAACATCAAGGCGCTCAGCTTTCTTCACAGTCCAACTCTCACATCCATACATGACCACTGGAAAAACAATAGTCTTGACTCATTGGAAAAGACTCTGATGCTGGGAGGGATTGGGGGCAGGAGGAGAAGGGGATGACAGAGGATGAGATGGCTGGATGGCATCACTGACTCGATGGACGTGAGTCTGAGTGAACTCCGGGAGTTGGTGATGGACAGGGAGGCCTGGCATGCTGCGATTCATGGGGTCACAAAGAGTCGGACACGACTGAGCGACTAAACTGAACTGAACTGAGCTGACTAGGTGGACCTTTGTTGGCAAAGTAATGTCTCTGCTTTTTAATATGAAATCTAGGTTGGTCATAATTTTCCTTCCAAGGAGTAAGCGTCTTTTAATTTCATGGCTGTGGTCACCATCTGCAGTGATTTGGGAGCCCAAACATATAAAGTCACCCATTGTTTCCACTGTTTCTGCATCTATTTGCCATGAAGTGGTGGGACCAGATGTCATGATCTTAGTTTTCTGAATGTTGAGCTTTAAGCCAACATTTTCTCTCTCCTCTTTCACCTTCATCAATAGGTTCTTTAGTTCTTCTTCACTTTCTGCCATAAGGGTGGTGTCATCTGCATATCTGAGGTGATTGATATTTCTCCCAGCAATCTTGATTCCAGTTTGTGCTTCACCCAGCCCAGCATTTCTCATGATGTACTCTGCATATAAGTTAAATAAGCAGGGTGACAATATACAGCCTTGACGTACTCCTTTTCCTATTTGGAACCAGTCTGTTGTTCCATGTCCAGTTCTAACCATTGCTTCCTGACCTGCATACAGGTTTCTCAAGAGTCAGGTCAGGTGGTCTGCTATTCCCATATCCTTCAGACTTCCCTGGTGGCTCAGATGGTTAAGCATCTGTCTACAATGTGGCAGACCCAGGTTTGATCCCTGGGTCCGGAAGATCCCCTGGAGAAGGAAATGGCAATCCACTCCAGTACTATTGTCTGGAAAATCTCACGGACAGAGGAGCCTGGTAGGCTATAGTCCATGAGGTTGCAAAGAGTTGGACATGACTGAGTGACTTCACTTCACTTCACTTCAGGATTTTCCACAGTTTATTGTGATCCTCACAGTCAAAGGCTTTGTGATAGTCAATAAAGCAGAAATAGATGTTTTTCTGGAACTCTCTGGCTTTTTCAATGATCCAGTGGATTTTGGCAATTTGATCTCTGGTTCCTCTGCCTTTTCTAAAACCAACTTGAACATCTGGAAGTTCACAGTTCACACATTGCTGAAGGCTGGCTTGGAGAATTTTGAGCATTACTTTACTAGCGTGTTGGCTTCCCTGGTGGCTCAGAGGTTAAAGCGTCTGCCTCCAGTGTGGGAGACCCGGGTTCGATCCCTGGGTCGGGAAGACCCCCTGAAGAAGGAAATGGCAATCCACTCCAGTATTCTTGCCTAGAGAATCCCATAGACGGAGAAGCCTAGTAGGTTACAGTCCACAGGGTCGCAAAGAGTCAGACATGTCTGAGCAACTTCACCACACCTTACTAGCGTGTGAGATGAGTGCAATTGTGTGGTAGTCTGAGCATTCTTTGGCATTGCCTTTCTTTGGGATTGGAATGAAAACTGACCTTTTCCAGTCCTGTGGCCCCTGCTGAGTTTTCCAAATTTGCTGACATATTGACTGTAGCACTTTCACTGCATCATCTTTTAGGATTTGAAATAGCTCAACTGGAATTTCATCACTTCCACTAGCTTTGTTCGTAGTGAAAGAAAATACTGTCCCTCAAACTGATGTAATTCTAACTAAAACAAGCTACTTCTCTGTAGTGACCTCCAAAGATCACAAAATTTCTACCTACCCCTCACAAGGGGACAGTTGAGGATGGGATATTGTTTTAATTATTATTTTTTAGATTGTTGTTACTTCATAATTCTAGCCCTTGTTCTGCAGCAGGTGTTAAGGGATCACTATACAGTATTACATTAATATTTTTTCTTATAATGAACATAAGAAATCAGGACTGAAAAATCTAATTCTAAGAGCTGTGTCTTTTTATTGCATCCTTTCATTCACAGTTGTATTCAATCACATATTTAGTTTAAAAAATCAAGATATATTCCATGTCAAGTATATCTCACATTCCTTGTATTTATTTTGTACTCTATTGGGCCTATATCTAAAGTATTCAGTGCTTCTAATGCTAAGTTGCTTCAGTCATGTCTGACTCTGTGCGACCCCATAGACAGCAGTCCATCAGGCTCCCCCGTCCCTGGGATTCTCCAGGGAAGAACACTGGAGTGGGTTGCCATTTCCTTCTCCAATACATGAAAGTGAAAAGTGAAAGTGAAGTCGCTCAGTCCTGTCCGACTCTTTGTGACCCCATGGACTGCATCCTACCAGGCTCCTCCATCCATGGGATTTTCCAGGCAAGAGTACTGGAGTGGGGTACCATCACCTTCTTCAAGTATTCAGTAATTGCTATTTTATATAACTTTATATTAAACATATTTGATAAATAAAGTTAGTTTACATCCATCTGAGAAAGGTCTTCCGTGGACTTAATGGACATTGTTAATAGGATCTATCCATTGATTTTAATTTGTCACTCTTTCCCTCTTTCTCTGGGATTGAGCTAGGATGCCTGTAAAGCTTTACACTGAGGAAATAACATCAGGCCTCTGAGTCAGGGCCTCTAAGTGGAGATTCAGAAAACAAAATTCAAGATGATACAAGTAAATCAGACAAATATAAAAATTACAGAGGTTAGAGCTTTTTCAGTACTTTGAGGATCTGCAAATTTTTTAAGGCATTCAAGGAGAGGCCAGTAGTTAATAAACAGGATTTTATTTCTTGCATTATCCAGGATATGCTATGTTATGAAACATTTGTATTGGTCATGAAAAAGACAAACTGGAAAATGTGTAGATGCTTTCACAGCCTCAGTCTTGCATCAGTACACCATTTTTATTCACATTTTATGAGCCAGAATTGGCAGTAAATTCTGCCTGGAGAGCATATGACTCTTATTTTCAGGGTAGAGTTGCCAGATTATGTATGCATAATTTATATACTCACAGGCATTCAGTTGAATTTGTACTTCAGGTAAATACAAATAATTGGCATATACTAAAATTTGTCCTCAGTTCAGTTCAGTTCAGTCACTCAGTCGTGTCCGACTCTTTGTGACCCCATGAATCACAGCACGCCAGGCCTCCCTGTCCATCACCATCTCCCGGAGTTCACTCAGACTCACGTCCATCGAGTCAGTGATGCCATCCAGCCATCTCATCCTCGGCCGTCCCTTCTCCTCCTGCCCCCAATCCCTCCCAGCATCAGAGTCTTTTCCAATAAGTCAACTCTTCACATGAGGTGGCCAAAGTACTGGAGTTTCAGCTTTAGCATCATTCCTTCCAAAGAAATCCCAGGGTTGATCTCCTTCAGAATGGACTGGTTGGATCTCCTTGCAGTCCAAGGGACTCTCAAGAGTCTTCTCCAACACCACAGTTCAAAAGCATGAATTCTTTGGCACTCAGCCTTCTTCACAGTCCAACTCTCACATCCATACATGACCACAGGAAAAACCATAGCCTTGACTAGACGGAACTTAGTCAGCAAAGTAATGTCTCTGCTTTTGAATATGCTATCTAGGTTGGTCATAACTTTCCTTCCAAGGAGTAAGCGTCTTTTAATTTCATGGCTGCAGTCACCATCTGCAGTGATTCTGGAGCCCCCAAAAATAAAGTCTGACACTGTTTCTACTGTTTCCCCATCTATTTCCCATGAAGTGATGGGACCAGATGCCATGATCTTCGTTTTCTGAATGTTGAGCTTTAAGCCAACTTTTTTGCTCTCCTCTTTCACTTTCATCAAGAGGCTTTTTAGTTCCTCTTCACTTTCTGCCATAAGGGTGGTGTCATCTGCATATCTGAGGTGATTGATATTTCTCCCAGCAATCTTGATTCCAGCTTGTGTTTCTTCCAGTCCAGCGTTTCTCATGATGTACTCTGCATATAAGTTAAATAAGCAGGATGACAATATACAGCCTTGATGTACGCCTTTTCCTATTTGGAACCAGTCTGGTGTTCCATGTCCAGTTCTAACTGTTGCTTCCTGACCTGCATACAGATTTCTCGAGAGGCAGGTCAGGTGGTCTGGTATTCCCATCTCTTTCAGAATTTTCCACAGTTTATTGTGATCCACACAGTCAAAGGCTTTGGCATAGTCAATAAAGCAGAAATAGATGTTTTTCTGGAACTCTCTTGCTTTTTCCATGATCCAGCGGATGTTGGCAATTTGATCTCTGGTTCTTCTGCCTTTTCTAAAACCAGCTTGAACATCTCAAAGTTCACAATTCACGTATTGCTGAAGGCTGGCTTGGAGAATTTTGAGCATTACTTTACTAACTGAGCATCTTGTATTTTACCTGGGAATCCTCTCATACAGGTAAAGGGCCTTGGTGAACACTGGCAATCACTACTTTAATAGTCTAATCAAATGTCCTCAGGCATTTGCTTTCATTTAGGCAAAACATTCCCCTTAGCTCCCCCAGGAAATCCTTCTGGTGACCCTCAAAGCAAGCGATCTGGATCCTATCTCGGGTGATTGAAGAAAGCTATTTATTATTTTTATTTCTGTTCTTTTCTAATAATCTGTTTCTGTAAAAACCACGTTTTACAAACTAGCATTACAGTGACCTATATGGTGGCAGAGCAAATTTAGCTTGCTAAATTGTGTCCTGAGGTACCTGCAGATAGTGCCTATTGACTTTTGTTGAAGAGCAGAGTTTGACTCAGAGATAGCACAACTTGCCCCTAAGGCTATATTCAATGAACAGAGCAAAGTTTAGAATGGATAAGTAGTTTTAAAGTTACACTAGAACAGAAGGAATGGTCCAGGGAATCAAACTTTTAGAAACTAGCTTAAGAAGTTGGTCTGAGGAGATATGCATGAATGTGGATTTTAGGGGAAATGATTTATGCACAGAGGAAGAAATGTCTGGGGGAAAGAGTTGAAAGGTCGTGTGTCAGGAAAGTATGTTTCATGACCATTTCTGTGGTTTGGAAGAGACTCATTCCTAAACTTCAATAATTAGATTTTTTAAAAAAATGAACAGCATAAATAAGACAAAACAAACAAGACAAAGGATCTGGGTAAAACATTAAGCGAGATGGCATAGACACCCTTCTTGGTTCAGCTCCTGATTTAGAAGGCTTGTAAGGGTCTAATAATTTTATAAGCCATTATTATTCACTTCATAGATTTCAAGACATTTTTTCCACCATTAAAACTCACTTAAAGTCATGTTACTTAACATCTATGAAGTCTTAAAATTGTTTGATGCCAGGTAGTAATGGTGAATTATTGCTGTAAAAACTTTAACACCTATAGTAAGACCCGAAGATTGCATCAAAGTGACAATGATTAGAAAAAAAATAATTTTTTTTTTTAATAAACCAAACATAGCTAGATTGGTTACAAGAAATATGGGAGGATTGTTGTTTAGTCACACTGGGCGCGGGCGGCTGCGAGCCAGCGTGCTGGGCGCTGCTGAGAGGAGCTGTCCCACGTCCGAGGTCAGGGGCGGTGGCCTAGAGTGCCAGGCTGCGAGGCGCAGGAACGGCCGAGAGGAACTACCCTGCATCCGAGGTCAGTGGTGGCTGGGAGGAGCTACCCCGCGTCCGAGGCCAGTGGCGTCTGGGAGGAGGCACCCCGCGTCTGAGGTCGGGGGGGTGGAGGGCCGGAGAGGCCACCTTGTGCCTGGGACCAGGGGCGGTGACCCTGAGGAGCCATCCCGAGCCCAAGGCCAGGGGCAGCAGCTGGGAGGAGCCACCCACGCCCGAGGCCAGGCCGGCAGCCTGGAGGAGCAACCTGAGGAGTGGTGGATGCTAGGGCATGGGAGGGCCTAGAGGAGCTATCCAACGTTGAAGGTCGGGAACAGCGGTGGTAAGGCGATGCCCCTCGTCCAAGGTAAGGAGCAGCCGTGAAGAGATACCCCATGCCCAAGGTAAGAGAAACCCAAGTAAGATGGTAGGTGTTGCAAGAGGGCATCAGTGGGCAGACACACTGAAACCATGCTCACAGAAAACTAGTCAATCTAATCACACTAGGACCACAGCCTTGTCTAACTCAATGAAACCAAGCCATGCCTGTGGGGCAACCCAAGATGGCGGGTCATGGTGGAGAGGTCTGACAGAATGTGGTCCACTGGAGAAGGGAATGGCAAACCACTTCAGTATTCTTCCCTTGAGAACCCCATGAACAGTATGAAAAGGCAAAATGATAGGATACCAAAAGAGGAACTACGCAAGTCGTTAGGTGCCCAATATGCTACTGGAGATCAGTGGAGAAATAACTCCAGAAAGAATGAAGGGATGGAGCCGAAGCAAAAACAATACCCAGTTGTGGATGTTACTGGTGATAGAAGCAAGATCCAATGCTGTAAAGAGCAATATTGCATAGGAACATGGAATGCCAGGTCCATGAATCAGGGCAAATTGGAAGTGGTCAAACAAGAGATGGCAAGGGTGAACGTCGACATTATAGGAATCAGTGAACTAAAATGGACTGGAATAGGTGAATTTAACTCAGATGACCATTATATCTACTACTGCGGGCAGGAATCCCTCAGAAGAAATGAAGTAGCCATCATGGTCAACAAAAGAGTCCAAAATGCAGTACTTGGATGCAATCTCAAAAATGACAGAATGATCACTGTTCATCTCCAAGGCAGTCATTCAACATCACGGTAATCTAAGTCTATGCCCCAACCAGTAATGATGAAGAAACTGAAGTTGAACGGTTTTATGAAGACCTACAAGACCTTTTAGAACTAACACCCCCAAAAGATGTCCTTTTCATTACAGAGGACTGGAATGCAAAAGTAGGAAGTCAAGAAACACCTGGAATAACAGGCAAATTTGGCCTTGGAATGTGGAATGAAGCAGGGCAAAGACTAATAGAGTTTTGCCAAGAAAATGCACTGGTCATAGCAAACACCCTCTTCCAAAAACACAAGAGAAGATTCTACACATGGACATCACCAGATGGTCAACACTGAAATCAGATTGATTATATTCTTTGCAGCCAAAGATGGAGAAGCTCTATACAGTCAACAAAAACAAGACCAGGAGCTGACTGTGGCTCAGATCATGAACTCCATATTACCAAATTCAGACTTAAATTGAAGAAAGTAGGGCAAACCTCTAGACCATTCAGGTATGACCTAAATCAAATCCCTTATGATCACACAGTGGAAGTGTGAAATAGATTTAAGGGCCTAGATCTGATAGAGTGCCTGATGAACTATAGAATGAGGTTCGTGAGAATGTAGAGGAGACAGGGATCAAGACCATCCCCATGGAAAAGAAATGCAAAAAAGCAAAATGGCTGTCTGGGGAGGCCTTACAAATAGCTGTGAAAAGAAGAGAGGTGAAAAGCAAAGGAGAAAAGGAAAGATATAAGCATCTGAATACAGAGTTCCAAAGAATAGCAAGAAGAGAAAAGAAAGCCTTCTTCAGTGATCAATGCAAAGAAATGGAGGAAAAGAACAGAATGAGAAAGACTATAGATCTCTTCAAGAAAATTAGACATACCAAGGGAACATTTCATGCAAAGATGGGCTCGATAAAGGACAGAAATTGTATGGACCTAACAGAAGCAGAAGATATTAAGAAGAGGTGGCAAGAATACACGGAAGAACTGTACAAAAAAGATCTTCACGACCCAGATAATCACAAAGATTTGATCACTAATCTAGAGCCAGACATCTTGGAATGTGAAGTCAAGTGAGCCTTAGAAAGCATTACTATGAACAAAGCTAGTGGAGGTGATGGAATTCCAGTTGAGCTCTTTGAAATCCTGAAAGATGATGCTGTGAAAGTGCTGCACTCGATATGCCAGCAAATTTGGAAAACTCAGCAGTGGCCACAGGACTGGAAAAGGTCCGTTTTCATTCCAATTCCAAAGAAAGACAATGCCAAAGAATGCTCAAACTACCGCAAAATTGCCCTCATCTCACATGCTAGTAAAGTAATGCTCAAAATTCTCCAAGCCAGGCTTCAGCAATACATGAACTGTGAACTCCTGATGTTCAAGCTGGTTTTAGAAAAGGCAGAGGAACCAGAGATCAAATTGCCAACATCTGCTTGATCATTGAAAAAGCAAGAGAGTTCCATAAAAACATCTATTTTTGCTTTATTGACTATGCCAAAGCCTTTGACTGTGTGGATCACAATAAACTGTGGAAAATTCTGAAAGAGATGGGAATACCAGACCACCTGACCTGCCTCTTGAGAAATCTGTATCCAGGTCAGGAAGCAACAGTTAGAACTGGACATGGAACACCAGACTGGTTCCAAATAGGAAAAGGAGTACATCAAGGCTGTATTTTGTCTCCCTGCTTATTTAACTTCTATGCAGAGTACATCATGAGAAACGCTGGACTGGAAGAAGCACAAGCTGGAATCAAGATTGCTGGGAGAAATATCAATCACCTCAGATATGCAGATGACACCACGCTTATGGCAGAAAGTGAAGAGGAGCTAAAAAGCCCCTTGATGAAAGTGAAAGAGGAGAGTGAAAAAGTTGGCTTAAAGCTCAACATTCAGAAAACGAAGATGGTGGCATCCGGTCCCATCACTTCATGGGAAATAGATGGGGAAACAGTAGAAACAGTGTCAGACTTTATTTTTGGGGGCTCCAGAATCACTGCAGATGGTGATTGCAGCCATGAAATTAAAAGACGCTTACTCCTTGGAAGAAAAGTTATGACCAACCTAGATAGTATGTTGAAAAGCAGAGACATTACTTTGCCGTCTAAGGTCCGTCTAGTCAAGGCTATGGTTTTTCCAGTAGTCATGTATGGATGTGAGAGTTGGACTATAAAGAAAGCTGAGCACTGAAGAATTGATGCTTTTGGACTGTGGTGTTGGAGAAGACTCTTGAGAGTCCCTTGGACTGCAAGGAGATCCAACCAGTCCATTCTGAAGGAGATCAACCCTGGGATTTCTTTGGAAGGAATGATATTAAAGCTGAAACTCCAATACTTTGGCCACCTCGTGCGAAGAGTTGACTCATTGGAAAAGACTCTGATGCTGGGAGGGATTGGAGGTAGGAGGAGAAGGGGACGACAGAGGATGAGATGGCTGGATGGCATCACTGACTCGATGGATGTGAGTCTGAGTGAACTCCAGGAGATGGTGATGGACATGGAGGCCTGGCGTGCTGTGATTCATGGGGTCGCAAAGAATCGGACACGACTGAGCGACTGAATGAACTGAACTGTTGTTTAGTCGCTAAGTCTTATCTGACTCTGCCACCCCATGAACCGTAGCACACAAGGCCTCCCTGTTCTTTGCTATCTCCCAGAGTTTGCTCAAGTTCATGTGCACTTAGTTGGTGATGCCATCAAGCCATCTCTTCCTCTGTGTCCTGTTCTCTTCCTGACCTCAATCTTCCTGAGCATCAGAGTCTTTTTCAGTAGTCAGCTGTTCACATCAGGTGGCCAAAGTATTGGAGCTTGAGCTTCAGCATCAGTCCTTCCAATGAACAGTCAAGGTTGATTTCATTTAGGATTGACTGATTTGATCTCTTTGCTGTCCAAGGAATGCTCAAGAGACTTCTCCAGCATCACGATTTGAAAGCATCAATTATTTGGCTCTCAGTCTTCTTTATGGTCCAACTCTCACATCCTTACATGACTACTGGAAAAACAGAGCTTTGACAATACAGATCTGTCAGCAAAGTGATGTCTGTGCTTTTATATATATATAAATATATATTTATATATTTATATATATATATTTATATATATTTGTATATATATATTTATATATATATTTATATATATATTTTTATATATATTTTTATATATATTTATATATATATATAATGTCTAGGTTTATCATAGCTTTTCTTTCAAGGAGCAAGTGTCTTTTCATTTCATTGCAGTCACCATCCACAGTGATTTTAGAGCCCAAGAAAATACAATCTATCACTGTTTCCACTTTTTCCCTTTCTAATTGTGAAGAGATGGGACCAGATGCTGTGGTCTTAGTTTTTTGAATGTTGAGTTTAAAAGTCAGTTTTCCCACATGGGAGGGTAGAAAGAGCAAATAAAATAAATAAAATGCCTACATGTTAATCAAAGGGATGATAATAGACATTTTACATACAGATTCAATGTTAGCACCTCTCTCAAAGTATACACACCTTTGACAAAGGGGTAGACGGATGGGAGGCAGATAAACAAAGTTGGGGCCAAGAATTCTAAGAACGGAGAAAATGAGATCTTACATAACATAGAGCTGATTCTGTTTTTCCCTGTGTTTCCCTCAATAATTGCTCATTTGTGTAGTTTACTAACTGTAGTAACAGGATTTTCAGTATTTTACTAATTGTAGTAATGATTTTTAGTAATCAACATATTTTGAGGGGATTATAGAAAAGGGTTATTATGCAATATAAATGAGACGATATATATAAAGCACCAAGAATGTGGCCTGCCACAGCATCAGTAGTAGTTCTTATTATTTTTTAAATTTTGTTTATTAATTATATCACTATTTTAATATAATGGCTCCTCAAATTTAGTCACATGAAATTAATACAAATATTTACTTTCTTTCTCCCCCTAACATCCTAACCTACACAAGCCCTCTAGACAATTAGTATCACCTGATAATACTTTTCTCATTCTTATCTCATTTCCTTTAATTGGGGCTCATATCTAGCCTCTTCAACTAAGCTCTATTTATAGGAGAATGGCACATACATTTCACAATATCAGGGAATCCATCTTGAGGGTTCCCCAGACATCGCTGTCTTTTCAATCTCATTTGACACATATTGCCTAGACAGTATTAAATTCTAGCTCCTTCTATTGCTAACTGAAAGAATTACATTTTTCTCATATGTAAAATGGGCTTCCCTCATGGCTCAGCAGTAAAGAGTCCACCTGCCAATGCAGGCAATACAAGCTCAATCCCTGGGTCAGGAAGATCCCCTGTAGAAGGAAATGGCAATCCACTCCAGTATCCTTGCTTAGGAAATACCATAGACAGAGGAGTCTGGTGGGCTACAGTCCATGGGGTTGTGGAAGAGTTGGACGTGATTTATCAACCAAACATCTGTGAGTTGGGGATAATAATTATTACATATCTCAAGAGGCTGTGAAGACTAACTTATAAGGTAAATATGCCTGACTCAGTTCAGTTCAGAACGGTTCAATCACACAGTCGTGTCCAACTCATTCCATCCCATAGACTGAAGCATGCCAGGATTCCCTGTCCATCACCAACTCCTGGAGCCCACTCAAACTCATGTCCATTGAGTCAATGTTGCCATACAACCATCTCAACCTCTCTCATCCCCTTTTCCTCCCCACTTCAATCTTTCCCAGCACAATGGTCTTTTGAATGAGTCAGCTCTTCACATCAGGTGGCCAGAGTATGGAAGTTTCAGTTTCAGCATAAGTTCTTCCAATCAATATTCAGGACTGATTTCCTTTAGGATGGACTGGTTGGATCTCCTCCTGGTCCAAGGGACTCTCCAGAGCCTTCTCCAATACCACAGTCCAAAAGCATCAATTCTTCAGTGCTCAGCTTTCTTTATAGTCCAACTCTCACATCCACACATGACTACTGGAAAAACCATAGCCTTGACTAGACGGACCTTAGTCGGCAAAGTAATGTCTCTGCTTTTCAATATGCTCTCTACGTTGGTCATAACTTTCCTTCCAAGGAGCAAGTGTCTTTTAATTTTATGGCTGCAGTCACCATCTGCACTGATTTTGGAGCCCCCCCAAATAAAGTCAGTCACTGTTTCCACTGTTTCCCTGTCTATTTGCCATGAAGTGATGGGACCAGATGCCATGATCTTAGTTTTTTGAATGTTGAGTTTTAAGCCAACTTTTTCACTCTCCTCTTTCACTTTCATCAAGAGGCTCTTTAGTTCTTCGTTTTCTGCCATAAGTGTGGTTTCATCTTTATATCTGAGTTTATTGATATTTTTCCTGGCAACCTTAATTCCAACTTGTGCTGCTTCCAGCCCGGCATTTTGCATGCATATAAGCTAGATAAGCTAAATAAGCAGGGTGATAATATACAGTCTTGATGTACTCCTTTCCTGATTTGGAACCAGTCTGTTGTTCTATGTACAGTTCTAGCTGTTGCTTCATGACCTGCACATATATTTCTCAGGAGGCAGGTCAGGTAGTCTGGTATTCCCTTCTCTTTAAAAATTTTCCACATTTTGTTGTGATTCACACAGTCAAAAGCTTTGGCATAGTCAATAAACCAGAAGTAGATGTTTTTGTGGAACTCTCTTGCTTTTTTGATGATCCAATGGATGTTGGCAATTTGTTGTCTGGTTCCACTGCCTTTTCTAAGTTCAGCTTGAACATCTGGAAGTTCATGGTTCATATACTCTTGAAGCCTGGCTTGCAGAATTTTGAGCATTACTTTGGTAGTGTGTGAGCTGGGTGCAGTTGGGCAGTGCTTTGACCATTCTTTGGCATTGCCTTTCTTTGGGTTTGGAATGACAACTGACCTTTTCCAGTCCTGTGGCCACTGGTGAGTTTTCCAAATTTGCTGGCATATTGAGTGCAGCACTTTCACAGCCTCATCTTTCAGGATTTGAAATAGCTCAACTGGAATTCCATCACCTCCACTAGCTTTGTTCGTGGTGATGCTTCCTAAGGCCCACTTGACTTTGCCTTCCAGGATGTCTGGCTCTAGGTGAGTGAGCAAATCTTCGTGATTATCTGGGTCATGAACAGTCTTTTGTATAGTTCTTCTGTGTATTCTTGCTACCTTTTCTTCATATCTTCTGCTTCTGTTAGATCCATATCATTTCTGTCCTTTATTGTGCCCATCTTTTCATGAAAAGTTCCCTTGATATCTCTAATTTTCTTGAAGAGATCTCTAGTCTTTCCCATTCTATTATTTTCCTCTGTTTCTTTGCATTGATCACTGAGGAAGGCTTTCTTATCTCTCCTTGCTATTTTTTGCAACTCTGCATTCAAATGGGTATATTTTCCTTTTCTCATTTGTGTTTCCTATCTCTTTTCATAGCTATTTTTAAGGCCTCCTCAAACAACCATTTTGCCTTTTTTGCATTTCTTTTTCTTGGGGATAATCTTGGTCACTGCCTCCTGTTCAATGTCACAAACCTCTGTCCGTAGTTCTTCAGGCACTCTGCCTATCAGATGTAATCCCTTGAATCTATTTCTCACTTCCAATGTATAATCATAAGGGATTTGATTTAGGTCATATCTGAATTGTCTAGTGGTTTTCCCTACTTTATTCAATTTAAGTCTGAATTTGCAATAAGGAGTTTATTATATGAGCCACAGTCAGCTCCCATTCTTATTTTTGCTGACTGTACAGAGCTTCTCCATCTTTGGTTGCACAGGATATAATAAATTGATTTTGGTGTTGACCATCTGGTGATGTCCATGTGTAGAGTCTTCTTTTGTGTTGCTGGAAAAGGGTGTTTGCTATGATCAGTGTGTTCTATTGGCAAAACTGTATTAGCCTTTGCCCTGCTTCATTCTGTATTTACTCTGAGACCCTTTTAGCCTGTTAGTCCAGGTATTTCTTGACTTCCTAGTTTTGCATTCCAGTCCTCTATAATGAAAAGGACATCTTTTTTGAGTGTTAATTCTAGAAAGTCTTGTAGGTCTTCAAAGAACCATTCAACTTCAGCTTCTTCAGCATTACTGGTCAGGGTACAGACTTGGATTACTGTGATATTGAATGATTTGCCTTGGAAATGAACAGAGATCATTCTGTCATTTTTAACATTGCATCCAAGTAATGCATTTTGTGTTCTTTTGCTGACCATGATGGCTACTCCATTTCTTCTAAGAGATTCTTATCCACATTAGTAGATATAATTGTCATCTGATTTAAATTCACCCATTCCAGTCCATTTTAGCTCACTGATTCCTAAAATTCAGTGTTCATTCTTGCCAGCTCCTGTTTGACCACTTCCAATTTGCCTTGATTCGTGGACCTAACATTCCAGCTTCCTATGCAATATTACTCTTTACAGCATCAGACTTCACTTACCATGAATCACATCCATAACTGGGTGTTGCTGTTGCTTTGGCTCCATCTCTTCATTCTTTCTGGAGTTATTTCACCACTGACCTCCAGTAGCATATTGGGCACCTACCAAGCTGGTGAGATCATCTTTCAGTGTCCTTTTTTTTGCCTTTTCATACCATTCATGGGGTTCTCAAGGCAAGAATACCGAAATGGTTTGCTGTTCCCTTTTCTGGTAGACCACGTTTTGTCAGACCTCTCCACCATAATCCATCTGTCTTGTGTGGCCCTACATGGCATGGCTCATAGTTTCACTGAGTTAGACAAGGCTGTGGTCCATGTGATCAGACTGGTTAGTTTTCTGTGATTATAGTTTTCAGTATGTCTGCCCTCTGATGGAGAAGGGTAAGAGGCTTATGGAAGCTGATGGGAGAGACTGACCAGGGGGGAAAATGGGTCTTCTTCTGATGGGCTCAGTAAATCTTATACCAATTTTCTATTGAAGGCCTGGGCTGTGTTTTCTCCCTGTTATTTGACCTGAGGCCAAACTATGATGGAAGTAATGAAGATAATGTTGACCTCCTTCAAAAGATCTAATGCATGCCCTGCTACACTCAGTGTCCCCAACCCTGCAGCAGGCCACTGCCAACCTGTGCCTCCACTGGAGACTCCCATACACTCACGGGCATGTCTGGGTCAGTCTCTTGTGGGGTCACAGCTCCTTTCTCCTGGGTCCTGGTGCATACAAGGTTCTGTTTGTGCTCTCCAAGGGTCTGTTTCCAGTCCTGTGTAAGTTCTGGTGGCACTATGGTGGGGTTAATGGTGACCTCCTCCAAGAAGGCTTATGCTATACCCAGGTCTACTGTACCCAGAGCCCCTGCTACTATACCTGACTGCATGAAGCTATTTAATAAATATTGTTTCCCACCACAATTCTTGGTGGTGGATATTGTTAGCAGTTTTTAAATTTACATACTTTGTACCCAACCTATTTTGATTTCCTTGAAAACAGCCAACATACTTTTATATATGTATGCATGTCTTTTGGTTCCTATTACCATGCATTTCATTTAATGTGCTAAGCCAATACTTGTAAGATATTTTGATCTGGGGATTTAAAGTGCTTTGCATAACCAGGGATCTTTCTTGTGATGGAATGCTCTGCATCCTGATTGTATAAATATCAACATGGTTGTGATATTGTACTAAAATTGTGTAAGATATCATTGTGGACTCTCCTGGGGGCTCAGACAGTAAAAAGTCTGTCTGCAATACAGGAGATCTGGGCTCGATCCCTAGGCGGGGAAGATCCCATGGAGTAGAAAATGGCAACCCATTCCAGTACTTTTGCCTTGACAATTCCAGGGGCAGAGGAGTCTGGCAGACTACAATCCATGGGGTTACAAAGCACTGGACTCAAGTGAGCATGCACACACCATCACCACCAGTGAGGGAGACTGGCAAAAGACATGAAGGATCTCAGATTATCTCTATACTCTATTTGAATCTGTACAATGATCTCCAGCTAAAGTTCAATTAGACAACATATTGCATGTTGACTGTTGTTGTTTGGTGTTTCTTCTGTTGGAACAGAATCTTGTTTTTCTTCATTTTTATATATATTGAGAGGCTATAGATATCTTTAATAAAATAAGTCAGAAAGTATAAAGCACAATTATTTAGGTACTGATTCACGTAAGTATGTTTCTTGTTGTAAACTGTTAAAACCACTTAAGTCATCTAAAATCATTGGGCACTTGGGAGTTTTATATATTCAGTGGCCCCAGTTAGTTTGTGTCTTTTAATTTTCACTTCTTTTGCCAACCAAATGCCTTATTTGCCATTGTCAGCTCCTCTCCTCGGGAGTTATTTCACCTTCCCAAGCATTTTATCACCTCAAATACAACCCATCTGTGTTGTTTTAGGCAAAGTGTAGCAGAAGAGAGCGGTGCCAAGCCTTCTGTGAATTCGGGTACTTTCTTCTGCCCTTGAGCACCTGGAAAGGACTTTATCTTTTTTTTTTTTCCTGAATAAAATACAAAATAGCTTTAATCATCCAATGTTGACGATCTGAACAAAAGAGGTCAAGGAGATAAGGGCACATTTTGCTAAGATCTCAACCGTCACTTCAGACAGCCAGTGGAGAGGACCTTAATTAAAGTCAAACCTGGGACATGCCCTTCTGGGGCTGCTGTGTCCTTGAAATAGGATCAGGTTTCATGATCTCAGTTCAAATCCATGGCATATCTGATATTCTTCTGTATTATTTTTTGAAGCATGTGCACCCACAAAATCCAGGGGAAATTCAATCACAAACAGTGCCCTGTGTGCTTGGATATATATTCAGGAGATAGTGGTTTTATAATGTAGCTTTGGGTTCAAGTATTTTTCTAAAACATGTTCTTCTAACAGTGAATTTGGAATTGCAACGTGATTGAGAGCTGTCTTTCTTAGAGACTAGTGCTCCTGCAATAATAATACCAGATATCCAAAGAGACAGCAAACATTGCCATAGGTCATCTATTTCGGAAGTCTTTTTATCCCCTGCTGCTGCTGCTGCTAAATCACTTCAGTCGTGTTCAACTCTGTGCGACCCCATAGATGGCAGCCCACCAGGCTTCCCCATCTCTGGGATTCTCCAGACAAGAACACTTTTAACCCCAGGATGCTCCAAATTGGAGCTTGACTTTCTGAGAGCTATCCTAGTAGAATTTTGTAAAGATAGGGAATCGAATAAGGAAAAGAAGGACAGAATTACATATACCAACTTTCCTCCTTTATACCTCAACCCCTTATCATCAGAAAGATGAAGCATAACATTCTTCCCACTCTTTCACATTGCAGACTACAGGGCATCCCTGTGTAGCTTATTATCTTCTTCACTGAACTGTGTGTTATGTTTCAGTTAAACAGACTTGGATAAAATAGTTGTGGCTGGGTGCACAGTTTGAACTGCCCATGGCTGATCCTTCTTTACATGGCCAGGATCATAGAAAGAACACTGGAGTGGACATATATGTTAGTGTGTTTAATGCATACAAGGAAGTTTGGAAGGAAACACTCAACATGGTAATTTTATTGAGTGGCAGTAGGGAAGCCAAAATTGAGGACAAGTAGGAAAGCCAAAAGCGAGGAGTTTAAAGGGTATTTTAGTTTCCTTTATTTATAAGAACAAAGTAATTATATATTATATGGGGAAAATACTAAAAGAGATTTACAAGGCAGTCTTCCTCTGAAGTGTTCTTCTAATATCTATTCTTGGATAGATAACCTCAGAATGCACTTTTGCAGAGCCATGCACCTTGGCTTAATGAAGTAGTTAAGGGATCACCTTCCACACTTCCTCCTCAAATCCTTGATCCTAGCAATGACTTCAAATCTGCTTGCAAATATTTAAATAAATGACTTGATAAAATCAATTGATAATGGTCATTTAATTCTGAGAGTTAGGAAGTCTTAGAGTGTTTTTAAGGAGGTCTCTTTCTGTTCTGTTAAAGCTATTGTTATTCACAAACTGAAGAGATTACATCTAAAAATGTGTGAGTAAATCCCACAGTAACTTACTACCTGTATGATAATTAGGACTTGACCAAGTTTGGCTGTTTTTTTTTTTTTTCCATTTATTTAAATATAGCCATGATAAACAGAATGGGGGCAAGTTGGAATAAAATATTAGACTCCCTTTTGCCGTTTTTCCCTTTTGTTGTTGCTATTGATGATTGGTCTTCTTGATCTCTGAAATACCTGTAGTGGTCCAAAGCAAGAGACATGTAGGCCTAGAAGATAGTAGAACCTATTCTTTTCCCTCCATTGGTGTTCATCTCAAGAGAGCTCTTTAATAAACTTCCTACATGCCAATTTCTACCTCAATCATTATCAGCCTCCTGAGGAACTCAACTTGTAACATACTGTAACCAATATCAAAAGACAAATTACAACCTGGAAGATAATATTTACAATATTTAACAAAGATAAAGGACTAAGGAAAAGAACAAACCAAATAGAAAAACAAGCCACAGACAAACAGAAAATTTATGTAAAATACATAGTAATGGCCCTTACACCTGTGGCTAGATGTTCACTACTCATTACAAGAAAAATTTAATTTAAAACTATATTAAGATACCATTTCTAAACTAGCATATTGATACAAATGTAATATTTGATAATATATTGTATTTCTGAGGCTGTGGAAAACTGCTGGTGAGAACGCAAACTGGTACAAACTGTTATGGAGAGGGGTTTTGCAATATATAAATAAAACTATACACATGCTTACATTTTGACCTACAAATCCCACTTCCATGAATTTATCATGAAGCTACAACTCCAACAATATGAAAATGTATGTGGCAAAGGTTATTTTGTCTAGAATTTTTGGTAATTGCAAAATAATTGACCTAAATGCCCATATATAGACTATTGGTTAAATCAAATGTGTTTATACATTGTTAGTACAATGCATCATAAAGAAGAATGGAGGAGATCTCAATGAATTAATACACAGGTTTCCTATATGTATAATATTGAGTACAAAAAGCAGAGTACAAAAGACCAAATTCAGTATGTTAGATTTTGTGTAAAAAAAGAAGGGAAAATCAGAAAATATGCATTTGCTTATTTGTGCAAAGAGAAACACAAGAAGCATGAAGCAAATATTAATGATATTGGTTAAGTTTCATTGGTAGGAAAAAGTTGAAGGATTTGAGGTGTGAGATTATACTTGCTTGCATAAAACTTTTATATAGCATCAACTTTGGAATCGTTGATGTTTCCCATATTCAAAAATAAGCATCAGGAGGAAAAGAAACAATTAGAATACAAGCAGAAATAAATGAATTTAATTGTATTTCAGATTAATATATGTTAGTAATATATATACACTTAAAATATATATCAAGTAAGGGGGGAGGAAGAATTAACCCAAGCAGCACTTGAATATAATATTAACTATTGTTGGGAAAATATAATTTAAAACAAAATCTTCTTTCAACACAGAAGTGACAAAAGTGTGAAAGTCACTCAGGCATGTCCAACTCTTTGTGACCCCCTGGACTATACAGTCCATGGAATTCTCCAGGCCAGAATACTGGAGTGGGTAGCTGTTTCCTTCTCCAGGGGGTTTTCCCAGCCCAGGGATCAAACCCATGTCTCCTGCATTGCAGGTGGATTCTTTACCAAGTAAGTTACCAACGAAGCACTTTCAACCGAGAAAACCCTCCAAAAAGGTGGTGGGGGAAAAAACAGTTTTATTATTATGTAAACATTAAACCCTAGTTTGGTATGCATCACAAGTTCATTAATAGACTGCAAAGACAGAGAGGAATCTCACTCTTTTACATAAGCAAGCACATAACATCCATCTCAGACATGTTCTTCAGATAAACAATAACCAGTCCTTAAGCAAAGGATTTGATACCATCTTTAACCACATATAAGTGTTAGGTGCTTGGTTGTGTCCAACTCTTTGAGACCCCCATGGACTGTAGCCCACCAGGCTCCTCTGTCCATGGAATTCTCCAGGTAAGAATACTGGAGTGTGTTGCTATTCCCTTAATCAGGGGATCTTCCCACTTCAGGGACTGAATCACATATAGTTCATCCTAAATTTAACTGACCAACCTAGACAGCACATTAGAAAGCAGAGATATTACTTTCCCAACAAAGGTCCATCTAGTCAAAGCTATGGTTTTTCCAGTAGTCATGTATGGATGTGAGAGTTGGACGGTGAAGAAAGCTGAGTGCTGAAGAATTGATGCTTTTGAACTGTAGTGTTGGAGAAGACTCTTGAGAGTCCGTTGGACTGCAAGGAGATCCAACCAGTCCATCCTAAAGGAGATCAGTCCTGGGTGTTCATTGGAAGGACTGATGTTGAAGCTGAAACTCCAATACTTTGGCCACCTGATGCGAAGAGCTGACTCATTTGAAAAGACCCTGATGCTGGGAAAGATTGAGGGTAGGAGGAAAAGGGGATGACAGAGAATGAGATGGTTAGATGGCATCACCGACTCGATAGACGTGAGTTTGAGTAAGCTCCAGGAGTTGGTGATGGACAGGGAAGCCTGGCTTGCTGCAGTCCATGTGGTCACAAAGAGTCAGACATGACTAGCGACTGAACTGAACTGAACTGAAATTTACCTTAGTTGGGGTAACCATCTGTATTAGTTAATTGACCTTATATATATGAGAGAAAAAGAGACTTCTCCTATCCTTATGAAGGGCTTCCCTGGTAGCTCAGTTGTAAAGAATCTACCTGCCAAAGAAGGAGACTTGAATTTGATCCCTGGGTCAGGAAGATCCCCTGGAGAAGGAAATGGCAACCCACTCCAGAATTCTTGCCTGGGATAACCCATGGACAGAGAAGCCTGGTGGGCTACAGTTCATTGGATCGCAAGTTAGACAGGACTTTGTGACTAAACAACAAATCTTTATGAATGGAGTTAGGTTTGCAATTTGGATTCAGGTATCAGCTGAACAGTCAGGTGTCAGTTCCTATGCTCCCACAGAAACTGATGATAGGGGCATTATCTCTCTTGCTGTTAATCAATGTTTTTTAAAAAGAAATATTCCTAGGACCTTGACAAATACTTTCCTGGATTGTAAAACTGGCAACAAGCTCTAAAAAATAGTAGGGGTGAGGAAGGAAATGGTTCTGTCTCTGTTTTTATCAGGGAGAATTAGGCTCTTATTTTTAAACTTTGTTTTTACACTATCATCAATCTAAAGACATAGAGCTGTAAACAAATACCAATCTATGGTTATTAGTAGGTCTGGTTTTCACAGTGATACAGAACAGCAATTCAGAAACTGCTTTCTTTGATCAAGAGAATAAACATTCATATTAAGGATAATGGGAACCACGTTCCTCACTGATAAGGAAGGGAGTTACAAATACTGCAGTGAGGATATTTTGAATGCACTGTTTGGTGTTGGTTTCGAGTTGGGGTATTAGCATCAATTTATGTATATTTTTAGTATATAAACGTAGATATAGAAGAAGATACAGAGACATGCACATATCTACATTCAGAAACTGACACTTCCTAGCTCAGCCATTGAGAAAGCCTAGATGAGATAATGCTCCAGTGGTAATATTTGTGCTTATAAAACAGCATTTTACCTTGAAAGGAATCTAGTCTCCTTGAGGAAAAAGGGATGATTACAGAGATGGAATTGGAAAGGAAAAGATAAGGCAGAAACATCTTTTTGATTGAGAAGGAAAGGAAATTCTCAAATAATGTGAGAACATGTCAAAAAGACATAGTAGTCAGTTTGAGGAGATTCTCACTGTCTAAGTTCTAGACAACTTGAGGAACAAAATTAACACTGAGAGTAAAGGATTATGTCACCAACGTAATTACAATCTCTGTGTCCATAATGATATAATATATAAATGAGAGCACAGAAGTACATACATGGAGGAGAACAGAAAGCTCTTCAGGAAAGGTACAAGGAATGGCAGATATGAAAATCATAATTTGGAAATTACAGGAATAGTCATTTTTCTTGGCAAAGGCCAATGAAAAGTGGACACTGTACAATAATGTGGAATGGAAGAGACCATGGAGCATCTGGAATTAGTCAACAGAAAACACATAATCTTCCATCAGGATAATGCAAGACAACTGTAATCAAAAAGTTAGATAGTAATAAGGGTTGATGAAGTTGTAGAGAAATTGGAATTCCCATACACTACTAGTGGGGATGTAAATACAGAGTCACTTTGGAAAATAGTGTGGCATTTCCTCAAAATGTGAAATATAGAGTTACCATATGACTCAGAAATTCTACTCTTACACATATAACTATGAGAAATAAAACAAAAAAAATTTGCCTGCAAAGGTATATAAACAACATTATTCATAAAATTTAAATGACAGAGGCAAACCAAATGTCTATTAACTAACAAACGGATAAAGGTAACATGGTAATTCATATAATGGAATAATATTTGACCACAAAAAAGAAATAAAGTACTAACATTGTTGGGCTTCCTAGGTGGCAATAGTGGTAAAGAACCCAAGGCAGGAGATGAAAGAAATGCAGGTTCAATCCCTACATTGGGAAGATCGCCTGGAGGAAGGCATGGCGACCCACTCCAGTGTTCCTGCCTGGAGAATCCCATGGACAGAGGAGCCTGGCAGGCTACAGTCTATAGGGTGGAATAGAGTCAGACATGACTGAAGTGACTTAGCACACATGCACGCACTAACACATATTCCAATATGGATGGACCTTGAAAACATTCAGTTCAGTTCAGTTCAGTTGCTCAGTCGTGTCCGACTCTTTGCGACCCCATGAATCGCAGTACACCAGGCCTCCCTGTCCTTCACCACCTCTCGGAGTTCACTCAGACTCACGTCCATCAAGTTGGTGATGCCATCCAGCCATCTCATCCTCTGTCGTCCCCTTCTCCTCCTCCTCCCAATCCCTCCCAGCATCAGTCAACTCTTCGCATGAGGTGGCCAAAGTACTGGAGTTTCAGCTTTAGCATCTTTCCTTCCAAAGAAATTTCAGGGTTGATCTCCTTCAGAATGGACTGGTTGGATCTCCTTGCAGTCCAAGGGACTCTCAAGAGTCTTCTCCAACACCACAGTTCAAAAATATCAATTCTTCGGTGCTCAGCTTTCTTCACAGTCCAACTCTCACATTCATATACTGGAAAAACCATAGCCTTGAATAGACGGACCTTGTTGACAAAGTAATGTCTCTGCTTTTGAATATGCTATCTAGGTTGGTCAAAACTTTTCTTCCAAGGAGTAAGCGTCTTTTGATTTCATGGCTGCAATCACCATCTGCAGTGATTTTGGAGCCCCCAAAAGTAAAGTCTGACACTGTTTCCACTGTTTCCTCATCTATTTCCAATGAAGTGATGGGACCAGATGCCATGATCGTCGTTTTCTGAATGTTGAGCTTTAAGCCAACTTTTTCATTCTCCTCTTTCACTTTCATCAAGAGACTTTTTAGTTCCTCTTCACTTTATGCCATAAGGGTGGTGTCATCTGCATATCTGAGGTGATTGATATTTCTCCCGGCAATCTTGATTCCAGCTTGTGCTTCCTCCAGCCCAGCGTTTCTCATGATGTACACTGCATATAAATTAAATAAGCAGGGTAACAATGTACAGCCTTGACGTACTCCTTTTCCTATTTGGAACCAAAACATTAGGCATATGAAAGAAGCCAGTCATTTAAAAAGTAAAATAACTAAATAATAATATCGTATGATCCTATTCATATAAAAATGTCCAGCATACAGAAATCTACAGAGACAGAAAGTAGATTAGTGGTTGCTTAGAAATAGGGTGGGTGGAAGGTGAGGGAATACAGAGAGTGACAGTCAAGAGCAATGCTATGGCATTTCTGGTTAGTTGACAAAAGTGAGGTAAACTTACTATGTGATGGTTGCACATATCTGTGTGAATATACTAAAAAACATTAAATTGTTTATTTTACATGAATGAGTTTTAAGCTATATGAATTACCTCTCAGTATAGATACTCCAAAGGGGAAAAAAAAGAGGCATAAGAGGAAGAAATGGAGGAGGGGGAGGATGGAAAACAGAGAACAAGGAAGAGGGAAAGAAGATGGAGGAGGCAGATGAGACAAGAAAGAGGGAGAAGAAGAAATGCAGGAAGAGGAAAAAGAAGAAGCTAGAAAATAAAAGAAAAGTCTGCAGCCACTCAGTTAATTCATCACATTTTCTAAGCTTGATGGGGGACAGAGAATGTGGGAAGAAAGAGATATCCCGCTCAGCTAGGCAAATGCATTAAATCATAGCAATGTGAAACAAGTAGAAGACTCAATCTTTTAGAAATTAAAAATGACTTACTGACAAGAACTAATGTGATAATGCTCCTCATATCAGATAAAAGACATGAGAAAAATAGAATATATGGTATTCAATAAAGTCTTGAACACCAAATATGTAAAGATATTTAGTATCAAAGACATGCAATGCAGAAAAATGTTGGATGCTACAGATCCATCATAATTCTGTAAACAGTTTCAATTATAATTCACTTGCAATGCTACACTAATTTTTTTGTTTTGATTCATTACAAGATGTGTTTCCTGCACTCAATTAGGTTTTTAATGGATATATAACAGAGTAAGAATTCTGAGACCAGATTTTTTTAAATTAAATGAGTTAATTCTTAGTTAATTACAAAATAGGTATAACAATTTATTGGGTGAGTAGATAATATAAATGTATTGAAACATAATGAATACTTCTCTGAACTTCATTAGGCTTTCAAATACCCATTTCTATTTAATTATAACTAAATCACCACCATTTATTGCTGAGTTGGAAACACTTTCAAATAATAGCCTGGTTAGTACTGAATTAAAGCACAATCCTATGGAAGTCTCTACATAAAGACAAATGAATTAACTAGGAATAAATTTGTCACCATAAGTACTAGAAGAGTTATTATAATTAAGTCTTTATTTCAAAATATGCAGAAACATTAAAAAACTTGTAAACTCAAAACAAAAAGTTGTATTTAAAAATTTAATTTTTGCTATCCTAAATGGTTTCTTATATCAGTATTTTGCTTTAGACCATTTGTTATTTGAGCCATTTTGTACTAAATTCTGGAAAAGGAAATGGCAACCCACTCCAGTATTCTTGCCTAGAGAATCCTGTGGATGGAGGAGCCTGGTGGGCTGTGTCCATAGGGTTGCACAGAGTCGGACAGGACTGAAGAGACTTACTGGCAGCTGCGGTGGTACTAAATTCTCCAGGCCCCTAACTGAAAGATATTTCAAGAGTTATAGATGAAAATAAAGCATAACTAGAATGAGTTTGGAAGTTTACCTTCCTTTGCAATTTTCTGGAAGAGTTTGAGTAGGATAGTTGTTAGCTCTTCTCTAAATTTTTGGTAGAATTCAGCTGTGAAGCCTTCTGGACTTGGGCTTTTGTTCGCTGGAAGATTTCTAATTACAGTTTCAATTTCCGTGCTTGTGATGGGTCTGTTAAAATTTTCTATTTCTTCCTGGTTCAGTTTTGGAAAGTTGTACTTTTCTAAGAATTTGTCCATTTCTTCCACATTGTCCATTTTATTGGCATATAATTGCTGATAGTAGTCTCTTATGATCCTTTGTATTTCTGTGTTGTCTGTTGTGATCTATCCATTTTCATTTCTAATTTTATTGATTTGATTTTTCTCCCTTTGTTTCTTGATGAGTCTGGCTAATGGTTTGTCAATTTTATTTATCCTTTCAAAGAACCAGCTTTTGGCTTTATTGATTTTTGCTATGGTCTCTTTAGCATTTATTTCTGACCTAATTTTTAAGAGTTCTTTCCTTCTACTAACCCTCGGGTTCTTAATTTCTCCCCTTTCTAGTTGCTTCAGGTGTAGAGTTAGGTTATTTATTTGACTTTTTTCTTGTTTCTTGAGGTATGTCTGTATTGCTATGAACTTTCCCCTTAGCACTGCTTTCACAGTGTCCATAGGTTTTGGGTTGTTGTGTTTTCATTTCCATTCATTTCTATGCATATTTTGATTTCTTCTGTGATTTATTGGTTATTCAGCAGCGTGTTGTTCAACCTCCATATTCTGGAATTTTAAATAGTTTTTCTCCTGTAATTGAGATCTAATCTTACTACATTGTGGTCAGAAAAGATGTCACCCTAATACCAAAACATGACAAAGGTACCACAAAAAAAGAAAACTACAGGCCAATATCACTGATGAACATAGAAGCAAAAATCCTTAACAAAACTCTAGCAATCAGAATCCAGCAACACATTAAAAAGATCATTCACCATGATCAAGTGGGCTTTATCCCAGGGATGCAAGGATTCTTCAATATCCTCAAATCAATCAATGTAATACACCACATTAACAAATTGAAAAATAAAAGCCATATGATTATCTCAATAGATGCAGAGAAAGCCTTTGACAAAATTCAACATCCATTCATGATAAAAACTCTCCAGAAAGCAGGAATAGAAGGAACATACGTCAACATAATAAAAGCTATATATGACAAACCCACAGCAAACATTCTCTTCAATGGTGAAAAATTGAAAGCATTTCCCCTAAAGTCAGCAACAAGACAAGGGTGCCCACTTTCACCACTACTTTTCAACATAGTTTTGGAAGTTTTGGCCACAGCAATCAGAGCAGAAAAAGAAATAAAAGGAATCCAAATTGGAAAAGAAGTAAAATTCTCACTGTTTGCAGATGACATGATCCTCTACATAGAAAACCCTAAAGACTCCACCAGAAAATTACTAGAGCTAATCAATGAATATAGTAAAGTTGCAGGATATAAAATCAACACCCAGAAATCCCTTGCATTCCTATACACTAATTATGAGAAAATAGAAAGGGAAATTAGGGAAACAATTCCATTCACCATTGCAATGAAAAGAAGAAAATACTTAGGAATATATCTACCTAAAGAAACTAAAGACCTATATATAGAAAACTATAAAACACTGGTGAAAGAAATCAAAGAGGACACTAGTAGATGGAGAAATAGACCATGTTCATGGATTGGAAAAATAAATATAGTGAAAATGAGTATACTACCCAAAGCAATCTATAGATTCAATGCAATCTCTATCAAGCTACCAGCGGTATTTTTCACACAGCTAGAACAAATAATTTCACAATTGGTATGGAAATATAAAAAAATCTCGAATAACCAAAGCAATCTTGAGAAAGAAGAATGGAACTGGAGGAATCAACCTGCCTGACTTCAGGCTCTACTACAAAGCCACAGTCATCCAGACAGTATGGTACTGGCACAAAAACAGAAATATAGATCAATGGAACAAAATAGACAGCCCAGAGATAAATCCACACACCTATGGACACCTTATCTTTGACAAAAGAGGCAAGAATATACAATGGAGTAAAGACAACCTCTTTAACAAGTGGTGCTGGGAAAACTGGTCAACCACTTGTAAAATAATGAAACTAGAACACTTTCTAACACCATTCACAAAAATATACTCAAAATGGATTAAAGATCTAAACGTAAGACCAGAAACTATAAAACTCCTAGAGGAGAACATAGGCAAAACACTCTCCGACATAAATCACAGCAGGATCCTCTATGACCCACCTCCCAGAATATAGGAAATAAAAGCAAAAATAAACAAATGGGACCTAATTATTAAAAGCTTCTGCACAACAAAGGAAACTATAAGCAAGGTGAAAAGACAGCCTATGAAATGGGAGAAAATAATACAAATGAAGCAACAGACAAACAACTAATCTCAAAAATATACAAGCAACTCCTGCAGCTCAATTCCAGAAAAATAAATGACCCAATCAAAAAATGGGCCAAAGAACTAAACAGACATTTCTCCAAAGAAGACATACAGATGGCTAACAAACACATGAAAAGATGCTCAACATCACTCATTGTCAGAGAAATGCAAATCAAAACCACAATGAGGTACCATTTCACGCCAGTCAGAATGGCTGCGATCCAAAAGTCTACAAGCAATAAATGCTGGAGAGGGTGTGGAGAAAAGGGAACCCTCTTACACTGTTGGTGGGAATGCAAACTAGTACAGCCACTATGGAGAACAGTGTGGAGATTCCTTAAAAAAACTGGAAATAGGACTTGCCTTATGACCCAGCAATTCCACTTCTGGGCATACACACTGAGGAAACCAGAATTGAAAGAGACATGTGTACCCCAATGTTCATCGCAGCACTGTTTATAATAGCCAGGACATGGAAACAACCTAGATGTCCATCAGCAGATGAATGTATAGGAAAGCTGTGGTACATATACAGAATGGAGTACTACTCAGCCATTAAAAAGAATACATTTGAATCAGTTCTAATGAGGTGGATGAAACTGGAGCCGATTATACAGAGTGAAGTAAACCAGAAAGAAAAACACCCATACAGTATACTAATGCATATATATGGAATTTAGAAAGATGGTAACGATAACCCTGTATGCAAGACAACAAAAGAGACACAGATATATAGAACAGTCTTTTGGACTCTGTGGGAGAGGGAGAGGGTGGGATTTTTTGGGAGAATGGCATTGAAACATGTATAATATCATGTATGAAATGAATCACCAGTCCAGGTTCGAGGCATGATACTGGATGCTTGGGGCTGGTGCACTGAGATGACCCACATGGATGGTATGGGGAGGGAGGAGGGAGAGGGGTTCAGGATGAGGAACACGTGTATACCTGTGGCGGATTCATGTTGATGTATGGCAAAACCAGTACAATATTGTAAAGTAACCTCCAATTAAAATAAAAAAAAAAAAAAGAAATAGCTTCTTTTAAGAAAAAATAAATAAATAAAGCATAACTAATTTAAAGTGACCGGATTAAAAACATTCATCATTCTAACAAAAATTATAATATACCATACTCAAAGAAAGTTTTAATTGTTTTCATACATTTAAAATATGTCCCTTATCAGATATATAACTGAACTGCTACATATTTTACTACTCATCAACCACTAGAACATAGTGCTAAGATTACCTATGATTAATTGTCACAGCTCCATAGTGATATTTTAGGGATTTTCTGAACCCAGTTACTAGATTAGTTCAGTCTTCATCTGGCATTTATTTCTTGTGTTTGAAATGAACACTAGTAAGATAATTTTAAAATAAAAATGTAAATAATAGCTATTCCTTCTCAGCCATATAATTATACATCAATACCGAATACATTAAAAATCCTAACTTCAATATTAAGTCCCTGATACTTTGCATAACAATAAATTTCCTCAAGGAAACTAGAGTAATGGAGAATTACAGTCTCCATAAATGGATTTTCTTCTGTCTCTTTAGAAGTCTGTCACTGAGCCTCATCATCAAGGAGACTTTAAGAATTTTAAGGAAAAAAAGTTTTCTCAGAGCAGTCAAATAAGGCTCAAAGTTTTTCTCATATCTAACTAAACTTATATGTATGTATGTTACTTCTATGTAATCATCACAATTACATATTCTATTTAGAATATCTTCTTTATAAGAAGGGTTCAACAGTTGAATCTGGAGACAGTTTCTGAAGCAGACTGATGAGTTTACATCAGGCCATTCACATTATCTCTGTTTAGTTTCCCATATTTTTACAGGATTCAGCAGTTAGTGATGGAGTCTTTGGGTCTAGGACACAGCAGTACTGACTGGGTGACACTGTTATTTTTTTTCCCCCCCCTTTGCTTCTCTGACATCAACAGAGCTAACTGGACAAGTCCTTGCTTATTGTTTGTCTTTTGATTTCATCCTACTCAACTGATTCATCCTAATCACGGATCCTGTGCTAATGGTTATTTTGAAGTCATCACTCAGCCATTATGGTAGAGAAAGTTCTAGTTTATTTTTGAGAATCTTCATGAGGCTGTCAGTTCAGTTCAGTTCAGTCGCTCAGTCATGTCCGACTCTTTGCGACCCCATGAATCACAGCACGCCAGGCCTCCCTGTCCATCACCAACTCCCGGAGTTCACTCAGACTCATGTCTATCGAGTCCGTGATGCCATCCAGCCATCTCATTCTCTGTCGTCCCCTTCTCCTCCTGACCCCAATCCCTCCCAGCATCAGAGTCTTTTCCAATGAGTCAACTCTTCACATGAGGTGGCCAAAGTACTGGAATTTCAGCTTTAGCATCATTCCTTCCAAGGAAATCCCAAGGTTGATCTCCTTCAGAATGGACTGGTTGGATCTCCTTGCAGTCCAAGGGACTCTCAAGAGACTTCTCCAATACCACAGTCCAAAAGCATCAATTCTTCAGTGCTCAGCTTTCTTTATAGTCCAACTCTCACATCCATACATGACTACTGGAAAAACCATAGCCTTGACTAGACGGACCTTAGTTGGCAAAGTAATGTCTCTGCTTTTGAATATACTATCTAGGTTGGTCATAACTTTTCTTCCAAGGCATAAGCGTCTTTTAATTTCATGGCTGCAGTCACCATCTGCAGTGATTTTGGAGCCCCAAAAATAAAGTCTGACACTGTTTCCATTGTTTCCCCATCTATTTCCCATGAAGTGATGGGACCGGATGCCATGATCTTCGTTTTCTGAATGTTGAGCTTTAAGCCACCTTTTCCACTCTCCTCTTTCACTTTTATGAGGATTTATATCCCCACAATTACATAGTTGCATGATGCTTTCCTGGACATGTTTCAGTGGGTCCCTTATATTAGTACATGTGGTCTATCAAACTAGACTTTATACTAATCGGCAAATAACCCTCCTCACTCCAAATGGAATTATCTCTTGCTGCCCCTGATATTACCCATTACATTATTGTTGCTTTTGTTTAGTCACTAAGTTGTGTCTGACTCTTTGTGGCCCCATGGACTGTAACCCGTCAGACTCCTCGGTCCATGGGATTTCTCAGTCAAGATTACTAGAATGGATTGTCATTTCCTTACCCCAGGGCATCTTCCTGACACCGGGATCAAACCTGTGTCTTCTGCATTGGCAGGCATGTGTATATACATATATATATTACTACTGAGCCAGCAGGGAAACCCCATTACATTACAATATTGAGTTATCTCAATCTTGTGTCCCTCTAACTCTCATGGCTGTATTTGCTAGTAGAAACTAATTTTTTCACTTCTACACTTTCTATACTGATATAAAACCTTTTACCTGTACTTTTTAAATGGTTTTACTTTTCTTAAAAATTACACCTCAAGCTCATGTTTAAATTAGATTGGTATATGATTCTACTCAAGGTAACACATGCTTCCACTTACAAAATGAAGTTCCACAGATGGAATCTTAGTATACTAACTCTCATCTTGGGCATATACATGATTACATACAAGGAAATACTATTAAGACTAAAGAAAAGAAAGGAGAAAACCTTTATTTTTTATGATATTGCAGTAACACTATAGAATATAAGCACTGACATACAAGGTATTTCCTGAAATTTTTGTGAGCTTATTTACTTTACAACTTGTCACTACAGTTGTTACATCTTCTGGACCAAAACACTTTCCAAAGTTCCTCTGCTGACTAAATAACATTCCTTATGCCATGCTATTGATTTTACAGGGCTACACTTTAGCTTCCTTCAGGCCATTTCCTCCAGGCCACTTCTTTATTTCCTAAGGCAATAACCATTTTTAATTTTGCCAACCAAGCAAGAGATGGCTTGCTGACAAGAACTCAGCTGCCAAGCCCCTAGCACACTCTCAGTTCTTCAATTGCACTCAGAGAATAATGTGACAGATAAGCAGTAAACTTCTTGTTTTGTTTGCAGATTAACCTACTACTCATATTTCAGGGAAAAAGAAATTTGTTCATATTTGATAAGACAGAATATTGAAACTTTAGATAATTCAGGTTGCTTCCTTGGGAATCAAGAATTCCAAACCATGCATTTCTCTCCCTCAAACCTTCTTCTTTAATTCTCATCACTTATGCTATCTCTAATAAGCAAGGTGAAAAGTCCTGCTATATATAGATTATGTATCCCACAAATTCATATGTTGAAAACTTAATACCTAAGGTGATGGATGATACCACCACCACAGAGGCAGGGCCTTTGGGAGGTGATTAGGTCATTGAGGCAGTCTTTGTGAATGGGATTAGTGTTCTTGTAAAAGAAGTCCCAGAGAAATATTTGTCCCTTCTACCATGTGAGGATCCAGCAATAAGTCAACAGTTTGCAACCCCAAAGAAGGCCTTCACAAGAACCCAACAATGCCTACATCCTTATTTTGTACTTTCAGCCTCCAGAACTGTGTTTTATAAGTGCCCAGACTGATATTTTGTTATAGCAGCCTAAACAGACTAAGACAGGTCCTCAGAATTATAATCACTTTTCTTTTCAATGGGAAAATGGAGGCCCCAAAGTGAGAATTTATTTTAAAGTAAAAGAATTCATGGCAAGAACCACATTTATAGATATGAAAGCATAAGAAACAGAACAAATTATTTTTATATAAAAATATTTTGATTTTTAAATAATTCCTAATATAGCATGGGATAATATTTGTTGGAAAGATCAGTTGAGAGATTATGGGCATCTGATAAATAACAAGTACATAATAAAGGTATCTATTATGATTCAATAAGAATAGCAAAACAATTCACAAATTGAAGCTTCACTGTGGAAAGGTAACTCATGTGGATTATGGTGTAATTCTTTTTCCTTTCTATTTTGAAAGGCTTATAGGTTCACAGGCAATTGCAAAGAAATGTATAGAGTGGTCTCTAACATCCTTTTCCAGCCACTCTCAACATTAACATCTTATATAATAAAACATCAGAACCAAGTATTTGATACTGGTAACAATGATAGAGTTTTTACACATTTTACCAGTGCAGATGCACTAATTTGTGTGTGTGTGTGTGCAGTTTTATTCCATGCATAGCTTCCTATGTCTACCACCACATGCTCTCTCTCCATTCCAAACCCTGGCAACCTTTAATCTGTTTTCCATCTCTGTAATTTATTTATTTCAAGAGTGTTATGTAAATAGAATTCTATAGAATAAACATTTGATATTATCTTTTTAAATTCAATATAATTTCTTTGAGACACATCCCAGTTTTTATACATATAAATAATTTGTTCCTTTTATTGCTAAATACTGTTCTGTGGAATTGATGTGTATTACAGTTTGTTTAAACATTCACTCTTTGAAGGGCATTTGGGTATTTTCCAGCTTTGGGCTATGATGAATAATGGTGCTGTGAACATTAAGGTACATGTTGTTCTGTGAGCATAGTTTTTATTTTTCTGGGATAAATACTCATGAGGGCAGCTGCCAGATCATATAGCTAAGTGATTTTATTTTTAAAAGAAACCAACATGCTAAACAAGCTATCTTGAAATGTTTTACTATCCTACCAGCAATAAATAAGTGATCTAGTTTCTCCACATCCTTCAGTATTGTGACTTTTCTTTTTCTTTTTCTTTTTTTTGCTCTTTTGATAAATTTTTAGTGATGCTTAATTGTGGTTTTAATTTTCATTTTCTTAAAGGCATATGATGTCAACCACTTTTTCATATGCTTATTTGTCATACATAAATCTTCCCTGGTGAAAGGTCTCTTCACGTCTTTTGCCCATTTTACTGACTGGATTGTCTAGTTTTTTTTTTGTTGTTTATTTTTTAAGTTGGCTTTTGAGAGTGCTTTATAATCTCTAGAAACTATTATTTTTTTGAACATGTTAATTGAAAATATTTTCTCCCAGTCTTTAGCTTTTCAATTATTCTCTTCACATAGGTTTCACAGTGAAATTTTAAAATTTTGATGAAAATCTCACTTATGATTTTTAAAAAATGGATTGTGCTTTTGTTGTTTAGTCTAAGATTTCCTTGCCTAGTGTCAGGTCCTGAAGAGTATCACTTACGTTTTTTTTCCCCAAAGTTTTATAATTATGTTACATTTAACTCTGTGTTTCATTCCAATTAATTTTCCTGTTAAGTATGAGGTTTTTACTTAAAGCATATAGATTTGTGCACTGTTACATTTATACCTAAGTAGTTCATCTTGTTTGGGATAATTTTAAGTGTTATTGCATTTTATCTTGAATTCCAACAATCCTGCTGAACTCATAAATTCAAAGAATATTTTTTGGTAGATATTTTTGTAAGTTTCTACACCAACATTAATGTACTTTCCAAATAAAAATAGTTTTCTTTTTTTTCCAACTTGTATGCATTTTAATGGCTTTTTTTTCTTTCTTTCTTTCTTTTTTTTTGCTATTTAGAGCTTTCAGTTCAATGTTAAAAGTGGTCAGAGCATAAATCAGACTTGTTCTCAAACCAAGAGGAAAAGTAATTAGTCTTTTATCAGTCTTTTGAGTATGATGTAACTGTTTTGTTTTTAATACATTGATGGATTTAATTTGCCAATATGTCATTAAGAATTTTGTGCATCTAAATTCATAAGATATATTAGTCTATAGTTTTCTTATTTTGAATTCTTTTTGTGTGTGGCTTTGGTATCAGGTAATATTGGCATCAAAATGATAGGAAGTATGCCCTCCTTTCCTATTTGGGGGAGGTCTTTATAATTACTAATTAAATTTCTGGCTGGTGTGTATGTTCAGTCTTGCAATCCCATGGACTATAGCCTTCAGGGTCCTCTGTCCATGGAATTTTCCAAGCAAGAATACTGGAGTCAGCTGTCAAATGGTAATAGCTGAGCACCAAAGAATTGTTGCTTTTGGACTGTGGTGTTGGAGAAGACTCTTGAGAGTCCCTTGGACTGCAAGGAGATCCAACCAGTCCATTCTGAAGGAGATCAGTCCTGGGTGTTCTTTGGAAGAACTGATGCTAAAGCTGAAACTCCAGTACTTTGGTCACCTCATGCGAAGATGTGACTCATTGGAAAAGACTCTGATGCTGGGAGGGATTGGGGGCAGGAGGAGAAGGGGATGACAGAGGATGAGATGGCTGGATGGCATCCCAGACTCGATGGTAGTGAGTTTGAGTGAACTCCGGGAGTTGATGATGGACAGGGAGGCCTGGCGTGCTGCAATTCATGCGGTCGCAAAGAGTCGGACACGACTGAGTGACTGAACTGAACTGAAGTGTGATTTGGAGATTTTCTCTTTTGTGTTCTCATCCAACAATTTCTGCTCACATTTTTCATGATCTTCCAATTCTCTTCTGCATGTCATCTTTTGTTGATGCACTTCATAATCTGTCCTGAGAGACCCATGCCTTTCAATATAACTTTTGTTACTATTTATAGAATGTTTAATGTCTGTACATCAAAGTTAATTTTCAATATAATTTTTTGCCCAGTTTTATAATAAGAAAGCTATACTTTTCTTAAATGTGCTCTGTAGATGCCTACTAGTGCTATTTACTGAATTTTCTTAAGTGTATGGTGATAAACTTTGTCTTATGCCTCAATATCTGTCTCTGTTTACCTATTATTTAGTAACAGAGATTATATAGTATGAAAAGTTACCTCCTGATTATAGTCCAAAATTGACTCCTCTGAGCAGAAATAAAGGTGCCATTGCACTCTATCTTTAATTACTATGAATTATCTTATGAGAGTCATCCAAGACATTTTACACTGGGTCTGTTTAATACTCAATGAGAAACTAGCTTTGTAAGCACATATACGTCTAATTATGGGGCCAGATAGACATGATTGAGTATTAACTGGCATTTTACATTATTTTATCTTCCTCTGTAATTTCTAAATGTGTCTATTCAAGATTCATTTTAAGTGTTTTTATTCCCAATTTCGTCAAACAACAAATAAAGTTACAAAAAATTCACATTCATTTGACCTCTTACTCCAGTTCTCAGTATCAATGAATACTTTTATCCAATTTAATATTAAATGTATTCCAGACTGTTGTATATTTAATTATCTATTTGACTCATCAAGCCTATATTTTTATTAGTAACTCAGAATAAATGCTATCTCAGGCTATTCTATAAAATGACAGAGATAATTGAACCATATATCAACTCAGGTTTCTTCCAGAAATAGAAGAAAAATTTATAATCACTTTTGCTTGAACCATAATACTATTTTCAAGTTGCTCAATCAATACAAGAGTTAAGATAGGAGACCTTGAGGAATCAATACTAACATGCAGCTTTATTTTCATTTAAAAAAAAATCTATGAGAGCATATATATTTCAGAGGAAAGATAATATTGAAAAAATTAAAAAGTGATACTTCAGTGTATAAATATTAATTTTGTAAAATTCTGAATCTCTTTAAAAAAAGAAATAGTTGAAAAGATCAAAATGAATTAAAAAGCAAAGCACATTCTATTTGTCATCTGTGTTTAAATGTACTATTGCCTTCTGTTGAGCAGCTAACTGTTTGATGTATTATTACTCTCCCAACTTTAGCAACTACTTTTGCAATTGTGCTTGCTTCTGAAATGGCCTTTTCACCTCTAGCTAAAACATCACATTATGGGAGGCTTTTCCTTTTACCTCAGTGGGAAGTAAATTCTTTCTTTTGGTTGCATCATCTGTTATCTGTTTCCCTTGTATTTCACACTTCAATGAAGCCTATGTTAATGTAGCTGTTTGTTGCTTACCTTTGTAAAATGTAAATTATAATATTGAGATTTCATTGTTGTAATTAATTTTAAGTAATCTTTTTGCACACACACACTATATACATACATATATACATACATACATATATATGTATGTACATACACACATTTTTTTTTCTTACTTTTTTTAAAGGCTTCCCTGGTGGCTCAGATGATAAAGAATCTGCCTGCTACATACATAATTTTTTTTTGCTTTGGCACTAGTTCAGTTCAGTCACTCAGTCATGTCTGACTTTTTGCGACCCCATGAATCACAGCATGCCAGGCCTCCCTGTCCATCACCAACTCCCAGAATCTACCCAAACCCATGATAATCGAGTCAGTGATGCCATCAAGCCATCTCATCCTCTGTTGTCCCCTTCTCCTCTTGCCCCCAATCCTTCCCAGCAATAAGGATTTTTCCAATGAGTGAACTCTTCGCATGAGGTGGCCAAAGTATTGGAGTTTCTGCTTCAACATCAGTCCTTCCAATGAACATCCAAGTATGATCTCAATTAGGATGGACTGGTTGGATCTCGTTGCAGTCCAAGGGACTCTCAAGAGTCTTTTCCAACACCACAATTCAAAAGCATCAATTCTTTGGCGCTCAGCTTTCTTCACTGTCCAACTCTCACATCCATACATGACTACTGGAAAAACCATAGCCTT